>NC_056631.2:114998682-115598682 GCF_002870075.4 Lactuca sativa
TAAAACCCCTTTTGATTTATGCAAATCCCTGTAAACTTATGTTGTTAGATCCCTATGTGAGCTGCTATAATCATACTAATGACCTGTATACACCTACTACGACGTTTCTCAGGCGTCGCGAAACTGAAATGACACTTGTCACCCGCAGACCTGCAGGTCCGGCTGTAGCTAGCAGCGAGGTGTGGGGTGTCAAACCCAATATAGATCTATACACTACTATCACGTTCTCCCTCCAGGAGACTCTGATAATAACTAGCAGGAATTAGATTCCGTACTCGGACGTATGGACGAGAATGTCTCACAATTTAGGTTAATAAGTTTATGTGTGGTGTGCATAAGTGTAAAGCCTTTTCTTGTGGGAATAAAACCTTCCGAAATGTGTTTGTTGTGTTAATGGAAACATAAACCATACCTATTATAGTTTATCCCAAAACGTTTGTAATGTATGAAAACTATTTTATGAAGACGCTTTTGTAATGAATTTACACTTAACGTAATGAAAGTTCCCTTTTGTATAAATGTACCCTTATGAAAATATACTTGTATTTTGTAAAGTATCATAAACTATACCTATTATAGTTTATCCCAAAACGTTTGTAATGTATAAAAACTCTTTTTTGAAGACGCTTTTGTAATGAATTTACACTTAACGTAATGAAAGTTCCCTTTTGTATAAATGTACCCTTCTGAAAATATACTTGTATTTTGTAAAGTATCATAAACTATACCTATTATAGTTTATCCCAAAACGTTTGTAATGTATAAAAACTCTTTTTTGAAGACGCTTTTGTAATGAATTTACACTTAACGTAATGAAAATTCCCTTTTGTATAAATGTACCCTTCTGAAAATATACTTGTATTTTGTAAAGTATCATAAACTATACCTATTATAGTTTATCAAAAACAAGGGTAGAAATAGTAAAGTACGTAAACTATACTTAACATTGTTTAATAATACATTTGTATGTAATGAGTGTACTTTAATTATAACACTTGGTTATTTCTATGTATTATCTAGTGAAAATTCATTTGTTAATTGGTGCATATCTAGATATGAATACAAAAATGTCAGATACTACAATAACACATAATCACATAATGATATATATATACCTTGCTCAACATGTTACAAGGTGAAATGAAATTTATAGTGTTTTTCTATTTATAACATTTTCTGTAGCTGTTATTGGAAAATTTGTAGAAAAATCATAAAATGTCCAAATCAAGTTCTATAACTTCTGAGAGTTTGGAAAATGAGTCTAGTTGGTTCATAAATAATTCTATAATTTTTAGGGACCTCTAACTTGTGTGACCAAGTCCATAATCACAGACTGGTCCGGATTAGTGTTTGAGATGATAAGCAGTTTTGTAAAAATCACCATAAATTGTAGAAAAATCGTATGGAGATGTGCAAGTATTCATTTTAAAGCTAAAAACTGGAACTACTTACACCTAAAACATTTTTGTAAACAAAAATGTTTAAGTTGTCCAAAACAGTCCGTGAATGGGGTCCAACTTTTCTGATGAAGGCTGTTAGAAAAGTTTAGTTTTGTTCTTGTTGTTTTACTTGTATCCCCCCCTAAAAACTTGAGAAAACATGAAAATGTAGGGGTATGAACTCACCTTGAGTGATTTTAGTAGGTAAGTGTTGAAGAAGAGAAGTGTTCAACCCAAGAACACTTGAAGAATCACTTGAAGATTCGAAGATCTAACAAGAATGTGATGATGTTTGTGTAAGCAATCTATGATTTTGAGTAGGAGGGTGTGTAATAATCATAAGAAAGATGATGATACTTACTAATTGTAGGAGAAAAGTCTTGGAGTATGCCTTGAAATTCTCGAATTGGAGAGAGAAAGACGAGAGAGTTTGGAGTGTGGTTCTTGGTTAAAAATGAGAGAATGAATGAAGTGTGAGGAGAGAGGGTGGATGTTCCAGCCCTAAGAACATGGGAATGGTTGAAAATAATGAGAAAGGACTTATGAAGTGACTAGGGATGGGCTGGTGGTGAATAGTGACATGGAGTGGCTGTAGGAGTGGTTGCTTGTGTCATAAAATAAGTTAAAGTCAACACTCTACCCTTGTACTTCACCTACTCTCTTTTGGATAAGGTTTTATCCTTAAAATGTGATTAATCATTAATTAAGGGGTCTTATATGTTAAAATAAAGTTTTGGGTTAAAACCCCGTGTTAAAACAATTAAAAACGGGCCTAAAACGCAAAATTAGTCGAAAACCGGGAGAAAAGAGGCTTCCCAGCGAGACCTCTCGGTCCTGGCCGAGGCTCGGTTCTCCTGTGGCTGGGTTCGGTCCCTAAGACTGCTTGGCGCGAAGCGAAGGGGCGAGGGCTCGGTGTACTTAGAAGCGAAGGCTCGGTCTTCGGTCTTCAGAAGAGAAAGTGATCAGACCCGAAATGTGCCGAACGTTCGGGTTCGGGTGTGTAGGCGAGGTTCGGGCCCGAGAGGACCTTTCGGGTTCGGTTCAGCAGCCTTCGGCTCAGAAGGGTTCGGTTCCTAAGAGGGCTTTTGGGTCCTAAGAGGAGGTCCTAAGAGGGGTTTCGGCTCCTTAAGTCCGTTTTTCGCGTAGACTTCTGTTTTTGGGCTGTTTTCGCCAAATTCGAGGGTCGGGATGCCCCGAGTGATTATAGAAAGTTGAGAGAGATTTCACATACTTAGAGAGACTTGGGAGAGATTTGACATTCTTGGAGAGATTTTACATACAAAGAGAGATTTGGGAGAGATTTCACGTACTTAGAGAGATTTGGGAGAGATTTGACATTCTTGGAGAGATTTCTCATACAAAGAGAGATTTGGGAGAGATTTCACATACTTAGAGAGATTTGGGAGAGATTTGACATTCTTGGAGAGATTTCTCATACAAAGAGCGATTTGGGAGAGATTTCACATACTTAGAGAGATTTGGGAGAGATTTGACTTGGAGAGATTTCACATACAAAGAGAGATTTGGGAGAGCTTTCACGTACTTAGAGAGATTTGGGAGAGATTTGACATTCTTGGAGAGATTTCTCATACAAAGAGAGATTTGGGAGAGATTTCACATACTTAGAGAGATTTGGGAGAGATTTGACATTCTTGGAGATATTTCACATACAAAGAGAGATTTGGGAGAGATTTCACGTACTTAGAGAGATTTGGGAGAGATTTCTGATAAGAAGAGATGGAGTGAAAACGATTGAGAGCGGTTTTGTGTGTGACGAATGTGAGTGTCCGGCTTCGCAGTGCAAGGTCCGTAAACCCCGTTAAGCCTTGTTTAAGGATCTTGCATACTCCCGATGATTATGCAACATTGTTTTATCGGTTTGGCTCGCCACGTACCACCGTTTTAGGTTAAGGGGATCTAGATGTACGCACTTTTCGATTTATGATCTCTCATTAGAATAGAGAGTTGTTTAGAAATTACATAACATAAACTCTAGTACCTACGAGCAAATTGCGTTGACCGCTTTGACTTGTTGACTTTAGTTGACTTTGACTTGACCGAAAATTGACGGTTGTCACAGTATGCCTAGCGTACTCGTCAGCGTGCATGAAACGCGGAGACCACCTAGTACGTTGGGCGTACCCGTGGGTATGCTGGGTGTACTAGGCCCAAAATGCAATCCTAATTTGGGGTGAGTCCCCTATATAAAGAACATGATGGCCTCATTTATGGCCACCATTTCCAAAGAGAAAACCCTAAAAGTGCCCTTATCTCCATTCTAGAGCTCGTGTGTGTGTGTGTTTGAGCTTTGAGAGGGTGTTTGTGTGGTTTTGAAGAGAAGAGAAGACCTTGAAGAAGGAGAGTTGGAGTCCAAGCTTCTAGATCTGAGCAAATCTGGGTGTGAAGCTTCTCTTTGAGGTATAAAGTTTCAGACTTTGCCTTTCCTTTCTTGAGTATGTTGTGATGAGCATTTTAGGGTTTTGTCCCAAAAAGGTGGAGTCTTGATGAGATCTTGAATTCCAGAGTCTAGGACCAACCCCTTTTGAGTGTATGAGTAGTGTTATGTCATAAAAAATCCAATCTTGGTTGGTGAAATCACTCCATGCATGAGTTATGAGACCCTTGGACAAAAGAGTGTGTATTTTTAGAGGATGGAGACTTTTCAGCCTTGCAAAGGCTTAAAGTCGATGACTTTATGCATTAAGAGGCATTAGAAGGTCCAAATTTGAGATATGAGCTTATGTCTTAACTGATTAAGACCATGAGTATGAGAAGAGCAAAACTAGGGCGTACGCTGGGCGTAACCCCCAGTACGTGCCGCGTAAGGGCCGAGCACCCCGATTCTGGATAGCAACCGAGTACGCCCAACGTAGGGAGTTGGAACGCTCAATGTACTCCCTGCTGTTGACTTTTTTTGACTTCTAGGGTTTGGTCAAGATTGAGGACTATTAAGCTTTGGAGGGGTAAAATGGTATTTTACCCTTCTGTGAGTTGTAGAAGTGTTAGTCTAGCTTATTGAGGGACAATATTAATTAGGGATAATTATTATGTGTTAGGCGGAGGCTAGATTGGTGGGTAGAGATCAAGATCCCGAGTACGAGATTTCATTCATTAGCTTACGAGGTGAGTCTTGTCACTATACTTATCTTGAGTGGTAATTTCTATGTGTGACCAGAGGGTCTTATGTGCATGAGCTGTGTAATGAGATCTCCTGCTATTTATTTGTGTTATGCTTTTGTATGTTATTTTGAGATGCTGAGTTAAGGGACCAGAGGGTCCATCTGAGTTGTGGGACCAGAGGGTCCCACTGAGACACATCAACCAGAGGCTCTTATTGAGTTATAGCCTCGAGTGGCTAATGTGTTGAGTATGGTATTTTGGGGGACTCATTAGGCTTTATGCTTACCGTGTTATGTGTTATGTGTTTCAGGTAGCTCCGAGGATTGCGACAAGGCACCGACATGATTGTATACACCGGCTGGGGATTATTATTTTGTTATTCTGGGATTGTGTTTTATTTGCTGACATTGAGACAAATGTGATTTGATAATTATGAAACGAGTTTTTATTGTGTTTAAAAATGAAAATTTTTTTGAAAATTTTCGTCGTTACAAGTTGGTATCAGAGCCTTGGTTTGAGGGATTCGGATGCACCCTCGGGGGTGTTTGGACTCAAACTGAGGATTTGAGAAGGATTTTCAAAAAGAGATAAAATTTTCTAAAAAGAGGCAAGAGTTTAGGAGAAGTCGAGTTAGAGCAATGTGTACAATCAGCTAGATCCGAGCGGTGATTTCCCAAAATACGCTCATTTTGTGTTATGAGATATTTTATGTGATATAATGCATTCTATAGAGTAGGCTAGGTGATTCATATATTAGGACTAGGGTGGCCTGATTTGTGATGCCTTAGCCTAGGGATTTCTGCTATTAGAGTTTAGCTTGAGTATGAGTACTTAGCAGGAGCGAGCCAATGAGAGAACTACTGTGAGAGTAGCTTGTGAGGCATAGAGTACCTGTAAATTAGGATCCGAGGAGGAGGACTTGGGGTGAACACTGATGCAGTGTGGAAGGTAGTATTGGGCCCGTACTACTGGAAGCATCGGATCAGTGAGCGGCCCAAGTAAGAATCCTAGGGATGCTAAGGAACAAGTAGGGGTGGGTGATCGAGTGTGAGTTTGCTCGAGCGAGTCTCTAATGATATAGTGTTGTGTTTCAGAGACGTTATGGTGGGGACACGCCATAACCCTGGGAGCAGTGGGAGTAGCGATGAGGAGATACGGAGGATGATCGATGAGGAGGTGGTTGCAGCTATCCGAGCAGAGATTCCGGAGATGTTTGGGTCTATCAAGACCACCTTGATTCGGATGTTTGATGAGTGATACACTGCTATCACTGAGGTTGTTTCCGCTGCAGCCACTGTAGCCGTTGCCGCTACTAGGCCACATGGAGGTGACTCGTTGCTGTTTCGAGAGTTCAGCAACACGAAGCCACCAGAGTTTGATGGGACGCAGGATCCGATTGATGCGATGAGGTGGATCTCTAATATCAAGGGGTGTTTTTACATGTGTTCCTGTCTCGACCATTTGAGAGTTCGGTTTGCGTTGAACCAGCTTCACTTGGGAGCGAAGGACTGGTGGAAGTTTGCGACAACTGGCTTTACCACTGCAGATCATACTACAGTGACATGGGAGAGGTTCGTTCAGATGTTTCGAGACGAGTATGTTCCCCTGGTGGAGAGGGAACGTTTGGCGCATGAGTCTCTGTCTCTCAGGCAAAAGACAGAGTCAATGACTGAGATCTCGAGGATGTTCCATGAAAGGGCGATGTTTTGCCCTGAACACGTGTCCACCGAGCAGACATGTGTGAGCCGGTATCTGAGCATACTGAGGAGGGATACGAGAGTTTGTTGCGAAGTCGTCATATTGTACATTGGCCGAGCTTCAGGACAATGTTAGGAGGAGAGAGATTGAGCTTAAGTTACAGACCAGAGAGGATGAGGAGGAGTCCCGAGGGAGGGACCGAAGACCAGTGCAGTCGCAGCTGGTGACGAAGCGGGCCAAGCCCGCTAATTCCAGAGTTGGGGGCCAGAAGGGCCGCACTTGTGGCAAGTGCGACAAGAGTCACGAGGGCTCTTTTCGTACAGAGCTCTGTTACAAATGCAGCAAGGAGGGGCGCATGGAGAAGGATTGCTCCAAGGGATTCTCGGTTTGCTTTCATTGCAACCAGACCGGCCATTGGAAGGCCGAGTGCCCCCAGCTAGTGCAGGGATCTGCACCTACTTCTGTGCGTGCTACTGAGAGCCAGCCAGTGAAGGCCAAGAGACCGAAGGTTCGTGGGAGAGCTTTTCAGCTGAAATCGGAGTTGGTCTGCGCAGCACCTGACGTTGTGGTCGGTACATATTCTTATTTTATTCTTTTGAGCTATTTGGTACTTATATTGTGATTATGTATAGGTACTTTTCTTGTGTGTTCTGTGCCCGCCTTGGTGTTATTTTACTCGGGTGCGAGTCGGTCATTCATATCTTTAGCTTTTATTCGTCACCTCAGTATCCGTCGAGAGGCGTTGAGTCGACCTCTAAGAGTTTCCATAACTGATGAGCATTCGTTTTTTGCGTCTGACGTGATTCGAGGATATGTGCTTGATATTTTCGGAGTTGAGTTTCCGATAGATCTAGTGCTGATCGTGATGAGGGATGTTTGTGTCATCATGGGCATGGATTGGTTGAGTCGATTTGGAGCTGTGATCGACTATGAGCGCCAACTGGTGACTATACGAGACCATAGTGGGGGAGTACTTACAGTATACGGCGAGGGCATTAGATCTGGATCAGCGTTCTACTCTGCTGCCAGGTCGAGGTAGAGTTTGCAGCAGGGATGTATGGGGTTTCTGGTATATGTGTTAGGGGCTCGGGCTTTTGCACAAAGATCGAGTTCTCTCTCCGAGGTTCCAACAGTGTGCGAGTTTCCAGATGTTTTTCCTGAGGAGTTGCCGGGTGTGCCTCCCAAGAGGCAGGTAGAGTTTCGGATTGATTTGGTGTCGGGTGCGGCCCCTATTGCCAAGGCACCCTATCGCCTTGCGCCGCCAAAGATGTAGGAGTTATCCTCTCAGCTCCATGAGCTGTTGGGGAAGGGGTTTATCAAGCCGAGTAGTTCGCCGTGGGGAGCCCCAATCCTTTTTGTCAAGAAAAAGGATGGTTCACACTGGATGTGCATTGATTACCAGGAGTTGAACAAGTTGACGGTCAAGAACCCTTACCCACTTCCGAGGATCGAAGTTTGTTCGATCAGTTGCAGGGGGAGATCGATCTGAGGTTTGGGTATCAACAGATGAGAGTCCGCGAGGAGGATGTCCAGAAGACGGCCTTCAGGACACGTTATGGGCACTATGAGTTTGTGGTGATGCCTTTCGGGCTCACTAACACACCGGCGTCATTCATGGACCTCATGAACCGGGTGTGCAGGCCCATGTTGGATCGTTCGGTGATTGTGTTCATCGATGATATATTGGTATATTCGAGGACCAGAGAGCAGCATGAGGAGCATCTGAGAGAGATTTTGGGTATACTGAGGTCGGAGAGGCTCTATGTCAAGTTCTCCAAATGTGATTTCTGGTTGCGAGAGGTCTAGTTCCTGGGACACCTCGTTAACCAGCATGGTATTTTGGTCGATCCGGCCAAGATTGAGGCAGTCATGAGGTGGGAGGTGCCGAGATCCTCCACCGAAATCAGGAGTTTTCTGGGACTGGCCGGGTACTATTGGAGATTTATCAGGGATTTCTCCAAGATTTTCATCCCACTCACCAGTTTGACCCGGAAGGGTGTCGTGTTTATTTGGGGTCCCGAACAGCAGATCTCATTCGAGACCCTTCACCAGAGATTGTTCAAGGCTCCCGTGTTGGCCCTCCCGGAGGGGATGGAGGATTTTGTGGTTTTCTACGACGCATATATTACGGGCATGGGTGTGGTTCTGATGGAAAGAGGGCACGTGATAGTGTACGCATCAAGACAGTTGAAGCCTCATGAGATGAGATATCCCACCCATGATCTGGAGCTGGGGGCAGTAGTGTTTGCCCTCAAGATCTGGCGTCACTATCTGTACGGGGTTTGGTGTACCATATACACGGACCACAAGAGTTTGAAATATCTTATGGATCATCCCAACCTTAACATGAGATAGAGGAGATGGTTGGATGTGGTGAAAGATTATGACTGTGAGATCATGTACCATCCGGGCATGGCTAATGTGGTAGCCGATGCCCTGAGCCACAGAGTAGAGAGTGCTTTGATCCAGATGTGTGTATGAGGATGACATTGATGATTCCAATCTTAGATATCATTCGAGAGGCCCAGGTCGAGGCCGTGAGACCAGAGAACCGCAAAAGAGAGCGGGTGATTGGGCAGGTGTCCGAGTTTGTGACGCCGCGGGCTTATGATATTTCAAGGAAGGATTTGGGTGCCCTTTATGGGCGGAGCACGATGTGTACTGATGGAGGAGGTAGACAAATTGAGATTTTCAATCCACCCTGGGGCCACTAAGATGTATTTGACCTGAAAAGAGACTATTGGTGACCCTGTATGAAGAGGGATGTGGCTTGGGAAGTTGAGAGGTGCTTGACTTGTCACTGGGTTAAGGCCAAGCACTAGCGTCCGCATGGCAAATTGCAGCCACTAGAGGTTCCCCAGTGGAAATGGGAACAAATTTCCATGGATTTTATCACCAAGTTGCCGAGGACCGCGTGGGGTGTCGACGGGATTTGGGTGATTGTGGACCGGTTGATGAAGAGCGCTCACTTCCTTGCTATCAGTGAGAGCTCTTTTGCTGAGAGGCTGGCAGAGATATATGTGAGAAAGGTGGTGGCTCGGCATGGAGTGCTGAAATCTATAGTGTCCGATCGGGATGTGCGTTTTGTTGGATTAGTGTCTAAGTCCATAACTATTTTGGTATGTACTTGACCCGATGGTGCATGGCCCTTTTGGGTTGCCTTCAACAAAGCAACTTGATAGGATAATTATGGAGAGAGAGGATTAATTATGATTTATTAATATATTATGAGAATAATATATTAAAGGAGAAATCATATTGTTTAATTAATATTAGTCAATAATTAATTAAGTACTAATTTTGTGGCTAAAAGAGATTAACTAAACTTTGGGGACTAGAACTATCAATTATGTGATAGTTGAATATTGGGCTAATGGATGCCATATTAGAGGAGTGGACGAATTCTATGGGGAAACCCATTAGAAATTGTCCAAGGCCTCTAAGGAGGGAGTCTGTGGGCTGCTTAGGGCCTAAGCAGTCAAATTAGGGTTTCCTTGTTAGATAACCCTAATAGCCTCACTATTTAAGGACCCCTAGGGCACCAAAAACGTGGCTAATAGTTTCTGTAGGGTTTCTAGAAGTTTTTGAGTGCCTCTCCTCTTCTATTTCTTCATCCTCTTGCTCTTGGTGTTTATGAGCCATTAGAGGTGTGACATTTGTGACACTAAGCTTTCCGAAGCCAATTACAAGGAGGAATTGAGATTGCTATTCCTACATAACAATCAAGGTAAGATCTAAACCCTAATTCATAGGTTAATATCATTATTGTATGCTAGATCTAGGGTTTTAAAGTCTTGGATGAATGCATGTACAATAGAGAAACCTAGATCCAAGCATTAGGGTTTGGATGCGCACATAGAATGTTCTTATAGCTAAAACCCATCAGTGGTATCAGAGCCTTGATTGGTTTCTATTGTATTGATGCTTAGTGTTTCATTCATGCTTAGAAAATCGATTTTGTGCTCCTCTGACTGACAAACTCGTCGAGTCCCAATGTGAACTCATCGAGTAGGATGAACTCGGCGAGTTCCTATGGGAACTCGGCGAGTCATGCTACAAGAAAGAGGAATTCTCGGGATTTCATGCCTATTTTGCTGTGGGATAATTGCCAAATCATTTTGTATTAATAAATTACGAATTTTATTGATATTGGATGATGATCCTTACCAAAATAAAAGATAATTTCAAATCAATCAAATGTTTACTTTCTTATATGATAAATGTTAATTTTGGATTATTTGATCATTATCTTGCATGAAATTGAATTAGGTCATAATTAGATAATTACCAATTAATTGTTTAATTGCCTTATTTGTATTTTGATATAATAGTTTTGAGAGGTTTCAAAACTTGTTCTCAAGTTTGGGAATTAAATTTTTTTTGATTAAAAAGTTTAATTTTGAAATATTTAAATTCTAAACCATAATGATTTGAAATGTTTGAAAAACTTGCTCTCAAGTTTTGGAATTTAAATTTTAATTAAAAGTTTAATTTTAAATTGTTAAATTTTAAATCCCTAATTTTTTGAAAAAAGTTCAAATTGGACCCTTATGGTTTTATTGAAATTAATTAAGTGTATAATTAAAAGAGAGTTAATAAATCCATAGTGATATGGTTTACATTTAATTAATTTTAAAGTGTAATTTATTAAATTAGACCACCTAGTATTTTAAAAGTGTAAAATACACCCTTATACTATATATAACATTAAAAGTCTAATATTATATATGTATAACTTAAACTGCTAGTCTTACCGTTAGTAGGCCTCATTCACGAAGCCGATCTATAAGGGGGTATAAGGTTATGGCCTATAAAATGGCCGTTTAATGGGTGTCCACTCTCACCCACCGCTTCCTTGATTGGTGGAGGGTCGTTAGCTGAACGGGTAGGATAGATCAAAATCTTTCCTCATTAAAAGTATAATGAATCCATATATAGTAACTAAATGTTTTTACAAAATTCCCAATCTTAGTTACTTTAGGTAAAAGTGAATTGATGCAATTCCATGAAATTACACTTTGTACCCTTGCTAAGACGTTAGTGGAGCGTGTGTGGTTAACCGGGACACTAATTGGATGCTAAGAAAAGGTGGTAAAGGGTAACTCAATGTATGTCATAGTTCGGTGGAGCGTGTGTGGTTAACCGACACATCGAATAGGTGACTGTAACATTGGGGGCACCATGTGACAACCCGAAATTTTCCATCCTATTTAGTCTAACACTTTAATTAAAAGTCAATTACATTTTTAATAATTTTTAGCCAATTTAAAAGTCCGTTTGAGTGTTATAATTATTTATTCTTCAAATGAACGAAGGAAAGGAAGTACCGTCTCGGGTGTTGAAGTAGCCAACCCACCCAATGCACCCTAATAAAGAGTTCTCGGCCAAACTTTTAGATTTTGGGCCGTAAACTGTTGTGTGGCCGTGAACTCATGCCTTAGGCATTAGTTTACTCCCCAAACTCCTTAGTTCTCACTTCCACCCTCAAGTTTACTCCCCATTCTCTCTCAACTATCATCCCGTTCTTCACCCGATCTTCCGAAAATGTAAGTGTTTCTCGACTTGTTTTGTTGTTATACCCTATCACCTAGTGTTTATACATCATTTCATCCATTCATTATTGCTTTTCAACTAGATCTTCAATTGTTCTTCAAAACACCAAGAACACACACTAGTGTTCTTGGACCTTAAACACCCAATCGAGCTTCTATGTTGTAAGTACACTTGCCCTAGCTTCTTGTGTTCTTAGTATCATCTTAATAACAGTTGAAAATCATCAAAAATCATAAGAACAAAGGAGTTTACAGCCAAGGATGTTCTTGGTCCGTAAACCCCTCTGAAGGTGGCTAAATGGACCCTAGTTCCTTCCTAAGCCTTGGATGCCAACCTTGATCCTTCCTAGAAGTGTTTAAGACCTTAAAAACAATCAAAACAAGTCCCCATGAGATTTTACAGCCGTAAACACCTAAGGAAGTGGTCCTCAGGCCGTGAACTCTACAAGGAAGGAGTAGTGTGCCCCTAATGCTTTCCTAAGACTTGGACTTGATCATCAGATGCTCAATCATGACTTGTAAGACCTCAAAACACAATTTGGGACTTAGTACCATGAGTTTACGGCCATAAACTCATGGGGAAATGGTCATGGGCCGTAAACTCCATAAGGAGTGGTCATTGGGCCATAAATTCCAATGCCATGCCATACAACCCTTAGATGCAACCCTTTGGTACCTATAACACTTGATTCAAAGTGTTTCCATGTCCTAGGCTGTCTTAACTTGATTAATTAGTTGTTAAGTGTCTAATTAGATACATATATGTTTATTATATGTTAACTAGGATCATTGTGTGTGTTCAAGTCTTCACTTGACACCTAGCACCTTGTCCAACACTTCCGAACAATCCACTCACTACAGGTGAGTTCATACCCCTTAAATAACCATTTTAAATGTTTTTAAATGTTTATAAATGCTTTTATGGGGGGGGGGGAATACAAGTTGAATCATGCTAGTTAGTACATCAATCACATGTGATTAATAACTAGCATACAAATAGATTTATTACACTTTTAGCTGTTTACTTAGGATACTACTTCCAAATGACTTACTAAAATGTTTTTACATGTTAAAGCTTTTTATCAAACTATCTTACATACTGTATGTTTCCTTTCAAACTCTGTTAGAATTGTGTTTCAAACAAAGGTTTACTTATACTTAAAATTCTTCTTATCAAACAAACTACTTTCAAATCATTTTATAAAATGACATCAAGTCATCTTTCCTTAGTTATTAAACTTTTCAAAGGTTTTACAAAACTTCTTTTATACTTTTTATATTGTCAAATGCATGCCCATATATGTATAGTTATATAAGTAATGTTTAAAGGACTTAGGATGGCTAGCTCGCTTTATTTCCTTTTCCTCGTGGGATGTGGCCTTAGGGCATCGGTTATTCGTCCGAATATCGTTTAAATATTAATTATATATCACGTATACATATATAGACATAAAAGTTCCATCAGTTAGTTCAGTACCTTTGGGTAGCAAAGGCATACTTCGGTTATACACGTACATTACTAGTAGCTATAATAGGTATAGTTAGGAGATACTACTCACTATTCCAAGTATAAGGAATCACATAAGAGTCAGTTCATTCATGAGTCTATACTAACACATTACATACTATATCACTACAAGAAAAACAGCCTTTTACGACGCTCATTGCGCGTCGTAAAAGGCTCAGACGACGCGCAAATGCGCGTCAAGGAAGGCCCTGTCATAAAGAGAGACGACGCACATTTACGACGCGCAATTACGACGCGCGTTTATGACACGCAATGCGTATCAAGGAAGGCCATGTCATAATGGAAGACGACACGCATTCGCATGTCGTAACCTTACGACGCGCGTGTTAATGACACGCAATGCGTATCAAGGGAGTCACTGTCAAGAAAGGCCATGTCATAAATGAAGATGACACACATTTTTGCGTATCGTAATTTTATATGTTTAAAAAAAATATTATTTATAGATTTACTAATTTTCAAATTAAATTTGCATTTAATGTCTCATAATAAATAAAATATCATATACGAAAATACAATCCATTACATAAAATTTAATATATATCATACAAATAATCATTTCATGGAAAGATAAAACAAATCAATAAAAGTTGTAACGAAATTTACAAACGAATTAGATACAAGAAATATGAAAAACTTGAAATCCCTAAGATTATAGTTTTAATAGAAGCTTCACGTGAGATACATACAATTGGACCAGTAAGCAAGGATGTTCCCGAATCCACAATAGCAGCACAAGAACACATACACGATATCTTCTGCAAGAAGGTGCCGGTCCAAAACTACTGTTGAAGGTTGCCATGATAGATGTTAAGATTTAATCATAACAAGAAACCAATCAGTGTCTATAATAAGCTAGAAAACAAGCAACCAATAAACAAAATAAGCAACTAATTAAGTCAAACTATGACTATGCATACAAATTGGTAGCAAACAAGTAAATAAATGAAGAAAGTTACCTTCCATTGAAATGGTTTAACAAGTTCAACATATTTCCCATGGCCTAAAGAAGGTAAGTCAACACGAGAAGGAATATAGTCAACACGAACAACAACATGCCACTCTTTTGTAACAATGTAAGAATTAAGTGTAAAAGTTAATACAAAAGCTGTAAATCATGAAATGCTCATAAAAAATCAAAATCTCTTCAAAGATACCTCATATGTAGTAACTCCAACCCCAACTATCTCTAACTTTTCCCACTCTTTTTTAACAACTGGAAAACAGGATTCATATATTGCAAAAAATTTACCAAGATCTGAACCAATATCAGAGAAAATGAAGTAATCAAAATGTGCAAATGTACACATGGCAGTTTAGTAAGGATAAAACTGGAATAGACAAACTTACCTTTCTCAAGATCTTATCACCAACTCCACTTGGTTGGCCAAGGTCTGCAATCTCCCATAGTGGAATATCAAGCAGTATCCTTATTACATTTTCATCCAGAAAAGGAAACCTAGCCTGAACTGACCAAACCACACATGTCCATTCAAATTCAATCCAACGAAATGTGTAATGTAATGTGTTTCTTTCTGGACTTAACACATAAAGAACTGAACGACTTAACAAAGAAGCAAGTGGTACCTCTTTGCCATTATCAGCGATGCGTCTATCATCTCTACTTAGGTTTCTCTTCCATATTCTCTGCATATCTAACTTCATATCCTTATTTAGACCACCCCAACTAAACATATCAACAAATAATCATCAAAACTTACTTCAGTATTTTATCTTGCTTCTTTTACAGTATGAGATAATACTGATTAATAAGAAGTAACCTGCTTTCTGTGAACTTAGTTCTATGGCGTCCATACCCACCACACTGCTCATCTGCACCAGAACCAACCAATAGGATCCTGGAATCAGACTTGTATTTAACCTTTAAATTATTATTTCCATTTATTTCTTCACTCACACACCCATCACCACCAGCTGCCAACCAAAAGGCAATCCTAATATTAAGGTCCTGTAACACCAAAAATAAGTTAAAAGACTTTCATGAAACCTTTTAATAACATTAAAATTTAAAAAGAAAATGTGCAATTAACAGATCAATGTACCATGTATGTATTTGAAGGATAAATAAGTGACAAGACACTTTTTGTCTCCATGGTCAATTTCGAGAATTCTGCATCTATTTCTACTAGATTCCATCTGCATTCAAAATCTGTTTGTATTATGAAAGAACTACAATAAAGTCAAAGTCAGAGGGTAATAAAAAAAAGTTAAAAACGCCAATTACCTTCTCAAAGGGGCAATTTTTCTCAGCTCTTTCACACCAGCCATTGCAAAGATGCATATAATACTGGTCATTACTTTTTAGATTCCCCATTTAAGATAACACTTAATTAAATGAAACTCAGGATTTTGTGAGATTTACATTTAAAGGTTATAAAGAATAATAATAGGTAACATACCAGGTACCGTGTAGGCTCCAAGGGTAAAAAAATATTTGCAACTGCTATCCGTACACCATTAAGGGCTAGTGTATATGGCTATATAAATCAGGAGCTTCAATTTCCAGTGCTTCTGCTGCATGTACCATTAACTGATGAAGTTTTGAAAACTGAAAAAAAAATAAATTAAATCATTGTCTTGCTTCTTATTTACATGTATTTTGGATGTATAATAATAGGACAATTACAAGTTATATGTAATGTAATTATTAGTGGACAAAAACTGTTGAATCCATATACCTGATGCATTAAGATGAAAACATAACATTTATAGTGTGAGTGTAACCAAATAAATTTGCAGATGTAAAGCCAGTGAAGATCGTAGCAACTGTTGATGAATACTTTTTCAAAATTGTGTTTGCATGTTATAAATAATAGATATTAAAGTTAGTCTTCCACTATTTATAATCTTTTTATTGTGTAAAAAAACAAATGCTTATAATAATGTTACCAGCATATTTGAAGAAAAAAGAGGATACAATTCCTTGAGCTGCATTGTTCACAATTAAAAGAATGGTAGCTTTTGAATGTCCTTGTAAAATATCAAAGCTTTTAGGACCTGGAAAAAATAATCACATGGAAATAAGGGTTTTCTGTGAATGATTAACATAATTAAAAAAAGTAAAAGGGTAAAATGGTCAGAGTAAAATCCAAGGGAGTAAGTACCTTTAATAATGACAGTTCCAAGCATGCCTAGGAAGTTGAAAACAGCACCATATCCGTATAAAAACAAATTCTGAAATCCCAATAAGTTCTTCCACCAATCTTCTAAAAAAGTCTGCATATGTTCTCTGGGCAAACTCAAATGTCTATAAAAAAAGCACAAGATTTGTAAAATTTAGTGAAAAGCTACTACTGATATTACAAGACTAAAAGGGTATTATACTAAAATTTCATCTACAAGTTTCAATTTCTGTTTGCTTGATTCACAGTGTACTTTGGGTTTGTTTTCCCTCCAAGCTTCCTTGCAGTGAGTTGTACAGCCGCCTGTCATTGCCGCTGATAGTAACTGCTCTTCCTTTTACTGCATCCATCACAAGGGTATATAAGTAATTCCATAACATCTTGAGTAAATTACAAAGTTTTTCCTTGTGTTGTACTTTTTGTTTTCAATATTATCCAAAAACAATTTTTTGTTGTTTTTTGACCATTGTTATCTTTTTCCAAAATCACACATTAAGCCATATCATGTGTTTTGCACACACAAGGGTATTCTCCATGATTTTATAGCATAAATTCTAGGTTAATTTAGAAATACAATAAAGCCAAACCTCTCCAAATTTAATTGCATCTAATGAGGATCCACTTCCAGATTTCCTTGGTTTACTGCCAACCATCATCACATACGTCAGTGAAAATGTTGTGGTAAAAGTAAAATCTGGAGTTTTGTCTAAGGATAGAAAGGAAGGTAGCAATAGAACAACCACTTAAATTTTTTAATGTCCTCCCCAACATCACAACATTTTAGAACAAAAATCTGTAATTTTGTGTAGCAATAGAACAAGAGTGACGATGAGTTCAGGAAATTGAACCCTTGGATTCGATTTGGAAAGACGGCGACTTCGAAAATTGAACCTGTGTTTGGTTCAAAGCGACATTTGGAGTGGAGATTCTGATATGGAACACCAGTAGCCTGAGCTTGCAATCTAGTCTGCATAATCAGGCAATACATGAAGCCAATCAATTCTCCCAATCAAATCAGGGAAACCAATACAGTTGGCATCGAGATCCACGACCAGAGTATTATAGAGGTTGAGAATGAAATTGGAACTAACATGTGTAAGGAAAATAATCGAGGAAGAAGAGTACCTTTGCGACATCAAGAGGATTTACTATAACTACAGATAGAAAACCGGCTCTAGCGGCGGCGAACGCCCTTTCTGATAAACTCAAATTGAAGTCAGGCGACGAAGACGTTATCTGATTCAATCAAAATGAAGAAGAATTTTGATTGGGCATATCTGCTGAAAGTTTTTCTCCGGGATGGCGACTGATCCAAGAACTCTTTTTGTTGCTAAAGCGCGGTTCCAGTTATGATGCTTCCGAGAAACACGTTGAGATGTAAAAAAAGATGAAAGAGATACTTCCTCCAGATGGAGCCTAAATAAACCTTGGATCAAAGAGATTAGAAGCGATCGATCATTGTCTCTCGCAAGCGAGACAAGCGACGCCGCCGCGTCAGACCTATCATCTAGGCTTCCGGTGTACAAAAATCGCGATTTGCTCCCAAATTAAGCACAAAATACGTTCATTAGCAGCGATCGGAAAGAGATGAGACGATGTCAGAGGTGAGTTGAGGTAGATTCGGTAGTGGTGGAGGCGGATTAGGGTTTACAGAGAAAAGGAGGAGGGAAGGAAGGAGTGTTGGTAATTAGGGCAAGAGGTAAAGGAAGAAAAAGGGAGGCGGGCTTTTTAATTTTTTAATATTTCATTCCCCCAGCTATTAAATGATGGAACGCGCGTTTCCATTAAAATTCATAAAGTGACATCTTCAGACGACACACATTTTATTATAGGCGCCCTCCGTGTTTTTTTTAGACACTAATTTAATGGCTCGCAAAAATGCGCGTCCTAAATTCTTAAAATTTATAGAGAGATGACATTATTTTTAGGTCATATACTTTTGCGTATCATAAATCGAAGCGTATCATAAATTGCACGTCGTAAAAGGCTGTTTTTCTAGTAGTGTATGAAGAGATACGATTACATACAATTACAAGACATACAATTACAAGACATACAATTACAAGACATACAATTACAAGAGAGACAATTACATAGATACGTTTACATAGATACGACTTCATAGATACGTTTACATAGATACTATTACATAGAATCTATTACATATGTTTCGGGACTTACCATTCCACCCCCAAGGCTGTTAGGTACAGTAGGTAAAATGCACATCGACGGTTGTCTACGATTGTACTGTTCGGCGAGTTACCGCGCCGTGAATATCCTAGTACAAAAGGATATAATTTTTGTTATTATATTATTTTCCTTCTTACCTTTACTTTGTGACACATTCACATGAACGACGAGGTAGAATATAATTTGATATAGATAGACTATTTTCCTTATTACCTTTATATTGTGACACATACACATAAACGATGGGGGTAGACGATAGTTTTATAATAATAATAGTTATACAAGGGAAAAACCATCACATCTACAGTGATGCATACTTTCAAAATAGTTGGGTCTTGGTAGAAGGCTACTTTCAAAACAGTCGGGTCTTGGTAGAAGCCTACTTTCAAAACAGTCGGGTCTTGGTAGAAGACTACTTTTATTACTAGTAGGAAATATGATATTTTCTATGGTTTTCAAACGTTTACAATTACTTACAAACATTTTCATACTTATACAAACTTTTCTTCAAACATTTACAAGTCTTTCCTTTACAATTTTACAAGTCAAAGATACATAAATACTTATGAATTCACCAGCTTTATCGCTGATACTCGCTTTCAAAATAACTTGTATTCTCAGGTTACAAATAGACAGGTACAACGACCAGGTTTTGTGAAGACGAAGCAGTCAAGACTTGTCTTTTATTGCGATTATTAATTATGTTGTTTTATACTATGAAAGAACACGCTTGCAATTAATATTATACTATTAATGCAATGGATGATGTTGTTGCTTGTTTACTACTTTGCATTATTGTGATACTATACATGACGTCCTCCGCCCCAGAACGTTTCCGCCGTTCTCAGTTTTGGGGTGTGACACACCATGTATATTTGCATGGTTATTCACACCCTGTTTTGTGATCCTCGGCATCCCTGTCACAAATTGAGGGGCATATCGAGATTTAAACATGCCATTGAAAAGTTCAATGAATCTCAAAGGATCTAGGAATTTTTCAATACATTTAAATCTTAATCTCCTTTTCGTTTTTCATGGTGGCAAATTAGTGAATTGTCATTCACTTACCTTCAAATGTTCTGCAAGTTGGATTACATCATCCCTCTTCCAATTTGTAGGATATTGTGTTAGGTCCTAGCCTTAATATCTCATTTGGGTGTTTTATTAAGGACTCAATCAACTAAATTGAATTTTCTCCCGTTTTGTAGATGTCAAAATTTAACAACTATGGTCTTCCTAAATCCATTGGAAAAATATTTCCAAATGAAGATGATATCCCACGATTTGATCAAGGAACAAGAATCATTCTTCACTTCCTCCACCTCCTTATATTGTTCTCCCTGATCCACAAGTTCGAAGGCTTGAAAATTTCAAGCTCATTCAAGTCCTTTTGGTAAGTAAACACAAAGAAGGAAAGTCGGTGTATGCACATGTCCTAGGGATGAAGTCGCACATTGACAAGTTAAGAATCTTGGGAGCCATTTTCTGTGAGAAGCTGGCTGTTGACTGGGTTCTTCAATCGCTTCCTGATTCATATAGTGAGTTTATAAGAGAGTACTATATGATGGACCACGATGTGACCCTTATTGATCTTACCTATATGCTTGTTTCTGCTGAATCAGAAATGATTTGGTGCACTGGAGAAGCAAAGTTGATTGGTAGATCTGCCTTCGAAATTTCCACGGACATAGGCGACGACAACAAAAGGCATGCCATGGTCGAAGAGTTTTACCATAAGAGAAAGGCAAAGTCTGAGGTAGTTGCGTGTGCTGTTCTAAAAGCGTCAATTTGCTTTCATTGCCAAGAGAAGGGGCATTGGAGACAAAGCTTCCCTATATACCTGAGAGATCTAAGAGATGGGAGAGTCAAGACGAATGGCTCTACTTCAGGTATTATCCATTATCTAACTCTGTTAAATTCCTATTCGTTGATTCTAAATGCATGATGTGATAAGATTACATTTTTGTATTTGTAGGATTGAAGAAAAGAAAGGAAGAAGCACTTTGAGTCTGATCATGAAGAAATAGGTTTCGATCGGATGATTCATGATCAAATTTTTAGAGCTGCTACTTAGAGAGTTATGATAGATTTGTTAGGAATATTTGATTACATAGTTTCCCAGTTGATTTTGCATTGTAAGGTCATGTTTTCCGCTGCTTTTATGAATAAAATAAAATTTGATTTGACTTATTTATTTATATCCTTGCAATGAAATCATTGTGGAAAATTGATGTCTGCGTATTTCTATAATAAATGGATGTGATTCTTATTTATATTATTTATGGAAATTTTCTTAGTAAGGAAAGATTCCCATCGCCCAAGTTTCAATTGGACAGAATCTTAGAATCATATGATTTGAATCATGTGATGTATCGAAATCTTGATACTTAGAAATTTTAAGACTAATTCCTTGACAAAGAGTCAATTGAAGGACTAGGAGAACGAGTTTACAATGTTGTGCACCAGTTAAGTCCATCATAAATAACAATAAGATTATTCGTTATATTTACTAAAGGATTAATGAATGTGGTTATTGTTATAAGTTTAAGCATGATTCTGAACCATTGAAAAGTTTCAATGAATTGCAAAACGAATAAGAATAATCAATTAGGCAGAAAGATAAGAAGTTTCTCCAATCTAAGAAGAAGGGAGAGTACTTCTGTATCAGGTTTTATGATCGTCTTAATTGTAAAGAACCATATTACAATTCATCCTCTAAGGACACCTTAGTGCACTAGTTTGGCTAAGAAGAGGAATCAAGAATTGCTATAATGGTTAAGTCATTAAGATAAATCATACTTCATTCCAATATCAAATATTAAAATTAATATTCTTACATTGAGTGACATATCTTAAGTAGGTTTGTAACACTTATCAATTGTGGAATAGAGAAAGTTTTCTTATTCATACACATTTGGAATTTGTAACTTGTGATGTCTTGAAGAAGACAAAGACCAACTAGAACAAATTAAATTAAGTGTTAGTCTTGATAGAATTTTGCACTAACTATTGAATATTTGTTTTGTCAAGGAATGTTTCTTGACAAGAGAATCATATATGTCAAGAGGTTAGTGGGAGTATAAATGATCTTGAAAAGCTTCAAGAACGAATCAAGAATAAACCTAATCAATGATCACTAGCATACGAATTGAAGTTTACAACCTATCGTGTTGACATATTCTCGTTTCTATGTCATTCCAGTTTGGTTAACTATGCATATGAGTTCTACGAGTTCTCAATGGGTTGCATAGGAGAAAGGCACCTTGATCAATGGAAATTGCATTGAAAGATATGGGTGAGCTACTCAATAACTTGGAAGCTATGGTTGGACCCTTGATGGCAAGAAATCAAAGATTAAATAAGTTTAGTCCATATGAGTTGGATTTGTCACAATCATTATATTATGATTATGGTTATGGCTGATGCACATGGATAGGAATGCATACACCACAAAATCTAAGTGTCGTAAGGTTTCTCTCTTTCATGAAAATGATTATGAGGAAACGCTTTCACTAAGAAAGATTTTGAAGATAACAGTGTGTAATTGGCATTTCTCGAATTCGATTATGACTACGACATCCCTCTTCATAGTTCAAATTGTGTGATTTGGCAAATCAGTTTGAATATTCGAGACTTGTTGCTATAAGTTCTAGAATTGTTTAAACACACATATGGGTTATCTAAGGAAAGGTGTATGAGTTTAAGAAGCTTAGATAAAGTCTTATCGAAGCATCTAGTATTAGAAATATGAACTTAATAAATTCAATAAGCATTGTTTTTGTAGAAGTTCAGATGATTTCTGAATACATGTCAAAGCTACTGGGAACATAAGTGTTATGCTAGTATGGATATAATCAACATGTTAGTGGGAGCATGGTAATTATGGTAAGTTGCAAGTTGGAAATATTAATTATAGAAAACAAAAGTTTCAATTTGCAAAGTTGCAATGTTGAAAAGTTGTTTTGCTACAATTAAGGTAGAGAATTTTAATTCGTTTCGAAATCTAAGACCTTAGATCGAGAAGTTTTAATCAAATTTAGTCAAATATATGAATTGCATTCTCAAAATTCGATTATGATTACGACATCCCTTTTTATAATTCGAGTTTTGAGAACTTGGCAAATAGAAATATTATGGTAAAAGACTGGTAAAGTATCACGTCTTTATGTAAAACATTATCCTTCGTGTTCCATACGCTTCAAGTATAGGATCAATCGCATATGCTATAATAATTGACCGTTCTTAAATATTTTCAAATTCCTAGGGCATTAAGAGGGAAAAAGGACTGGAACCGGACATGACTAAGTTTATTAAACAAATATCAAAGGACAAACTAAGGTTTGCCAAGGATTGGTCGCTTATGAGCATTTGTAAGTATAGTAATAGATGGACCATACCGACATTATTATAACTAGATAGGATTCTATTTAGAATGAGTTATCATATGGAAAATATGGAAATATTTCCATATTGGGAGTTGGACATTAAGAATCTATATGTCTAGATTGGAAACTTTTATGCAAGAAGGATGTTCAAAGGAATGTACTTTGAATATGAGACTTCGTATCTATGGAATTGTCTTGCAACTATTTCCAATAGATGACTTTGTAACTTCATTGGCAAAGTCATTGTGACTTTGGCGTTGTGATATTACGAAAGAATCATCGCATAAAATGTTAGAATCTAATATATTCTATAAGTGGCAAGAATTTGATATTCTTACACTTGAGGTAAGGATTGGGAATTGTGAAATAAGTGTGATTGAAAATATGTTCACTTGATCTATTTCACAAAGTAAGGAACATAGGTAAACATAGTGTGCATGCTAAGAGCATGGGACAACTATAGTTATAATTCAAGTAGTAAGTTGATTACCCGAAACAACAAATAATGAGTAATCAATATGGTGATAAATAAAAGGTGTTTTATTTATACTCAAAAGTTTGAGGCCGTATAGGATTAGTATTTTTCTTGTGTTTCACTTTGCATGTTTTGATTTCCTGAATAATTAAATTATTCGAACGGTCCACAATCGTTCATATGTTGGAAGTAGGTATGAATGAAGACTGTCATGAATTGGTGTGTAGATTGTCTAAAATGTGTTAGATATAGCAAAGGTTTGCTGCAACGTTGATGAGTGCTTATGAATATGATTTGAGCATTGGATTAAAACCCACACTCACTTGGATCACTTCATGGATTTTATCACGAGTGATTGGTGAGACGATAATATCTTATATTATTGAAACCGATATGTGTGAGTTGTATCTTGTAAATCAGTTGCACATTGATAATATGTAAATGCACTAGTAACTTGGTGTTATAAAACATATTGTTGTGTATGATTCAGTAAGTGAGTACAAGCAAGCATTTAATCGAAGTTTATCTGTTCCTTTTACCCAAAGTGGGATAAAAGCGATATCTGTGGGCCCGTCGATGATTTAGTGATGACACCTAAAGTGCTTGGCCAAGCCGGGTCTATGTTGATGTGCTTAATTGTAGTCTGTTGTCAGTCGTCATAAATCGGAAATTGGGAAACAACACATAGACTAAGAGAATGATTAAATCCATGTCTCACTTTTATACGATATCTAGAATGGAGGAATATATGATCCATTTTGTAAAGGATACGCTTCAGATCAGATCAGAGTTGACAGCGGCTTTTAAAAGCTACGATTGCGGATCAGGATCTGAGGTCGTACGCAGAATAGTTATTAGACTTATCCAAGTGGGAGACTGTTGGATTAGTGTGTAAGTCCATAACTATTTTGGTATGTACTTGACCCGATGGTGCATGGTCCTTTTGGGTTGCCTTCACCAAAGCAATTTGATAGGATAAATTATGGAGAAAGAGGATTAATTATGATTTATTAATATATTATGAGAATAATATATTAAAGGAGAAATTGTATTGTTTAATTAATATTAGTCAATAATTAATTAAGAATTAATTTTGTGGCTAAAAGAGATTAATTAAACTTAGGGGGCTAGAACTATCAATTATGTGATAGTTGAATATTGGGCTAATGGACTCCATATTAGAGGAGTGGACGAATTTTATGGGGAAACCCATTAGAAATCGTCCAAGGCCTCTATGGAGGGAGTCCATGGGCTGCTTAGGGCCTAAGCAGTCAAATTAGTGTTTCCTTTTTAGATAACCCTAATAGCCTCACTATTTAAGGACCCCTAGGGCACCAAAAACGTGGCTAAGAGTTTCCTTAGGGTTTCTAGAAGTTTTTGAATGCCTCTCCTCTTCTCTTTCTTCATCCTCTTGCAATTGGTGTTTGTGAGACATTAGAGCTGTGACATTTGTGACACTAAGCTTTCAAAAGCCAATTACAAGGAGGAATTGAGATTGTTATTCCTACATAGCAATCAAGGTAAGATCAAAACACTAATTCATATGTTAATATCATTATTGTATGCTAGATCTAAGGTTTTAAAGACTTGGATGAATGCATGCACAATAGAGAAACCTAGATCCAAGCATCAGGGTTTGCATGAGAACATAGGATGTTCTTATGGATAAAACCCATCACGTTTTACTTCCAGATTCTAGAAGAAGTTCCATGCGGAATTGGGAACGCGATTGCATTTTAGCACAACTTACCTCCCACAGACAGACGGACAGAGTGAGTGGATGATTCAGACGCTCGAGGACATGCTTCGAGCGTGTGTTATGGACTTTGGTGGAAGTTGGGATGCATACCTACCCCTGGCTGAGTTCTCTTACAACAACCGCCACCATTCCAGTATCGACATGCCTCCTTTTGAGCTCCTTTATGGGAGGAGGTGTCGGACCCCCATCTGTTGGGGAGAGGTAGGACAACGAGTGATGGGTGGCACTGAGATAGTGCTTAAGACGACTGAGCAGATTCAGCAGGTCAGACAGAGGTTACTGATGGCTCAGAGTCACCAGAAGAGTTATGCAGACAGGCGACGGTCTGAACTCGAGTTTCAGGTTGGAGATTTCGTTCTCTTGAGGGTATCCCTATGGAAAGGGTAATACGGTTCAGGAAGAGTGGCAAGCTGGGGCCTCGGTTCATCGGCCCTTTCAGGGTGACTGCTAGAGTGGGTAAGGTAGCATATCGTTTAGAGCTACCTGCTGGGTTGAGCCAGATCAATGACACCTTCCACGTGTCCCAACTGAGGAAGTGTGTGGCCAATGAGATGGCCATGGTACCTCTAGAGGATATTCAGGTAGATGCAAGCCTGAATTATATCGAGAGACCTATGGTGAATATGGACCAAAAGGTGAAAATGTTAAGGAACAAATAGGTGCCCCTGGTTCAGGTTCAGTGGCAACATCGGAAGGGGTCCTAGACGACTTGGGAACCAGAGTCCGAGATGCGAGAGCAACATTCGGAGCTATTTGAGGAGCATAACTTTGAGGGCGAAGTCTGATCCTAGTGAGGGAGAATTGTAACATCCCGAGTTCAGGTATACCTCGAGAACCTTGATCTTTTGAGTTATTGTCATTTTTGGCCTTAAGTTATAAAAGAGTGAAAACGAGTACGCGGGGTATACCTGAGGGTACGCTTAGCGTACTCGTCAGCGTGCATGAAACGCGGAGACCGCCTAGTACGCTGGGCGTACTAGGCCCAGAATGCAACCCTAATTTGGGGTGAGTCCCCAATATAAAGAGCATGATGGCCATATTTTTGGCCACCATTTCCAGAGAGAAAACCCTAAGAGTGCCCTTATCTCCATTCTAGAGCTTATGTGTGTGTGTTTGAGCTTTGAGATGGTGTTTGTGTGGTTTTGAAGAGAAGAGAAGACCTTGAAGAAGGAGAGTTGGAGTCCAAGCTTCTAGATCTGAGCAAATCTAGGTGGGAAGCTTCTATTTGAGGTATAAAGTTTGAGACTTTGCCTTTCCTTTCTTGAGTATGTTGTGATGAGCATTTTAGGGGTTTGTCCCAAAAAGGTGGAGTCTTGATGAGATCTTGAACTCCATAGTCTAGGACCAACCCCTTTTGAGTGTATGAGTAGTGTTATGTCATAAAAAATCCAATCTTGGTTGGTGAAATCACTCCATGCATGAGTTATGAGACCCTTGGGACAAAAGAGTGTGTATTTTTGGAGGATGGAGACTTTGCAGCCATCCAAAGGCTTAAAGTCAATGACTTTATGGATTAAGAAGCATTAGAAGGTCCAAATATGAGATATGAGCTTCTGTCTTAACTGATTAAGAAAATGAGTATGAGAAGAGCAAAACTGGGGCGTACGCTGGGCGTAACCCCCAGTACGTGCCATGTAGGGGTTGAGCACCCCGATTCTGGAAAGCAGCCGAGTACGCCCAACGTAGGGAGTTGGAACGCTCAACGTACTCCTTTCTGTTGACTTTTGTTGACCTCTAGGGTTTGGTCAATATTGAGGACTATTAAGCTTTGGAGGGGTAAAATCGTATTTTTGTTGGATTAGTGTCTAAGTCCATAACTATTTTGGTATGTACTTGACCCGATGGTGCATGGTCCTTTTGGGTTGCCTTCACCAAAGCAACTTGATAGGATGAATTATGGAGAGAGATGATCAATTATGATTTATTAATATATTATGAGAATAATATATTAAAGGAGAAATCATAATTTTTAATTAATATTAGTCAAGAATTAATAAGAATTAACTTTGTGGCTAAAAGACATTAATTAAATAAAGGGGACTAGAACTGTCAATTGTGTGATAGTTGAATATTGGGCTAATGGACTCCATAGAGGATGGAGTGGACGAATTCTATGGGGAAACCCATTAGAAATCGTCCAAGGCCTCTAAGAAGGGAATCCATGGGTTGCTTAGGGCTTAAGCAATCGAATTAGGGTTTCCTTGTTAGATAACCCTAATAGCCTCACTATTTAAGGACCCCTAGGGCACCAAAACGTGGTGAACTGATTCCTTAGGGTTTCTACATGTTTTTGGGGTGCCTC
The DNA here is from genome assembly GCF_002870075.4 of Lactuca sativa. Lineage (NCBI taxonomy): Eukaryota > Viridiplantae > Streptophyta > Magnoliopsida > Asterales > Asteraceae > Lactuca > Lactuca sativa. The sequence continues at coordinate 115,026,274 of NC_056631.2, forward strand.
ATCTCTTATCATTCTTCATCCTCTTGCTCTTGGTGTTTGTGAGCCATTAGAGGAGTGACACTTGTGACTTTAAGCTTTCTAAAGCCATTACAAGGGGGATTTGAGATTGTTATTTCTACATAACAATCAAGGTAAGATCTAAATCCCATTCTTATGTTAATATGATTAATTGTATGCTAGATCTAGGGTTTAAAGTCTTGGATAAATTACATGTACAATAGAGAAACCTAGATCCAAGCATTAGGGTTTGCATGAGCACATAGGATGTTCTTATGGATTAAACTCATCAGTGGTATCAGAGCCTTGATTGGTTTCTATTGTATTGATGCCTTGTTTGTTTGTTCAATCTTTAAAAAATCGATTTTTGTGCCCCTGACTGATGAAATCGGCGTGTTCCATAGTGGACTCGGCGAGTTCAAAGTGGAACTCGGCGAGTTCGAGCGTCAGTTAGGGCAGATTTCGGGATTTCTTGCTGTTTTGCTTGAGGATACTTGCCTTAATTGTTTTGGGTCAATAATATTCGAATTTTGATATATATTTGAGTATATCCTTGACCAAACAAAAGATAATTACCATTTTATTGAATGATAATTTCCTTATATGATAATAACTGATTATTTGAATTAAATTGGTAATTTGTCTTGCAAGTAATAGTGACTAGGTCAAATTTAGATAATTATTAAATTAATTTTTTAATTTAAATTATTTGCTATTTGATCCTTAATGTTTTGAAATGTTTCAAAACTTGCCCTCAAGTTTTGGAAATTAAAAGTTGATTAAAAGTTTAATTTAGAAATGTTAAATTCTAAAACCCTAGTATTGTTTTGAAAAGTTCAAATCACACCCTTATGGTTTTATTAATTAATTAAAGTGTATAATTAAAAGAGATTTAATAAAGCTATAAATTTTTGGTTTACATTTAATTAAATTAAAAGTATAATTATTAAATTAGACCACCTAGTATTTTAAAAGTGTAAAATACACCATATACTATATATAACATTAAAATTCTAGTATTATATATATATATATATATATATATATATATATATATATATATATATATATATATGTATAAGTAAACAGTCAGTATTACCGTTAGTAGGCCTCATTCACGAAGCTGGTCTATGAGGGGTGTTTATGGAAATTGCCTATATAATGGCAATTGAATGGGTATCCACGCTTACCTACCATACTCTTGACTAGTGGAGGGTTGTTAGCCGAACGGATAGGATAGGACAGAAACCTTCCATTATAAGTATAATGAAGTACAAAAGTAACTAAATGCTTTTACAAAATTCCCAATCTTAGTTACTTTAGGCAAAAGTGAATTGATGCAATTCCATGAAATTACACTTTGTGCCCTTGCGAAGACGTTAGTGGAGCGTGTGTGGTTAACCAACACACTAAATGGTTCTAAGCAAAGGTAGCAAAGGGTGACTCATTGTTTGTCATAGTTCGGTGGAGCGTATGTGGTTAACCGGCACATCGAATGGGTGATTGTAACATTGAGGTCACCATGTAAGTTTGCATGGTTATTCACATCCTGTTTTGTGATCATCGGCATCCCAGTCACAAATCGAGGGGCATATCGAGATTTAAACATCCCATTGAAAAGTTCAATGAATCTCAAAAGATCTAGGAATTTTCAATAGATTTAAAACTTAAATTAATTTTTCGTTTTTCATGGTGGAAATTGGTAAATCGTCATTTACCTACCTTTAAATATTATGCAACTAGATTACGGCATCCCTCTTCTAAGTTGTAGAGTATTGTGTTGGATCCTAGCCTCGATGATTCATTTGGGTGTCACATCGAGGATTCCAATGAACTTAACTTGAATTTTTTCTCCCATTTTGTAGATGTCAAAGTACGACAACTATGGTCTTCCCAAATCCCGTGGAACAAGCTTTCCACATGAAGATGATATTCCACGATTCGATCGAGGAACAAGAGATCATGCTTCACTTCCTCCACCACCTCCAATTATACTCCATAACCGACAAGTTCGAAGGCTTGAAAAGTTCAAGCTCACTCAAGCCCTTTTGGCAAGTAAACATGAAGAAGGAAAGTCAGTGTGTGCACACGTCCTAGAGATGAAGTCACACATTGATAGGTTAAGAATGTTGGGATCCGTTGTCTATGAGGAGCTGGCTGTTGACTGGGTTCTTCAGTCGCTTACTAACTCATATAGTAAGTTTGTAAGAGAGTACTATATGATGAATCACGATGTGACCCTCATCGATCTCACCTATATGCTTATTGCTGCTGAATCAGCAATGGTTTGGCGCACTGGAAAAGCAAAGTTGATTGGTGAATCTGCCTTCCAGACCTCTATGGATATGGGCAATAGCAACGAAAGGCATGCCATGATCTAAAAGTTTGATCATAAGAGAAATGCAAAGTCTGAAGTAGTTCCGTGTGCTGTTCCAAAAGAGTCCATTTGCTTCTATTGCCAAAAGAAGGGGCATTGGAGACGAAGCTGCCCTATTTACCTAAGAGATCTAAGAGATGGGAGAGTCAAAACGTATGGCTCTACTTTAGGTAAAATCCATTAACTAACTCTTTTAAGTTCCTATTCTAGATTCTTAATACATGATGTGATAAGATTACATTTGGTGTTTTGTAGGATCATAGAAAAGAGAGGAAGCTTAAGGGAAGAAGTGAGCAGAATCTAATCGTGAAGAAATGGTTTTCGATCGCATTGTTTGAAGATTAGATTTTGAGCTACTACTTGGAGTTAGAATAGATTGCTAAGAAATATGTATTAACATAGTTTTTCAATTGAATTGCATTGTAAGGACAAATTTTTCCACAATAAAATAAAATTTGATTTTATATTTATCCTTGCAATGGCATGTATGAAAAATTGATGTTTGAATGTTTCTATTATTAGCAATAATGGATTTGATTCTCAATAATGTTATTTGTGGAAATGTCAAGAATTTACCAAATATGGAAAGTTTCTTATCGCCCAAGTTTCAATTGGACAAAAACTTGGAATCATACAACTTGGTTGCATGATCAATGAGAAATTCCATATTTGGAAATTAGACTAATTCATTGACAAAGTGTCAAGTGAAGTACTAGGAGATCAAGTACACAAGGTAGTGTGTTGATCAAGTCCACCACAAGAGTAACAAAGATATTCGTCATGATTTACTAAGGTTAAGTAAAATGATTATACTTATAAGATTAAGTGTAATTTAGAGTTGATTGAGAGAGTTTCAATCGATAGCAGAACGAATAAAAGGAATCAAGTAGGCAGAAAGATAAAAGTTTCTCTATTCTAAGAAGAAGGGAGAGTACATTTTAGTATGTTTTATGATAGGTCTTAATGATTAAGAACCATGTCACAATTGATCCTCTAAGTGAGTCTTAGTGCAATTGCATGTATGAGAAGAGGAATCAAGAATTGAAGAAATGGTTAAATCAAGAAGTCAATCATACTTCGTTCTAAAAACAAGTCTTAGAGTTAAGATTGTGATATTGAGTGACAAGTCTAAAGAAGGTTTATAACATTCATCAAATGTGGAATTTGGAAAAGGGTTTTCTTATTCTTGCAGATTTCAAATTGGTAAGTTGTGATGTCTTGGATAAGAAAAAGACCAACGGGACCAATTTTGTGAAGTGTTCTGTCTTGATAAAAGCTACACTAACTCTTGAATATTTGTTTGTCAAGAAATGTTTCTTGACAAGAGAATCTTATATGTCAAGAAGTCAGTGGGAGTCTTAATGGTCTTGAAAGGTTTCAAGAACTAATCAAGAATAAACCTTATCGATAATCACTATCACACGACTTGAGGTTTACAACCTATCGTGTTCACACTTTCTTGTTTCTGTGCCATTCCAATTCAGTTAATTATGCATGTGAGTTCTGAGAGTTCTCATTTGAATGCATAAAAGGCAAGCACCTTGATCAAAGAAAAGTACATTGATAGGAAAGGGTGAGCTGCTTAACTACTAGGGAGACATGGTGGGCACTCGTGATACCATAAGGCAAGAAATCAAGATTAAGAAAGTTTGGTCCATAAGAGTTTGGATTTGTCGCAAACTTTGGTTTTGGGCAAATTCACATGGATAGGAACACATACACCATTAAAATCTAAGTGTCATAAGATTCCCTCCTTCATAAAAAAGATTGTGAGGAAATATTTTCACTAAGAGAGATTTTAAGAAGATAGTGATTGTGAAAATTGTATTCTCGAATTCGATTATGGTTACGGTATCCCTTTCCATAATTCGAATTGTGAGATTTGGCAATTAGTCTGAATTGTTAAGACACACATATGAGCTATCTAAGGCAAAGGTGTATAAGATTAAGAAGCTTAGATAAAAGATTATCAAAGCATTAGGTATTAGAAATATGAACTGTGAAATTCAATAGGTATTGTTTTTCTGGAAGTTAAGTGTTATGCTTATATGATAATAATCATCAGGATAGTGGGAGCGTAAATGTTGTGCTTGTATGATTATTAAGGAAAGTATTGCAAGTTAGTAATATTACTTATACAAAACAAGAGTTATACTTTGCAAAGTCATAAGGGTTGAATAGTTGTTTCGCTATAATTAAGGGAGAGAAGATTATACTTCATTTCAAATCTAAAGGCTTAGGTTGTGGAATGTTAATAAATTTAGTCAAGGATACATAGTGTGTTCTCAAATTTCGATTATGATTATGACATCCCTCTTCATAGTTCGAATTGTAAGAACATGACACATAAAATATTATAGCAGAAGATTGATAAAGTATCGTATCTATATGTAAGACATTATGCATCGTATCCCATATGCTTCGGGTATAGGATCGATTGCAAGTGCTATAATATTTGACCATTCTAAAATTTTCCAAATGTCTAGCGCATTTAGAGGGAAAAAGGACTAGAATCGGTTTTGACTAAAATAATTAAACAACTATCAGAGGACGATCCAAAGCTCGCTAAGGATTGGTCGCTTTTGAGTAGTTGGAAGTATGATATTGGATGGACCATATCGACATTATTATGAATAGATAATATTCTATTAAGAATGAGTTGTCATATGGCAAAATATGGAAATGTTTCCATATTGGGAGTTGGATATTGAGAATCTATGTCTAGATTAGAAACTTTTATGCAAGAAGGATGTTCAAAGGAATGTACTTTGAGTGAGAGACATCATACCTATAGAATTGTTTCTGATAGAGATTGGCCAAGTCTTGATGATTTTGAGCTGTGACTTTACGAAAGGATCATTGCATAAAATGTTAGAATCTAGCATATTCTATAAGTGGCAAGAATTTGATATTCTTACACCTGTGATAAGGATTAGGATTTGTGAAATGAGTATGATTGGAAATGTGTTCATTTGATTTATTTCACAAAGTAAGGACTGTAAGTAAACATTGTGTGCATGCTGAGAGCATAGGATAAGTGTAGTAATAATTCAAGTAAGAAGTTGATTACCCGAAACAACAAATAATGAGTAATCAATATGGTGATTAAATAAAATGTTTTATTTATACCCAGAGTTTGGGGCCATATGGGATTAGTATTATTCGTGTGTTTGACTTTGCATGTTTTGACCTCCTGAATAATTAAATTTGGTTCAGAACAATCAAATTATTCGAACGGACCACAGTCATTCATATGTTTAAAGTAGGTATGAATGAAGACTGTCGTGAATTGGTGTGTGGATTGTCTAAAGTATATTAGACATAAGCAAATGTTTGCTGCAACATTCATGAGTGCTTATGAGTATGAGTTTGAGCATTGGATTTAACCTATGCTCACTTGGATCACTTCATGCATTTTATCACGAGTGATTGGTGAGACAATAATATCTTATATTCTTGAAACCGAGATGTGTGAGTTGTATCTTGCGAGTCGGTTACACATTGATAATATGTAAACGCACCAGTAACTTGGTGTTATAAAACATATTATTGTGTGTGATTCGGTAAGTGAGTGCAAGCAAGCATTGAATCAATGTTTATCCATTCATTTTTTCCTAAAGTGGGATAAAAGTGATATCTCTGGGCCCCTCGATGATTTAGTGATGACACCCTAAGCGCTTGGCCAAGCCGGGACTAATTTGATGTGTTCAACTGTAGTCTGTTGTCATTCTTCATAAATCGGAAATCCGTAAACAACACATATAGAGAGAATGATTTAAATCCATGTCTCAGTCTATATGATATCTAGAATGGAGGAATACATGATCCCTTATCTAAAGGACACGCTTCTGATAGGAATAGAGTTGACAGTGACTTTTGAAAGCTACGATTGCAGATCAGGATCTGAAGTCATACGCAGAATAGTTATTAGACTTATCCAAGCGGGAGACTGTTGGATTAGTGTCTAAGTCCATAACAATTTTGGTATGTACTTGACCCGATGGTGCATGGTCCTTTTGGGTTGCCTTCACCAAAGCAACTTGATAGGATAAATTATAGAGAGAGATGATTAATTATGATTTATTAATATATTATGAGAATAACATATTAAAGGAGAAATCATATTGTTTAATTAATATTAGTCAAGAATTAATAAGAATTAACTTTGTGGCTAAAAGACATTAATTAAATAAAAGGGACTAGAACTGTCAATTGTGTAATAGTTGAATATTGGGCTAATGGACTACATAGAGGATGGAGTGGACGAATTCTATGGGGAAACCCATTAGAAATCGTCCAAGGCCTCTTAGAAGGGAGTCCATGGGTTGCTTAGGGATTAAGCAATCGAATTAGGGTTTCCTTGTTAGATAACCCTAATAGTCTCACTATTTAAGGACCCCTAGGGCACCAAAAACGTGGTGAACTGAATCCTTAGGGTTTCTACACGTTTTTGGGGTGCCTCATCTCTTATCATTCTTCATCCTCTTGCTCTTGGTGTTTGTGAGCCATTAGAGGAGTGACACTTGTGACTCTAAGCTTTCTAAAGCCATTACAAGGAGGATTTGAGATTGTTATTGCTACATAACAATCAAGGTAAGATCTAAATCCCATTCTTATGTTAATATGATTAATTGTATCCTAGATCTAGGGTTTAAAGTCTTGGATAAATTGCATGTATAATAGAGAAACCTAGATCCAAGCATTAGGGTTTGCATGAGCACATAGGATGTTCTTATGGCTTAAACCCATCAATTTTACCCTTCTGTGAGTTGTAGAAGGGTTAGTCTAGCTTCTTGAGGGACAATATTAATTAGGGATAATTATTATGTGTTAGGCGGAGGCTAGACCGGTGGGTAGAGATCAAGATCCCGAGTGCGAGATTTCATTCATTAGCTTACAAGGTGAGTCTTATCACTATACTTATCTTGAGTGGTAATTTCTATGTTTGACCAGAGGGTCTTATGTACATGAACTGTGTAATGAGATATTCTGCTATTTATTTGTGTTATGCTTTTGTGTATTATTTTGAGATGCTGAGTTAAGGGACCGGAGGGTCCATCTGAGTTGTGGGACCGTAGGGTCCCACTGAGACAGATCGACCAGAGGGTCTTATTGAGTTATAGCCTCGAGTGGCTAATGTGTTGGTATGGTATTTTCGAGAACTCACTAAGCGTTATGCATACCATGTTATGTGTTATGTGTTTCAGGTAGCTCCGAGGATCGCGGCAAGGCACCGACATGATTTTACACATCAGCTGGAGATTATTATTTTATGATTCTGGGATTGTGTTTTATTTGCTGACATTGAGACATATGTGATTTGAGAATTATGAAATGAGTTTTTATTGTATTTAAAAATGAATAATTTTTTTGAAAATTTTCGTCGTTACATATATAAACAAATAACTACTAAAAAGGTTTCTTATTTTTGTTAAGTTTTATAACCTTAGTGTTTTCCGACTAGCTTCCGACTTGCAACGACGCTAGGATTTTTGGTAAACTTGCTTTGTTTTTTATGATCAATTTTCAATGAGACCTAATCATACCAATGAAGGATGGTAGTGGAGACTTGGGAAACACCAAATATGAATTGATCACAAAAGAAGAAACGAGAATGTTAATTTAAATGAGAACTACAAGAAATTTGGATGAGTTGTCGGTTAATGTTTTTGTGACATATTTTCTAGAAAACGATGTCAGTTAATGATTTGTGGAAGTTATGCGAGCATCATGGCGTTGTATCTAATGTCTATATTTGCTGAAAATTATCAAAGATTAATAAATGATTTCCTTTCATTAAAATTTTGAAGACTAAGGAATTGAAACGTTTTATTGAAGATTTGAATAGAATCTGGATCGAGAATTATCATTTGCATGCTTTGTGGGCGAGATCTAATAGGCCGAATGATGGACAACGAGCTCAAGGTGAACATCAAAATCAACAACACAAGGAGAGAAGGATCTTGAATGTAAGTTGCAACTTCAAGATTATCTTGCAAGTCAACCTTCTATTCCGTTGCAAAAGGAGGAACCAACCAATCTCGAATGTTAGTTGGAACTTCAAGATTATATAGTTATTCGTTATTCCACTAATATTTGTCTTTGGACATAATTCAAAGTTGATAATAAAATATCATTCACAGAAATCATTCCTCCCAATGTTACATAAAGCGTTGTCATTGAAAGTAAATCATGGAAAACTTTATATTTTCAAAGTAGTTTCAAAATTGTAATGCTGATGTTGCTTTACTCAAGCTGGGCTATTCTTTGATAATCCTAAAAAGTATTAATAAACAACGGGTAAACGATAACCCTTAGCGAGTCTACACGACAGTCACCCATTATATTTATCATATACCTCTAAATAACACACATGTTCATAAAATATGAATTCTAATACATACTAGACATACTAAGGAGGATTTATCACACATTGCGTCATGATCAAGGAAATACTAACCACACCATTGTCATGATTGACTTACCTCTAATTGATTTTGCAGAGGATATCCTCAGTTTGTCCATCCCTTTGACCTATACCTATATATGAAGATTGACCATGATCATCCAACCCAACTTACTGATTTCACGAAGCATATCCTCAGTTAGTCCATCCCTCACCTATAATTATATATGAAGACTGGCCATGATCATCCACCCTAACTTATTCCGTGAAGGATATCCTTAGTTAGTCCATCCCTCTAACCTATTCCACTCTACCAAAAAGAATATTTGTGTAAAATATTACACTAATAGGGAAAACTAACATAATAAATGAGTTTGTGTAACTCAAATGATCAATTACTTGAACAATTAATTGTGGTTCAACTGGCAAGCAGACATGCCCAATACATATTAACCAATAATACTATTTATGATTAACAAATATGAAATCTTTGTAGAACATTTATTTGTTTATTTGTATTGTGTATGTGTTCTCATAGTATACGGGTACTTTTTGTATATGTTTTATACTGGTTGTGTTATATAAAAGATTAGAATACAATAGAAACACTAACAAGTCTTTTCACTATCAAACATGGTATCAACTGTCATGATTGACTTACCTCTAATTGATTTCGCAGAGGATATCCTCAGTTAGTCCATCCCTTTGACCTATACCTATATATGAAGATTGACCATGATCATCCAGCCCAACTTACTGATTTCACGAAGCATATCCTCGGTTAGTCCATCCCTCACCTATACTTATATATGAAGACTGACCATGATCATCCACCGCAACTTATTCCGTGAAGGATATCCTTAGTTAGTCCATCCCTCTAACCTATTCCACTCTACCGAAAAGAATATTTGTATAAAATATTACACTAATAGGGAAAACTAACATAATAAATGAGTTAGTGTAACTCAACTGATCAATTACTTGAATAATTAACTGCGGTTCAACTGGCAAGCAGGCATGCCCAATAAGTATTAACCAATAATACTATTTATGATTAACAAATATGAAATCTTTGTAGAACATTTACTTGTTTATTTGTATTGTGTATGTGTTCTCATAGTATACGGGTACTTTTTGTATATGTTTTATACTGGTTGTATTATATAAAAGATTAGAATATAATAGAAACACTAACAAGTCTTTTCACTATCAAACATGGTATCAAGCTACGTACAAACTCACCCCGCTAATACGTACGATGTCACACCCCCGACCTGTGGCAGAATCGCCAGAATGTGCGACGTTACGGTGTTGGATCATAGTTATCAGATATAGTGAACAATACACTTAGATATATTATAAAACATTTCTTTTATTTATAATATGGTTTACATAATTGTTTTGAGATACCAGTACATGACAAATACAATGTAAATAATCATTGAACAAATACTTCCAACATTACTCTTGATGATTTCCCGAAAATGCTTGTCACTTCTGGTACTAATTCTCCTGAGAATATATGTGGTTTTGAAAGGTCAACATAATGTTGGCGAGTTCACAAGTTTTTATGATTTAAAAAGTTTTGTGTAGTTTTACTGTATAATAGTTTATAGGTACTATTAACTTGCTTTACTCGCTTCCTTGAGTTAATGTATGTTTTAGCTACTTCTTAGGTTTCCCCTTTTTAAGTAGTCATGTTAGTTAAGGGTAAACAATGTTACAACGAGTTCCTATAATTGAGCTTATGACGTTGAATCTCCTTGAGACGACACTTCATCGGACGTGACCAAAGTTTAGAAGTTCTGATTGTTGTGAATCGACCGTCAAGGTTATAACTAGCAACCGTAGGTGGGGGTGTCAGCACCGTATTGATATATACATACCTCTCCCTCTCAGTTAAGATTTAACGAGTATAGGTCGGGGTTAGCTCAAGGTCATTTAGCTAAAGGATGATCAATGTCTCATTTATCAACTCTTATCGTGTAGCCGTATTGTGTACCTCGATTTTCCTTTGTTATCTTTAGTTGTACTTAATATATATTTTGTTATATATTAAGTTAGTATAGTTTATACCAATAGGATATTCAGGCATTTTACCCACTAAGCACAATGTTATCCCAAAAGTTTGTCAGGGCAATGACTAGGTATAATGCTTTCCTAGTGAGTTAGCCATCATAACGACTGTGTATGATGTTATCTCTAAGCGTTGACTAGAGTAACGACTAGGTATAATATTTTCCTAATGAGTTGATGAACGTAACGATTGGGTTTAATATTATCTTTTGAAGGCCAAGCAGCTTATCTACCAGACATAATATTATCCTAACATTTTATCGACATAATTATATCACTAATATTATAAAGTTAGCAATAATTAAAATTAGCACTATAGTATTATGACATCCATTCCCCTGAAAACATTTGAAAATCGTAAAAGTGGGGTCGTAAACTCACCCTCGAGGCATGAACATCTAAAGTAGTGTAGTGTTGGGGCTCGGAAACTTGGAGACTACTCAGGATAGGGAGAAATCGACTAGAGAGAGAATTGGAAGTTTTTGAGGTGTGCATGAATGGTCTGCCGCAACTCCTATTTATAAGAAGTTTTGAAGCGTGTGTCATGCGCTGAGCGACGTGCATGTGTGCATGGCGCCATCAGGGAGCTGACACGTGTCCTCTCAGAGTGCCACATCATCCGTATTCTGATGAGTTGAGACGTCAGAATGCGTGTCGCGCATGACACATGAACGTGCACCCGTGGTTTAAATTGATGTTCTAAATTCCGTAACTCCCACATGCGATCTCCGTTTTTCGACATTTCTTATACCCACTCGAAGGCATCGACGTGTACTAGAACTTTCCTTTAGGTTGTTTTGACTAATTCTACCTTTAATTTTTAGCCTATATTTTTATACCCACAATGATTTTACAAAAATCATAAATCTTTCATGCAGGTTCCATTTTAGGCGTTGGTTGTCTCAAAATTCTTATTTCAAGGAGTAATATGATTTTCCTTTCGGTGATGTTGGCTAAAAGTCAACTGTTGACTTTTGAACTTTTTACGTCATAAAATTTTATACGCGATTGTCACACCCCATTAAAGCGGAAATACGAAGGGTGGTAGGAAAAGGTCTCATAACACAAGGTAAATAGGATTACCCTATTGTTGTTGTTGTTTTTGTTGTTGTTCATCACCAACAATAAAATCTGCATCAGAATCTATAGACAAAGGAGGAATAGAAGTCGATGTAGGTTCCAGAATAGTTATACCAATGTTGGTATTTCAGTCCATATTATATGTGTGCTCAGGGGTGCTTGATGTTATGTTCTTATCCTTGTTGGATTCGAAAGTTGAAACTTCTGGTGGGGTATCTATGGTTGGAGTAGCTTGCGACATAGAAGGATTCCTTGTGGAACAAGTTTAGAATGGAATCTGAAAGGGTAAAGTGGTTTGTGATTCAGAAATGAATTTTGGAAGAGGTGGTACAGTGGTTTTACTTAAAACAGATGTTGATATCGGAGGTGGTGGTGGTGGGGTTTGAGAAAGATTAATGATATGCTCATTCAGTATATTTTTTTATAAACATCTAACTCAACTGGAGTTGGAACAGATGAAGCTGGTGGAGTAGATACTTTCGGAACTGTAACTATGGCAATCGGTTCAGAAGTCTTTGAAGGGGCTTCAGAAGTATGTGTAGTATCCTCTTCATTAAAGACAATTTCTTCACCCATGACATTACTTTGAGTTTGATCATTTGAATCTTCATTAATCATTTTTCATTTATACTTTGGGTTTCCTTGTTGCTTTGGTTTCTTTGAGACAAAACTGGCTGCTTTTTGTTTTTCTTTTTCGTCCTCTTTTTTGAATATCAACAATTGCAAGAGCTGCTCGTAGAGATACAAGAATTTCACGAATAACATAATTAAGAATTCCCCTGTAAGCGTTGATAATATCATTATCAAGAGGAACCCTAGCCAGTATCACCTCTGGAATAGAACCAAATAAATTGAAACTCTTAGGATCAGAAGTAACAAATGTAGTCGTCTGCATCTTCGAAATCTGAAAACCCAAAACATCTTTCATTTCTCGCACTTTCCAATGATTTAGGGCACGACGAACAACTATCGACCAAAATCGAGCACAAGAAATCTGTGAATATTTTGTATTGGAACTCACACTTAGAGCAAATCGAGTGCACATAATAATTCCATAGTCAATATTCTCCCCAAAAATTAATCCGTATATCAATATGTTTAAAATCTTGCTAGCACTATCGGAACCACTAACCCTTTCCGATAAACACTTGAAAAATATAGTGAACAATACATTCCAGAGAGGAGGCAAAGCAGACTTCTTAAACTTTGATAAGAGAGAAAGATCAGAATTGTACCCCATTTGATGAAACATAGCAATGAGATGAGAAATTGCTATTGAATCTGGATGGAGAACATATGAAGAAGAAGAAAGCGTTAGCAATTTACAAAATTTTTCCTTTGAAATTGAAGTTTTGTGTCTATAAACCTCAAAATTCATCACCTGTTGAGTATTGTTGTAAATAGTAGTTGAATACGCCTTGGATAAGTGAGATAAAGGAACCTTTTCAAAGATCTTTAAAGCCTGCATCAATGGAGAATAGTTTAGGCATTCGATTTAGGGTTGAGTAGTAGGGCTATACTTCAAAGCTTGCAAATTGGCTACCAAATTCTGATTGACTTTGATTTTCATCATGGCAGTAGATGTGGTTTGATCCATGAAAGAAATATTTTCAAAAGAATCCATTTATAGAAGATGGTTGCTTGTAGATAATCGAAGAAAAATAGAGAGAATTGGAGAATCCTATGAAAACTTATATGAGCATAAAGAGTAGAGTTTACAACTCTTAAGCATTTTATAGGCTTGGATAACTAAACCGTTTTTATTTGAATCTGAACCGGATTCCGTAAGTGGAGAGAGAAAGCACTGTTCACACGTTAAATGCATGTCACTTTCATGTCAGCCAAGAACTCCAATATCCATCTTGTCAAAATTAAAGATCCAATAGAAAACCTCAAATACATCATCCTTTCTAACTGCTTTTGACGTCGTTTAAAATTTCTAGAATGACATTATCAAGCTTCAAAATACATGCCATGATTTAATTTTTCATGTTATCAAACATTCCATTTCTATTTGAAAAGTTTTGCAATCACTAATCCACCCTTTAGCTTTGTATAAGCCAAAACAGAATCCATTGGAATTACGATTAAGATTGATTTCACAACCAAATGTAGTAACAAAGTTTAGGAAGAGTTTCATCTAGTCACGGGAAGTATGACTTGAATCACTAACTAAACTTTGTGAAATCTTATTGCATATTTATTTTATTTGAGACCTCCAGGATTTCAAGTGAAATTTGTGTAAGTGCAAGAGAAAATAGATTTAAGAAACAAGAAAGGTTAGTGATGCATCATGTTATCCTATGGTGATAGTAGGAGATCATTTCATAAAATTTTATATCACCATATGTAACGCCCTGTTCTGAATTTTTTCTCATTTGTAGGCGGGTGATGTGATTTGGATGATCTGGGTGTTCGGTTTGTGTTTTGGAGCCAATGGGTATTTCAGTAAAGTGCTAGTTCGGGTTTTATGAAATGGGATTCTTGATCGTGAAATTTTATGTCAGGTATGAGTTGATAAAAGTGTAGACCTTCTCGTCACCTTTTGGTGGATATAAGGATCGTCAGAATCGGGTTTGTAACAAAGAAGTTATGTCCTTCAGAGTATTTTAGTCTTTGAGAGTAAACCCTAGTACACGGGGCGTACATAGGGAGTACGCGGGGCATACTAGTGCAAAGTGTAGTACGCGAGGCGTACTTTCGTGTATGCTTAGTGTATTGCAAAGGATGGATCGGGAGTGTGAGACCTCGTACGTTGGGCGTACAAGGATTATGCGGGGCGTACGAGGAATAATAGAGACCCTAATTTTAAGTGTGTACCTTATTTAAGAATCTTAAGTCTTTAGAGCTGGCCTCTTCACCAGCCCCCAAGCCTCCTAAAACCCTAAATCAACCCTTAGCCTCCATTAATTTACATTTGAGCTCTTGAGGAGAATTTGGTGTTGTTTTGCTCATTTTAAAAGAGATTGAAGAAGGAGGAAGGTTCATAGTTTGGTGAGGAACTTAGAGATCCAGAATCAAGCATCGCTTTGCAAGCTCCTAGAGGTATCAAGTTCAAATCTTGACTTGTTAATGCTTAGATCTCTTATTGTCTTGATTTTGATGCTTTTGGGACCCTTTTTGGGTTGATTGATGAGTTAAGTTGTTTGAAGGACTTATTCTTTTGGATCTGAGTTGTTATGAGGTTCTTATGCATAAAGGTGCATGCTTTATGAGGTTTAAAGTCACATACATGTGTTAAGTCACCCAATAAGTCATTTTGAGCTTTAATATCTTCATTTAGTCATGCATGAACGTAAAGTTAGCAACTTTATGTGATTATCCAACATAAGGAAGTCATATATATGTTTTGGATCAATGTATTAATGGATTAAGGAAGAAAAATGAGTTTGGGCTAAATGGAGGAGTACACTGGGCGTACAAGCCTGTATGCGCAATGTACAAGCCCTTAAGCCAGTACGCTTGGTGTACAAGCTGAGTACGCCCCACATACTCAGCATGATGAGATTTCGGTGTTTGGGCTTTGGTTTGGGCCATCTTTTAGGGTTATTTGTTTTGGGCCCTATTAGGTCATCAAGTTTTGGACTGATATTTATTTATGGAGGCATACTATGGGATTTGGGCCTACTTTGGAAAATTGGGGCATGATTTGGGCCATTGAATTGGGCCTTGTTTTTGAGCCAAGCTATGAAGAGGGTAAAAAGGTCTTTTACCTTAGTTTGGACACTTAGTATGGGTCAGATCCAATTATTGATGGATGATTAACCTGTGATCGATAGCGCAAGGATTTTAGTGGCCAGCAGCCACATATTTATCTTCGGGATTTAGAAGTGCAAGGTGAGTTTCCTCATTGGGTTTAGTGGATCGAAGGCACCAATTCCGGCCCTTGGTTTATATAGGAAAATTGCTTCATCGGCTTTGAGTTGGAACTTCGTGAGTTGATCACGGTTGTTTTTGATAAAGTACCTACAGCCAAAGACATGTAGAAATGAGATACTCGGCTTATGACCATTCATTGCTTCATACGGTATCATGTTAAGGCGTCGATTGATGATGCTTTGATTCTGACTGAAGCAGGCTATGGACACGACTTCAGCCCAAAGATAAAGTGGAAGATTTTCAAAGTTGAGCATCGATCCAGCGACTTCAATGAGAGTTCTGTTTTTCATTCCCCTAGGGTGACACAGCAGTAGTAGGAGTTGTGTTCCCCTGCTGATTTTATGAGGACCCTGCATTGTCGAAGTTTAGGATCTCTGGTTGTACAACTGTGGGCATCGTTTATTGGGTTCTCTGAAATTCTGCATTCATCCACTCCACTTCTCTAAGTAGTGTTCTATTGTCATCTTGCTGCTGAGTCATCTGTTGCGTCATTTTCCTCATCATAGCGGTGAGTTAAGCAGTAGTGACTGGAGCAGTTAGATCCTGGAGTCCTGAAGATCCCTAACTTCCTTTGTTAGTGACCGGATGGGTGTTTTTCATGGAAGTGTCAAGTGCTTTCCTCTGACCAGAGGGTCCACTCGGAGGAGGTGGTAGGTTTTTGGTTGGAATGGAAGGAGCGGAGGATGAAGAAAGGATTGGTTGTGTAGATATGATCTTTCGAGGATTTTGAACACCATGGCCATACGGCAGGCGCCAAATTGTTTTGGTCAAAAATTACATAAGTATAAATCACCCAAATTGAATGAGAGGCTGTGATGTTCGAATTGTGCATTAGAAAAAGGTAAATAGAATATCATGATTGTTTACAAGGAAAGCCGTTGATCCTTTCTAGGATCTCTGGCACAAAACCTTAGGAGGTGATAATGATCACCTTCCTTGATGATTTTATTAATATAAAATGCTGATTACCGAGAGTATTTTAGTAAGAACAAGTGAAAAAGTTTGTAGACTAAGCTAACAATAAGTAGAGTGTGTTGTGTGCGAGATAAATGTGTCAATTTGTAGTCTAAACTAGCTAACAAGATGTCCGATATTCCCGGGATCCTCTATGACCAGCTTTGTGAACGTTGTTGGACTTGGTATTCCGGGTCTTTAGCATAGTTGAGAGAATTCTCTGTTGAGAATAAGTCTTCTTTTGACTATTTCTGCACATGTGTTAATTAAAAACGAAATACAACTGTTATAAATTTTAGTAAATAATGATAACAATAATAGTCGGGATCCTATGATAGTTGAGGATCTTGAATACCCGATGATATTTCAGGACCCTGAATACTTTGAGGATCCTAGACCTAACACCAGTATTGGGTCTATTTCACCCCCCTTCGGTCACTTTTAACCAATATTTGGTCCTTTTGGTCTCTTTCAACTGGTACTTGGTATATTTCACCCCTCCGGTCGCTTTAATTCAGTATCGGGTCTATTTCACCCCTACAGCTAGCATACAATCATAACAACAAGAGTCACCAAGACAACAAGCATAAATAGGCATAACTAGAAATTGTTAAGAAGGAACTTTCATCCTATAACCATAAATTAGTGGGCAAACATTAGTGCCTTCGACCCACAAGTATAGTGAAGGAACTCACCTCAGTCTGAAGATCAACAAATCATACTCGAGTCGCTGAATATCAAATCCTAAAATAGGGTACAAAACCTAAAAATTAGTGCTTTCCCTTGAATAACGTACGCCGAACGTACTAGGGGGCCACCCTGACTCGTGCAATCTTCGAAGTACGCCTGACGTACCTATGTACGCCCAACATACTAGGGTCCTGAAGTCTAAAATAAAAGGAAATAATTAGCTAGGATTTTACCTAACATATCGGGCATTAAAAATCTCCCTGACTTGAACTGGACTTTGTAATCGAAGTCTGCATTTGAAAAAAAAATTTGGGTAATGCTCTTTTATCTCCTCCTCAGTCTCCCATGTCCATTTTGATCTCTTTCGGTGCCGCTCATGCACCTTTACTATTTCCACAACCTTGTTTCGAAGATTCTTCATCATCCTGTCAAGGATGACCACTGGTCTCTCTATATAATTCAGGCGATCATCCACCTAGATGTCCTCCAATGGAACCACTATAGAATAATCAACCAGACATTTCTGCATCTGAGAGACATGGAAAGTGCTATGGATCTGGCTGAGCTCCTATGGTAGATTCAAGCGATACCCAACCCTGCCCACCCGGGCTAACACCCTGAAAGGACCAATATATATGGGGCCTAGCTTACCCCGGTTCTGGAATCGGATGACATATTTCCTTGGTGCCTTAAGGAGTACCATGTCCCCAACCTGAATATCAAAGTCTGACCGGCGTTTATCTGTGTAACTCTTTTATTGGCTCTGGCTGTCTGAAGTCTACCATGAACCTGCTGAAGAAAATCAGTCGTCCGAAGTACTACCTCTGTACTCCCCATCTGTCGCTTACTGACCTCACCCTAACATATCGTGGTCCAACACTTCCTCCCGTAGATCATATCAAAAGGTGATCGATTAATGTTGGCGTGATAACTGTTGTTATATGGAAACTCCGCTAATGGAAGATACATATCCTAACTCCCGCTAAAATCTAATACATATGGCTACATCATGTCCTCCAATTTATGGATAGTCCGCTCACTCTGACCATCAGTCAGCGGGTGAAAAGTCGTACAAAAATGTAGACGAGTACCAAAATACTCGTGGAATCTCTTACAGAACCTAGAAGTAAACCGAACATCTCTATTAGAAACAACTGAAACTGGAACCCAATGACGTGCCACAACATCCCGATGTGGATGTCTGCCAACTTCTCCGCAGAGATACTATCCTGAATCAAGATAAAAAGTGTGCACTCTTGGTCAATTGATCCACGATGACCCATATCGAATCCACTATGTGTTCCATCCGAGGTAACTTCATGATAAAATCCATCTTAATCTCTTCCCATTTCCAAACAGGAATACCCAACAACTCTACTTTTCCGTGGGGTCGTTGATGCTCCGCGTTAACCTTCCTGCAAGTCAAGCACCTCTCCACATACCAGGCTAGATCCCGCTTCATGCATGGCCACCAATAGTCAGGTCGGAGGTGTCTATACATTTTATTCGCTACGGTATGAATAGAGAACCTCGACTTATGCGCCTGCTCCATCAAACCTTGATGCACTCCACCCCAATATGGAACCCATACCCTCCGATGAAGGGTTAATAATCCTCGATTATCATAATCAAAGGAATCCACCTAACGTAATATGTGCTCACTCTTTTGGTGTTCTTCCTTCATAGCCTTAACCTGAGCCTCTTGGATCTGCTCTAATAGTGGGGTAATCACAGTCATCCTTAAACATTCATCCTTAATCGGGGCAGTAGCCGCCTTCCAGTTGAGAGCATTGGCAACCACGTTGGCCTTCCCCGAATAGCTCAGACTCTTGTGATACGTGTAATTATTACAACAGACCCCATCGAGGTAATGTCTCTAAATCTTGAGGGCAAAAACCACATCTCCGACTCTAAATCATGTGTGGGCTATTTCGCCTCATGAGGCTTCAGCTGCCTCAAAGTGTATGCGATCATATGACCCCGTTACATCAATAGCGTACCCAAACTAGTGATCGACATATCATAGTATACCCAAAAATCCTCTACAACCTTAGGCAGGGTCAGAATCGGCGCCTCAAACATCTCTGCCTCAGAGTCTCAAAAGTTGCCTGCTGCTTAGGCCCCCACGAAAAGTGAAGGTATTCTTCGTCAATCGGGTCAAAGGAACCGCTATATTGGAGAAATCATGAATGAATCTCCGATAATAACCTGCGAATCCAAGGAAACTTCAAATCTCGGATATAGACCTCAGAACCTCCTACCTCATCACCACCTCGAACCTTGGATCGACCAAAATATTGTTGTAGTTGACAAGGTTCTCGCATAGCCAAAACTCACACTTGGAGAACTTCACATACAACCTACCCATCCTCAAAGTTTCAAAAACCTCTCTCAGGTTCTCCTCATGCTATTAATGAGTCTTAGAATAGACCAAGAAGTCATCGACAAACACAATCAGTTACCGGTCCACCATAGGCCTGCATACGTTATTCATGAGGTCCATTAATGTCGTTGCAACATTGGTGAGCCCGAAAGGCATCACCACGAACTCGTAATAACCATAACGAGTCTGGAAGGCCGTCTTTTGCATATCCTCCTCTCTAGCCCTCATCTGGTAATTCCTGAATGTTTATCAATATTGGAAAACCAAATTGCGCCTTGAAGCTGATCAAATAAATCATCAATCATCGGGAGTGGATAACGGTTCTTCACCGTTATCTTATTTAGCTCCTAGTAGTCGATACACATCCAAAAGAATCCATCCTTTTTCTTTATAAATAAGATCGGCGCTCCCCACGGTGAACTACTTGGTCGAAGAAATCGCTTGTTTAACATCCTATGTAGCTGTGTAGACAAATCCTGCATCTCTGGAGGTTCTAACCCATAAGGTGCTTTGGATATCATAGTCACACCTGGAACCAAGTCATTATCGAACTCCACTTGCCTCTCCAAGGCACTCCAAGCAGATCCTCCGGGAAAACATCCAAATATTCCTGAACAATCTATATATCATCCACGATCACCTTACTCTTATGTCAGGTACCTATCACATAGGCCACAAACTCGAAACATCCCTATTGAACACAACACATGACCCTCACTGCCAAACAGAGGGACAACCCACGTTGAATACCCTTACAGTTAGGGATGAGATTAAGAACCGAAAAACCGACAGGAATCGAAATCGGACCGGAACTGGAACCGTTAGAACCAGAATATGTAGATCCGGTTCGGGTCCCGGGTTTAAAGAATGGCTTTATCCGGGTTCCGGTTAATCCGTGTTTTGGTTCCTTTGGATGCGGGTAAACCGGGTTTAAGAACCAGAACTAGTTTTACAGGCCAGAACCGGTTTCTATGAAAAGTTTAAAACATGCATATCTCATTCGTTTGAAGTCGGATTGGCATGAGATTTTTTCTAGAGTGTAGTTTATATTTTGTACATGATTTTAGACTATAATTTTGTAATTTTTGATTTAATATTCATTGAATTTCAGTCCTTCAAATTCGGGATATCAAAGCTGGACATTTTATGTTTTTCAGATTTTTTATGAATTATGTGAAGGTTTTAAAACATGGATATCTAATTCATTTGAAGTCGAAAGAGCATGTAGTTTTTTTTTCCAAAGTGTAGTCTAGAGTTTTGTATATGATTTTAAACTATAATTTCTTCATATTTCGTTTCATATTCATTAACTTATAATCCCCTAATGTCGGGATATCAAAGCTGTGAATTTTTTTTTTCAGCTTTATTTTTATATTTTGTGAAATTTTAAAAATGCATATCTAATTCGTTTGAAGTCAGATTATCATGTGGTTTTTTGCAACATGTAGTTTAGAGGCTTTGCATGATTTTATAATATAATTTTATTATTTTTGGTTTCATATTCATTGATTTACAGTCCCCTAAAATCGGGATATCAAAGCTATGGATTTTTTGTTTTCAGCTTTATTTTTATATATTGTAAAGTTTTAAAAATACATATCTAATTCGTTTGAAGTAGGATTGTTATGAGGTTTTTTGCAATGAATAGTATAGAGTTTGTACATGACTTTCGTCTATAATTCGGTCATTTTTGGTTTAATATTCAATGACTTACAGTCCCCCGAATTTGGGATATTAAAGTTGAAAATTTTCAAAGTTTGAACCACTATGTAATTACCAAAAAATTTCAGATTTCCCCGGTTTTCCGGTTCTAGACCCACATTAATCGGTTCCACCCAACCCATCTTAACGTTTCCGGGTTTTCTGGTTCTAGACCCACTTTACCCGGTACCTTACTCGGAACCGAACCGGACCTAGTTCCTATAAATACCGGTCCAGTTTTAGATCCTACAAATTCCCGTTAACCAGTTCCCGGGTTTTCTAGGTTCGGTTTTAGACCCACTCTCATCCCTACTTCTCATGAAACACCAAGTTTCCCACAATTTAGGCTCAAAATCATACTAATTGAAGCCCATAATCAATCATCACCCCATTGGGGCTCAACCAATCCATCCCCACAATGAGCTTGCTCTCTTGCATGGGAATAGGAACAAAATCAATCGAATATTGGTGGCTGAATAACTCCAAAGTGCATCCCCGGTGAACCCTCGATTCCTATACCAATCTCAACCTCTAATGGATAATCTAGCTCCCCTGGAGTATCGTGAAACCTCTTGCCAAGCACAAGAGATACACATGAATAGGTAGCTCCCGAATTGAATAAAACAAACACATGAATACCGTTCACCAGGAACGACCCTAAACAATATCCCAAACATATAAGCATGATAAATAACATACATAAAAAGATAAGGGGAAGATACATACCTGTGACCACATTAGGTGTTGCATGAGCCGCCTCAACTGTCAACTGAGATGCCCCAATCCGAAGAATTGCTGCCTCTGCCTATACTTGGCGGCCATTGGTGATCCTCAAAGTCACCAGAGCAGGTGCTTCTATTAGTACCACAACTACTAAACTCGGGCAATTGGCCTTCTTATTCTCCTTCTGATTACAATAGAAGCAAATAGGATCAGATACCAGGGTGATGGTAGTGGCAGTAAAATCCCTGCCGAAGTGCACTATCTTGCCGCACTTGTAGCAGCCTAAACCACCTGCCCAGTAGACTCTGTCATGTGTCTTGCTGCACTTGCCACTACGACCCCGACCCTACTGGCCCCTTGATCTAGAATTTAAAACGTTGAGTTTCTTCACCAAAACCCTAGTCGTCTACCTATGCTCTGCCTTCCTCTTCCCTATATGCTCCGAATCAATCTCCCGTTCCCAAGCCCTAGATATCATGTCATCTAATGTCGGACAGAGGGAAAAATTGAAAAACTCCCTGATATCTGATCTCAACACGTCGTGGTACCGATTCCTCCTCATCTCCTCGTCTACAGCATACTGGGGTACCAATAAAGCTCTCTCTTTAGGCTTGGCGATGATTTGCACCACAGTCTCAATCAGCTGTCGCATATCTACGAACTCCCTCGCCAGTTGTTTCACCTCAAAAGTTGGTGCAAACATTGCTCGGAACCGGGTTACACACTCTAACTAGGTCATGGCCTCAATGGATAGAACTCCCAGAGCATAGCCAACCTCCTCCCATCAATCCTGGGCTCTCTCCATCATATAGCTTGCAGCGAACCTCACCTTCAACTCTTTAGGGATGAAGCTAGTTATCATGGTACACTCAATATCTTCAATCTATCATCTGGATGCAATGGGGTCCTTCACCGTAAAGAATTTTGGCGCCCCACATCCCCTGAAATCGTTGAAGGGGAGAGTCTGGACGTCGAACCATATAATGGGGGGGGGGGTGAAAGTGGGTTGCACCTGATCCCACATCGGTTGAGAAGGAGAACGCAACATTCCTTATAAGGGGTATACATACCTTCTGTGACATAACGCGTTTTAAATCCGTAATGCCAACAGATTACATAAGAATTCTTCAGTTAAACGTGCTCGGGCGAGAGTAGTACCGAGATGAGTGACCCCCTGGGAAGTCCTCGTGCCGAGTGACCCAAAGCGGACAATATTGTGATACGTGCTGGAGGGGGATTTTACACTATACCCTCACCAAGGGCTGTCTCGAATCCTCCAAGGCACTTCCTTTCTATCTAGTACTCTTCTCTTACTATAGAGCACCCTATCCGCCACTACATATTCTAGGAACTCCCTAGGGTTTGTTTCCTCATCAGTCTCTGCTATCAGCTGCAAAAGGAACTCTCCCCCCCCCCCCCTAAAAAATAGCATCTCACTACCAAACAAATTTAATTACATACTATCGGCATTAGATAATCCTTTAAATGAAAGTTCTCACACTCTAACGGTTTGACTCAAACAAGAGATGCTCAATAGAGTTAAACCTAACCCTCTAAAATCATCTAATCTCAACAATATGTAACCAAGTGCATTCGCCCACCAGTTAGCTGGTATTAGTGAGAATTCCTAAAAGCACAAAGCACGCAACATTCAAGCATTAAGCAATTCGAATCAGAGCTTAACCTAAAAAAGTCGTCGTATCACATAACTGATCTATACTAGCTTGCAGATCTAGAAGCTCATAAAATAGGCATATAAATATATCTCTCCTAGCATTCTATCATGCAATACTGAGAAAATCCTTATCCCTAATGTGTGCGATTCCCATACCATAGAGTAAAACATATAACATTTATGGGTATTTTGAAAAGACTTACTTAAGCTCGGTTGATTGCATGCACCGCTCCCCTTTCTTTTATTAGAAATCCCTTAATAAAATGTTTTTTTTATGAAAAATATACCAAATCGTCAGTTTGAGTTCATACACACCCGGGAGTATGCTCGGCTCCCTCAAACCAAGGCTCGGATACCAACTTGAAACATCCCAAAAACTCAAATACAAATTTTGTTTTTAAATCATTCTCAAACATTCAATAATCATGTCAAATCAACCAGAAATGTATCGTAGTAAAAATATCATCAGAGTACAAAATCCCAATATCACATAATGCAGAAAACATAGGCATATGCGGTGCGATCGTGATGGGCCCTTCCCTTTGAGCTGGAAGTACCTGAAACATAAACTGAAACTGTAAGCACAAAGCTTAGTGAGCTCCCCAAAAATACCTCATACCATACATACATAACAGTCGAAACGTAACTAGGTCTATTTCATCCCCTTCGATCTCTTGCAATCAGTAATGGGTCTATTTCATCTACTTCGGTCTATTTCAACTGATATTGGGTCTATTTCACCACCTTCGGTCTTTTTCAATCGGTATCGGGTCTATGTCACCCCCGACAGCTGGCATACAATCATAACAACAACAATCACCAAGACAATAAACATAAACATACATAACAAGAAATTGTCACAAAGACACATACAACCTATAAACATAAATCAGTAGGCCGATGTTGGTGCCTTCGACCCACGAGTACAGTGAAGGAACTCACCTCATTCCGAAGATCAACAAATCACACTCAGACTGCTGAATCAAAAATCCCTAAAATTAATCACAAATAATGTAACCCTAATTAGCCATTAAGTCATTAACCCAAACCGAGGGTCCAAATTCAAAATATCGAATCCTAAGATAAAAAAGGCCACTTTACCCTTCCCTTAATGGGCCTAACATATCATGGTAAAATTCTAAACTATCCCAAAGTTCAAAAGACACTCAAAGTGCAATATGGACCCAAATCCAACAAATCCCAAGGCCTAACAATGGGCCAAAAATGGCCCAAAACCCTAGAGTCCAAGGTGGCACAAAATCAAAAGCCCAAAACCTCCCTGAACAGTACGCTAAGCGTACCACTAGTACGACCGGCATACTCGATTGCTTAACACGGATAAAGATCCCAGTCGCGTACGCTTAGCGTACGCCCCAGTTGGCCAAAACCTCGTTTTAAAGTCTTAACTCGTTAAGACCTAATGTCCAACTTCAAATCTAGCTCTCTAGCGACTTCCTAAACAATAAAGTTGACAATTTTACTCTTTTTCATGTCTTAATGGGACTCAAACCCTATATTTAACATTCTACTACCATTAAATGAAAACTAACTCATGCATGGTTGATCTACAACCATCAAGATACAAGCTTTATTTTCCAAGGATGTTAGAAACATTAAAAGAAACATCGCATAACATCTGGAGTAGCATTTACTCACAAGAGTTCATCCATAAATGAGCAAGGTTAAGACTTTATACCTCTAATAAGCTGGAAAGAGTGAGTAATCCCCAAATCTACAGGATCCCACTTGATCAATGATTCTCTACAAGTCTTCTTTTTCTTCAATATACAACACATACACCAAAACACACATACATACATGCACACAATGGTCAATCTCTTGAGAAATGGGTTAGATGTCACAACTAGCATTTTTTAGCTAGGAAATTCTGTTTTCATCTAAACATCAACTATTGTAAGACTTGTACTCTAAGTGGATATCATACTCTATGCCCAATCAAAATCATCCATTTGAATCGAAACTCCTTAGTGACGTTCAAAACCTAATACAATACATCTCATATACTTAACTATGGGTTTGAAACCCTAAAAATTCCGGTTCAAATTTATTATGGACTAGGATCCTCTTATTGGGCCTAATGGGCCAATAAACTTTCAAGTTGGTATGTTGGGCCAAGGAAGCCTATTTGGGCTCTAATTGGACCCACATTCATTAAGTTAAAGTATTTTGGGCCATGTTGGGTCTAAAATGACTCACTTCATTTTTATGGGCCATAATGGGCAATAGATGTTTTCTTGAACCTAAATGGGCCTAAAACCTATTATGTTCACTCTTTTGGGCCGTAAATCCCTAAGAGGGCCCAATGGGCCGAAAACATCCACCTTGGACCTTGTAGTTTCAAGTATATTAAATTCTAGCCCTACATTTCTTCTCACCCTATCTTATTATCAGCCCAATATATAAAAAAATAAAAAATAAAAATAAAATAACAAGATGACAAACTAAATGTCACACCCCCAAACCTGAATGGCGGAAACGTTCGGGGGCGGATGACTTCACGTGGTAACGTAACAAATGAATACATAGTAAAGAAAGCAATACAACCATCATATATATAATTGAAAGTTTACATTTGTCAAAAGTTACATGTTCAAAAACAATTACAATATGATGTCAAAAATACGAGATTAAACTGGCGCCGCAGCATCCCTTCATCAAAAGCATAATGATACCTGAAATTACTGATTCCCTGGGACATACAAGTAATTTTGAAAGAGTAGATCAGCATTTAAGCTGGTGAGTTTCATAAGTATTTAAATGACAATGTTTGTATGAAATGAAATGTTTTGTCTTTGTTTGTTTGTGTTTAGAAAATCCTATATTTTTTACTAGTATAAAAGTAGCCTTCACTCAAGACCAATGTTTGTTTCTGAAAATGTATGTAAGTGTAAAATAACCTATGTGTTTTGAAAACCTTGTAAATCAATGCATTTTTAATACCCCATGTGAGTTTTATAACCATACTATTGAATCAGAATGCCTATATACAACGTTCTTCAGGCGTTGGAATGTTATGATGTTTGTCACCCCAAACGGTGGACTGCAGCTAACAGTCAGGGCGCGGGTTGTCAAGCCCGTATAGATCTATACACAAACACCATGCTCCCCCTCCAAGGGATTCTGGTATATAATACAGGACTTGAAATGTGTACTCGAACGTACATGAAGTTAGTGTCTCACAAAACCGTGGTATAAAAACAGATCTAATTGTTAAAATGTTACGTTTGTTCTTGTATACGAAAGTGACTTCTTGAAATTTATGTTTCTAGTACATAAGAGTTAGAAATTTGTTCGTAAAACTATACCTATTATAGTTTTCTAACAGTGTGTCTCGTTTGTTTAGAAATACCTAGAAAAGGAATCATTTGTTTTATGAAAGCATAGATTTTTGGTGTAGAGTCTACGATAGACAAGTATAATCTACGAAAAGTTTAGTTTATACATGCATTACAACAAATTTATATTTCAAAAGATAAAATGCTATTTTAACATATGTTATATATAAGAAAGTTCCTTATAAGTTTGTAAATCGCATGTGATTTGGATATATAACAACATATAAAAGAGTTCTTTATGTAACACACGATAATACTCGTGTGTTTTACTTGTAATCCCCCCCTTGAAAGCATATAAAAGAATTTATAAAATATTTAAAAGGTAAATTAAGGGGTATGAACTCACTTGAAAGTTTGAAGATAGCGAGATGGAAAACCGGGCAGAGTTTCGTCTCGGGAAACGGATTTTCCTCGGGATTCTCGGGAATCTCGGGAGTAAAATCGACCCTCGGGACTTGAGCAAAAAGACCAGAGCTTCGGGTTTGAACGGGCACGGAAAACGAGACAAGATTGTGAGAGAAAGGAGAGAAATGAGCATTTTTCTCGGAAGCCCTCGCATTCTATTTATAGGAAGGCTGAACCGCCTCGGTACGCGGGGCGTACGCTCGTACGCAGCGCGTACGCGTACGTCATGCATGACCGAAGGCTCGACTGCCTCGGCTTCGGATGGGACGGATCGGTGGGGACATGGGTCAGATGGGACGACGGGTCGGATAGGACAGCGGGTCGGACGGGTCGGTCGGACAGGCGGGTCGGACGGGTCGGAAGCCTCGGATAGGGCGACGTGGACGATCAGAGGCCAAGTCTCTCAGGTACGCAGGGCGTACAGGGGTACGCACCTGTCACACCCCAAAACCTAAACGGCGAAAACGTTCGGGGGCGGATGACGTCATGTGGTAACGTAACAAATGAATACATAGTAAAGAAAGCAATACAACCATCATATATATAATTGAAAGTTTACATTTGTCGAAAGTTACATGTTCAAAACCAATTACAATATGATGTCAAAATACGAGATTAAACTGGCGCCGCAGCATCCCTTCATCAAAAGCAAAATGAATACCTGAAATTTACTGATTTCCTGGGACACACAAGTAATTTTGAAAGAGTAGATCAGCATTTAAGCTGGTGAGTTTCATAAGTATTTAAATGATAATGTTTGAATGAAATGAAATGTTTTGTCCTTGTTTGTTTGTGTTTAGAAAATCCTATATTTTCTACTAGTATAATAGTAGCCTTCACTCAAGACCAATGTTTGTTTCTAAAATGTATGTAAGTGTAAAATAACCAATGAGTTTGAAAACCTTGTAAATCAATGCATTTTTAATACCCCTTGTGAGTTTTATAACCATACTATCGACTCGGAATGCCTATACACAACGTTCTTCAGGCGTTGGAATGTTATGACGTTTGTCACCCCAAACGGTCGACTGTAGCTAACAGTCAGGGCGCGGGTTGTCAAGCCCGTATAGATCTATACACAAACACCATGCTCCCCCTCCAAGGGATTCTGGTATATAATACAGGACTTGAAATGTGTACTCGAACGTACATGAAGTTAGTGTCTCACAAAACCGTGGTATAAAAACAGATCTACTTGTTAAAATGTTACGTTTGTTCTTGTATACGAAAGTAAATTTCTTGAAATTCATGTTTCTAGTACATAAGAGTTAGAAATTTGTTCGTAAAACTATACCTATTATAGTTTTCTAAAAGTGTGTCTTGTTTGTTTAGAAATACCTAGAAAAGGAATCACTTGTTTATGAAAGCATAGATTTTTGGTGTAGAGTCTAAGATAGACAAGAATAATCTAAGAAAAGTTTAGTTTATACATACATTACAACAAATTTATATTGCAAAAGATAGAATGCTATTTTAACATATGTTATATATATGAAAGTTCCTTAAAGGTTTATAAATTGCATGTGATTTGGATATATAACAGCATATAAAAGAGTTTCTTTATGTAACACATGATAATACTCATGTGTTTTACTTGTAATCCCCCCCCTTGAAAGCATATAAAAGAATTTATAAAATATTTAAAAGGTAAATTAAGGGGTATGAACTCACTTGAAAGTCTGGAGACAGCGAGATGGAAAACCGGGCAGAGTTTCGTCTCGGGAAACGGATTTTTCTCGGGAATCTCGGGAGTAAAATCGACCCTCGGGACTTGAGCAAAAAGACCAGAGCTTCGGGTTTGAACGGGCACGGAAAACGAGGCAAGATTGTGAGAGAGAGGAGAGAAATGAGCCCTTTTCTCGGAAGCCCTCGCATCCTATTTATAGGAAGGCTGAACTGCCTCGGTACGCGGGGCGTACCTCGTACGCAGCGCGTACGCGTACGTCATGCATGACCGAAGCCTCGACTGCCTCGGCTTCGGATGGGACGGGTTGCTGGGGAGGCAGGTTGGATGGGACGGCGGGTCGGACGGGACAGCGGGTCGGACGGGTCGGACGGGTCGGACGCCTCGGATGGGGCGACATGGACGATCAGAGGCCAAGTCTCTCGGGTACGCAGGGCCTACAGGGGTACGCAGCGCGTACCTCGGATGAGGACGCTGACTCCTCTTCGGATAAGGTCCGATTTTTGAATTAAATAAATATATAATTTATTTAATAAACTTCAAAAATTCATATCTTCTTCATACGAACTCCGTTTTGGATGGTCTTTATATCCACGCGTAGGTGAGACTACGCTCTACAACTTTCGTTTAGACTCCGACGGCAAATTCCGAAATTATTTTTTTTTATTATTTATTTTAAACTCATCGTGTTTAAGGAATTTCTTTGAAAATTCATAACTTCTTTATCTGATGTCGGTTTTTGCCAGACTTTTTACCGCTAGAATACCATTGTCGAGACCTTCGATTCTCGTTTAGGTCATTCCGGCCAAAAGTCGCTTGATCTCCGATTCGAGTTTTTAGATGTCTGTTGCTAAGCCGAACTTGGAAAAATCATAACTTCGCTATATGAAGTCGGATTTGGGCGTTCTTTTCACGTACGATCATGGTTCAAAGACATTTAAACATAGAAGGAAATTACATAGAACTATTTGTACATTTTATTATGAAAGTAAATTTTATTACTCAAAAGTGGTTACAATACTTGACCCTTTTTGGTCATTACAAAGAGTTGAAATATCGGGTTGTCACATCATCCCCCCGTTAGAGAAAATTTCGTCCCGAAATTTAAAGTAGTAAAGATACTAGTGAACATGAAAGAGATGAGGGTACTTTTGTTTCATCTGATCTTCGCGTTCCCATGTGAATTCAGGTCCCCGCTTGGCGTTCCAGCGAACCTTCACGATGGGTATGCGACTTTGTTTTGTTTGTTTGACCTCTCGGTCCATGATTTCTACTGGTTCTTCCACAAAGTTGAGGCTCTCATTGATCTCGATCTCGTCGAGTGGAATAACAAGAGTCTCGTCGGACAGACACTTTTTCAAGTTTGAGACGTGGAAGGTTGGATGGATGTTACTAAGTTCGCGCGGTAGGTTAAGCTTGTAAGCCATAGGGCCGATTCTGGCATGGATCTCGAAAGGCCCTATGTATCTTGGATTTAGTTTCCCATGCTTTCCAAATCGTATTAAACCCTTCCACGGTGAGACCTTTAATAAGACGTGGTCTCCTACCTGGAATTCCAAAGGTTTCCTCCTTTGGTATGCGTAGCTTTTCTGTCGGTCTCTAGAGGCTTTCAATCGTTCACGAATCTGAACGATCTTCTCTGTCGTTTCTCGTATGATTTCCGGACCGGTGAGAGTGCTTTCAGGAACTCTTCCTCTAGCTAACTGGGTATCACCAACTTCAGCCCAGCACAGAGGGGATCTGCACTTTCGACCATAGAGGGCTTCAAACGGAGCAGCCTTTATGCTTGTATGATAACTATTGTTGTATGAAAATTCGACAAGGGGTAAATGAATATCCCATGCCTTTCCAAAGTCAATCACACAGGCTCTCAGCATATCTTCTAAAGTTTGTATTGTTCTCTCACTTTGTCCGTCTGTTTGTGGGTGGTAGGCTGTACTCATGTCTAGCCTAGTTCCCAGGGAACTTTGTAGTGACTGCCAGAATCTTGAAGTGAATCTACTATCTCGATTGGAGATAATGGATATCGGAACACCATGCAGTCGCACTACTTCCCTTAAGTAAGTTCTTGTAAGCTTCTCCATTTTGTCAGTCTCCTTGATGGGTAGGAAATGCGCGGATTTGGTCAATCTGTCGACAATGACCCATATGGTATCGAGTCCACTTGTCGTCTTGGGTAACTTGGTTATGAAGTCCATAGTAATCCGCTCCCATTTCCATTCTGGTATCTCTAGTTGTTGTAGTAATCCTGATGGTTTCTGATACTCGACCTTAACCTTAGCGCAAGTAAGACATTTACTCACGAAGGTAGCAATTTCTGCTTTTATGTTAGGCCACTAGTACAACTTCTTAAGATCCAGATACATTTTATCTGAACCCGGGTGAACGGAATACCTTGAGTTGTGAGCCTCGGTCATGACTACGTTTCTGAAACCACCATGTTTCGGGGTCCAGATTCGGTCCATGAGATAGTAGGCTCCGCCACCCTTGACTTCTAGATTCTTCTCCATTCCTCGCAGGGATTCACCTGTCACATATTTAGGTTGCAAATCTTCCATTTGTGCCTCCTTAATTTGTGTGGATAAGTGGGAATGGATAGTCATGGTCAGAGATTTGACCCTCCGACCAGTGTATTCCTTTCGACTGAGGGCGTCAGCTACTACGTTGGCCTTGCCAGGATGATAACGAATTTCGCATTCGTAGTCATTCAGTAACTCAACCCATCATCGTTGTCGCATGTTGAGTTCCTTTTGATCGAAAATGTGTTGAAGGCTCTTGTGATCGGTGAAAATAGTACTCTTTGTCCCGTATAAGTAGTGCCTCCAGATCTTCAGAGCAAATACCACTGCTCCTAACTCGAGATCGTGTGTCGTATAGTTCACTTCGTGTGTCTTAAGCTGTCGGGAGGCATAAGCGATAACCTTCCCTCTCTGCATAAGAACACAACCAAGTCCTTGATTTGACGTATCGCAATACACTACGAAGTCTTCTATCCCTTCGAGGAGGGATAGTATCGGTGCGGTGCATAAGGCCTGCTTTAGTGTCTGGAATGCCTTCTCTTGTTTCGCTTCCCAGTCAAAGGCCACACCTTTCTGGGTTAATGTAGTAAGAGGTTTCGCAATGCTCGAAAAGTTCTTTATGAATCTGCGATAGTAGCCAGCTAGACCTAGAAATTGACGAATTTCTGTAGGTGTCTTTGGTGCCGACCAGTTCTCAATAGCCTTAATTTTGGAGGGGTCCACGTGTATACCTTTCTCGCTAACAACGTGGCCTAAAAATTCGACTCTTCGAATCCAAAATTCGCATTTAGAGAACTTCGCATAGAGTTTCTCCGTTCGCAGTGTTTCTAGGACTTTTCGTAGGTGCTGACTATGCTCTTCCTTACTTCGAGAGTAGATAAGTATATCATCGATAAAGACGATGACGAACTGATCTAAGTAAGGGCGGAATACCCTATTCATTAGGTCCATAAATACCGCTGGTGCATTGGTTAATCCGAACGGCATCACTACAAATTCGTAGTGTCCATAACGAGTTCGGAAAGCTGTCTTTGGAATGTCCCTCGCTAGAACTCGTAATTGGTGATATCCGGATCGTAGGTCTATCTTTGAGAAGTAGTTCGCTCCTTGAAGTTGATCGAATAGGTCGTCAATGCGGGGTAGAGGATAGCGGTTCTTGACAGTAAGTTTGTTCAGCTCTCTGTAGTCGATGCACATACAGAACGATCCGTCTTTCTTCGTTACAAACAAGACCGGTGCTCCCCAAGGTGAGAAACTTGGTCTTATGAATCCTTTTTGAAGGAGTTCATTAAGTTGACTGGAAAGTTCCTGCATCTCTGCTGGTGCGAGACGGTAAGGCGACTTTGCTACTGGGGTAGCTCCTGGAACTAAGTCGATTCAGAACTCGACTTGGCGTTGCGGTGGTAATCCTGGTAGTTCTTCTGGAAAGATATCGGGAAAGTCGCGTACTACCGAGATGCTCTTGATGTCCTTCAGTTCTTGACTTGTATCAACGATGTGTGCTAGGAATGCTCGACAATCCTTCCGCAAGCACTTTCGAGCTTGGATGCACGAAATGATGCGAAGGTTTGTACTAGATTTGTCGCCGTAGATAACTAAGGTTTCGTTGTTAGGGAGATTAAGACGGACTGCTTTCTCAAAGCACATGATGTCGGCGCGAAGAAGACTCAACCAATCCATGCCGACTATGACGTCGAAACTTTTAATTTGCACCGGCATGAGATTGATTGGGAAAGAATGGCCGTCTAAAGTTAACGTACAGCCCATGTATATGAAATTAGTGTTTTTGGTTTTTCCATTGGCCATCTCTACAGTGAATGATTTTTCTAACTTGCTAGGTTTAGGTTTAAGTAAATGAATAAAGTTTTGACTCACGAAGCTTCTCTCCGCTCCACTATCGAATAATATGCATGCGTATGAATTATCGAGAAGGAACGTACCAGCAACTATAGTTGGGTCAGCTACAGCTTCGTCGTGGCCTATTGCCAAAACTCGTCCCACACCTCCGGTGCCTGCTGCCTTAGGACAGTTCCTCTTGCAGTAGCCCACCTCGCCACAACCGTAGCAAGTCTGCCCTACACCCGCACCGGGAACTTGAGTGATAGGTTTTGCAGGGTCCTTGCAGAAACGGGCTGTGTGTCCCTTCCTGTTGTAGTTGGCGCACTGCATTTCCCGAGAAGGTCCATGGTGGTGGTAATTGCATTTGGTACACTTTGGGAAGTTACCTACATAAGGCTTTGTTGGGTAGGTATTTGTAGGAGCTGTAGTAGGTACAGTGGCAGCATTCACTGAAACCAGTTGTTTCTTTGCGGATTCTTGGGAAGACCCACCCTTCCCTTTATTCCACACTCTCTTTCTGCCATTGTTGTTGTTGTTGTTGTTGTTTCCTTTCTGTGGTGCTGGTGCAGAAGTGGTTGAGTTCTGATGACCTCCGTAGTCAATCAGAGATTGTGCCAGTTCCTTAGCACTTTCAAAGGTGTCAGGTTTAGAAGCTAACACGCTTGATCGCATTTGGGGCGTCAGTCCCCAGATGTACCTTTCTATTTTCTTGCTCTCGGGAGCAATCATATCTGGACAAAGGATTGCCAGCTCGCAGAATCTGTTGGTATAAGTAGCGATGTCGGTACCAACCATTCCGAGAGTCCATAGCTCGTGTTCAAGCTTTTGAATCTCTCCCCGTGGGCAGTATTCTCTCATCATCATGGCTTTCAGGCTCTCCCAGCTTATGGAGTTTGCCACGATTAGGGTAAGTACTTTAACGTGGCCATTCCACCAAGTTAAAGCTTTATCAAGAAGGGTGAAAGTTGCAAATTTGACTTTGCTGTGCTCGGGACAGGAGCAGATTTCAAAGACTGCCTCCGTCCTTTCAATCCACTGCCTCAGGGCCATTACACCACCAGTTCCATAAAACATCCGGGGCTTGGCATTAGTGAAGTCCTTATAGGTGCATTCTCGAGGTAGTCCATGACTCTCGCTATGGTTGGATAGGTGTGTGCCAGATCCCGAGCCATTAGTACTCGAGTTATTGATCTGTGACATGGCAGCTGCCACCGCTGCGGTGACTGCTGCTTGAAACATAACAGCATCAAATTGAGGTGGTGGAGGTGGTGGTGGTACAGGTGCTTCCTCACCGTTGTTTCGCCTTGGATTCCTATGTGGAGGCATCCTTCAACTATAGGTTGAAAAGACAAGGATAAGAATTTCATAGAATAGAAAATGTATGTGTCTCATGAACTAAATCGCTATAGTTCAACAACAGATGATAGTATGAGTCTTAAAATAGAAGAATGAAAGTTATTTGTAAGACTGAAGGTATGAAACAAGTATTTGGCTTCCCAAAGACCATTCAAGGTTTGAACGAAATACTTAACATAGTAGTAATAGTGTCACTTATATTAATATAAAACTTGTTACAACGATCATGAAAATTTGACCCCTATAAGGGTCTCCGGTTACAAATTTCGAGAAATTTAAAGACTTTTAGCCGAGGTCCTAAACTATAACAAAATTTGAGTCCTTGACAAGCACTACTTGCGTCGTAGGTTGCACTTGGAGCTTGACTCCGCATCTGATTGCTTCGACTCCATTAGACGCCTATCAAAAGCGGCTTGTTGTTCCCTCAGTTCAGCGAGGGCTGCAATCATTTGCGCTTGAAATGCTTCGGTTTGGAGTTGAGCATTGTCTTATATCTTGTCCAGCCTACGGATGTCAGAAGTGTGAACCTGCACTTCCACGTTGATATCCCGGAGTCGACTAGCTTGAACTCCAGACTGATAGGACTGATTGGCTAACTTACCCACCATTACCGGGAGTGCTCGATCAGCCGAACCTCCGCCTCGGACATCGTAGAAGTCCCGGCACATGCCGTAGGGAGGGCGTAGGTTTTGCTGTTGGCTCCAATGGTGGAGGTGACTTCCCCAGACGGGAGTCGGTCCTTGAAAGTTTCTTATGAAGACGGGAGGTTGAATGGGTGGTGGATCGATAACTTCCGGCTCTGAGTCGGTACCGGAGTCATCACCCACTTCTATGGGTTCCTCGTCCTCTTCGGGATCATCTTCGATCCATCCTCCGTTGCCTTGGTTGGGAAAGTAGGGGTCGCCAGGGTGGTGAAATCCAGCCATTTGACTGTACGAGAGTTTCTTTATGTAACACACGATAATACTCGTGTGTTTTACTTGTAATCCCCCCCTTGAAAGCATATAAAAGAATTTATAAAATATTTAAAAGGTAAATTAAGGGGTATGAACTCACTTGAAAGTTTGGAGACAGCGAGATGGAAAACCGGGCAGAGTTTCGTCTCAGGAAACAGATTTTTCTCGGGATTCTCGGGAATCTCGGGAGTAAAATCAACCCTCGGGACTTGAGCAAAAAGACCAGAGCTTCGGGTTTGAACGGGCACGGAAAACGAGGCAAGATTGTGAGAGAGAGGAGAGAAATGAGCCCTTTTCTCAGAAGCCCTCGCATCCTATTTATAGGAAGGCTGAACTGCCTCGGTACACGGGGCGTACGCTCGTACGTAGCGCGTACGTGTACGTCATGCATGACCGAAGCCTCGACTGCCTCGGCTTCGGATGGGACGGGTTGTTGGGGAGGCGGGTCGGATGGGACGGTGGGTCGGACGCTTCGGACGGGTCGGACGGGTCGGACGCCTCGGATAGGGCGACGTGGACGATCAGAGGCCAAGTCTCTCGGGTACGCAGGGCGTACAGGGGTACGCAGCGCGTACCTCGGATGAGGACGCTGACTCCTCTTCGGATAAGGTCCGATTTTTGAATTAAATAAATATATAATTTATTTAATAAACTTCAAAAATTCATATCTTGTTCATACGAACTCCGTTTTCGATGGTCTTTATATCCACGTGTAGGTGAGACTACGCTCTACAACTTTCGTTTAGACTCCGACGGCAAATTCCGAATTTTTTTTTTATTATTTATTTTAAATTCATCGTGTTTAAGGAATTTCTTTGAAAATTCATAACTTCTTTATCTGATGTCGGTTTTTGCCAGACTTTTTACCGCTGGAATACCATTGTCGAGACCTTCGATTCTCATTTAGGTCATTCCGGCCAAAAGTCGCTCGATCTCCGATTCGAGTTTTTAGATGTCTGTTGTTAAGCCGAACTTGGAAAAATCATAACTTCGCTATATGAAGTCGGATTTGGGCGTTCTTTTCACGTACGATCATGGTTCAAAGACATTTAAACATAGAAGGAAATTAAATAGAACTATTTGTACATTTTATTATGAAAGTAAATTTTATTACTCAAAAGTGGTTACAATACTTGACCCTTTTTGGTCATTACAAAGAGTTGAAATATCGGGTTGTCACAGCAGCGCGTACCTCGGATGAGGACGCTGACTCCTCTTCGGATAAGGTCCGAATTTTGAATTAAATAAATATATAATTTATTTAATAAACTTCAAAAATTCATATCTTCTTCATATGAACTCCGTTTTCGATGGTCTTTATATCCACGCGTAGGTGAGACTACGCTCTACAACTTTCGTTTAGAGTCCGTCGGCAAATTCCGAAATTATTTTTTTATTATTTATATTAAACTCATCGTGTTTAAGGAATTTCTTTGAAAATTCATAACTTCTTTATCTAATGTCGGTTTTTGCCAGACTTTTTACCGCTGAAATACCATTGTTGAGACCTTCGATTCTCGTTTAGGTCATTCCGGCCAAAAGTCGCTCGATCTCCGATTCGAGTTTTTAGCTGTCTGTTGCTAAGCTGAACTTGGAAAAATCATAACTTCGATATATGAAGTCGGATTTGGGCGTTCTTTTTACGTACGATCATGGTTTAAAGACATTTAAACATAGAAGGAATTTAAATAGAACTATTTGTTCATTTTATTATGAAAGTAAATTTTATTACTCAAAAGTGGTTATAATACTTGACCCATTTAGGTCATTACAAGGAGTTGAAATATCGAGTTGTCACACTAAATGCCACCTAATCTTTGTATGGTGGACTTCCATGCTTAAACACAACAAATATCAAGATCATCACATACACCCATGCAAAATCATTTCAACATTTCCCTACTTCTTCTCTCTTCTTCTTAACCTTCGGTCAAAGAGTGTTTCGCCAGTCTTATCTTCTTTCATTTCAGCTACACCAAAAATCTCTCTAGAACATAAAGACTTTACTCATCTTATCTCCAAAATTCCGAGTGTGTCTTGTGAAAGATCAAGAACTCCTCAACATAGCTCATCACTCTTGGTAAGTTCTTGTTTAACTCTATGGTTTAACTTCAAGTTTACACTAAAAATCTCTCCTTAACCCACATCATTTCATGATCCATGCTCTTAGAACTTCATAGATCTTGAAAATCTTCTCAAGGAAACATCTAGGGCCGACATCTTCTCATTTCCTCACCAAGAACCGAAATCTCCAAAGCAAAGTGAGTTCATACCCCCTATTTTTGGTTTTACTATGTTTTTGGGGAAATACAAGTTGTTTTGTGTAGATCTATGTGTTTATGCATGTATATGTGTGTTTTCATGTTATGTGCTGTGATTATTTGGTGAAAACAAGTTCGATCTTGACAACCATGAAATATTTACCATATTTGGTGATGTTTGTAAACTAAACCATCTTATTTGACATACTATGAGGTGGAAAGGATTAAACATGTTAAAAATGTGTGAAAACTAACAAAAATCGCATAAAGGGCCATTTTTGACAAAATAAACAAAAAGTGAGATTCTTATGTAACTAACGATTTTTTCTTTGAAAGGACCAAAAGAGTCATTTTTAAATCAAAATGAATCTTTATGACATTCATGGTATTAAAGGGGCTAAAAGTGTAAATTTTCACAAATGTGCTTCTATATGGGCCTTCACGGTTTTAATGGGCCAAATATGCCACTTTTCAAAAAAGCTGGGTCTTAATTATGCAACCCACGGTTATTAGGGGTCAAAAAGGATTATTTTTGTTAAACATGGTTAGTTGCAGTAATTGAGACCCTACACGGACTAAAAATGTAAACATTTTCATAAATGTTCCATTTTTGGACTTCTCATGGCCTTGGGCCAAAAATATGTACTTTTGGTAAGAGGGACTAAAAATGTGATGTTATTAAAATTTGGGCCAAAAAGATGAAATTATCTATAATTGGGCCGAAAATGTACATTCTTACAAAGATCAAACCAAAAATTATATTTTTGACAGAAGCGAGTTAAAAATGTTTTTTTTTTACAAAAAAGTCGGCCTTTTATGCCGTTTTGGTAAATAATTGAATGAAAACAAGCAATAAGGTAACAAATGGGCAAATTTTGTCAATATCATGTTATTGGGCCTTAGTGACCCATTCATATGCTTGATACGTCTTGAATACTCTTTACATGTTTATTGGGCCTTCTTGACCCATCTACATGCTCGACGGACCTTGGATACTCCTTGCGTGCTATTTGGGCTTATAAATAGCATACATGTGAAATGGGCCTTAATTTTCCTTTTACATATATTTTGGGCCCAGGTTATATAATCCCATTCCTTATGAACCCATAAATGATGTACACATTTAGTGGGACTTAGTTGTTCACCTACATGGCCATTGGGTCTGTGTAACATCCCCCTATGGCACGTATCACAATATTATCCGCTTTAGGCCACTCGACACGAGGACTTCCCAGGGGGTCACCCATCCCGGTACTACTCCCGCCCGAGCACACTTAACTGTGGAGTTCTTATGGGATCTGCTTCCCTCACGACTTTAAAACGTGTTGTGTCAAGGAAGGTATCCACACCCTTATAAGGTGACGCTTAGTTCTCCTTCCAAGCCGATGTGGGATCAGGTGCAACCCACCTTCACACCCCATTATAAGGTTCGACGTCCCCGTCGAACACATCGACCCGTGCCCCAGCTCTGATACCATTTGTATTCTATCACACCTGCTAAAGCGGAAACACGAGGCGTGAAAGTATAAAGGATTTTGTTGAATCATGGAAGTGACCCTCTTGAACTTAGCTACCGCAACCATTTCTCTACCGCAACTGCATCAACACCGGAGTCAGCTACCGCAGTCAAATTAGCTAGATTACTTTATTTGTCTTTTATGTAATACACTCTATTATCCAGTATGCCTTTCAAGGCTGCTTATAGAGTTGTAATCTAGTGTAGTTTTAAGTCTCTATAAATAGAGACTTATTCTCTTGTATTGAATACATCTCTCAACACTGATAACTTATGCATTCTATCTGAATACAATTTCTGAAGTTATCATTCTATCTCACTTCACTCTTCACTTCTTACTTAAATATATCTGATTGCAATCACTCTTCGAAGCAAGTCTTTGTGACTTATTCACTAAGTTTGATCTCACTTACTAACATTGGTTTGAATGCATCCCAAGTTATGAATCAACTTACGTGTATACTTGATATA
This sequence comes from Lactuca sativa, assembly GCF_002870075.4. NCBI lineage: Eukaryota > Viridiplantae > Streptophyta > Magnoliopsida > Asterales > Asteraceae > Lactuca > Lactuca sativa. The sequence continues at coordinate 115,066,578 of NC_056631.2, forward strand.
ACAATTGTTGTCATTTATATTACTTTACTTTCCGCATCTAACTCGTTAACTCCTAACTATTAATATTATTTTTGAGCTAACAGATCCTTCGAGATTAACTATTCCGCTATATGCTTGTTCTAACCGTTTTTGTTCAAGTGTGTCTCAAAGTTTTTCTCTCAACAATTGGTATCAAAGCAATTGGTATCAGAGCCAAAGTGGTTGCTTTTTGAAAATCGGAACTCTGATTTTTCGAAGAGCCTTCTATACCACTAAAGCTTATTTCTAAACAAAAAAATTCTTCAAAATGGCACAATCGTTATCACTGAATGTTTCCAACAGTGTTGGTGGTTCTAATCGAGCCCCAATACTGGTTGCAAACGAGTATCATCACTGGTATCAAGGGATGGAAAGATATCTCAGAAGACTTGGTAGAGATGTCTGGAGATCCATAGAAGATGGACCCCACGTTCCAGTCCTTACCCCAGTACAAACTGATGGAGCCACAACAAGGCTAGGAGGAGGTCAACCAGCTTTGAACCGTCCCACAAAAGATGATCTAGACAAGATGGAAAATGATCCTATTTCCTTTTATGAAATATCCTGTGGAGTTTCTCTTGACAACTTCGACATCATCATAAATTGCAAATCAGCAAAGGAAATTTGGGACGTTCTAAGAAACTTGTACGAAGGTTCAGAGCAGGCTCAAGACAAGAAGCTCACTACAGCACTCAATGAATTCAATAACTTCAAAGCCCACTCCGGTGAAAGTTTGGAAGACCCATTTAAAAGGTTCAACTTGATCGTCACAAAACTGTCCAATGTGGGTACCATCCGCAGCAATCATGAAACAAATCTACAGTTCCTTAATGGCTTAGGAAGACATTGGACAACAGCTAAAATGATTGTACAAGGTGACAGAAAGATTCACTCATTATCTCTCTATAAGCTTTATGGAGAGTTGCAAGCTCAAGAGTCTATCGTACTCAAGGACTACTCAGACTTCGGAGGACCACTTGCATTAGTAGCTCAATCACCTCACACTCAAACCTATCCCACTTTGTATGACTCACCACCGCAGTCATATGAAGCTGACTCAGAATATGACGATGAAGAAGAGTTTCAGAATGCCATTGCTCTTATCAGTCAGAAATTCAATCGGTTACCACCTTCATTTCGCAAAAACCAACAATTCAATCGACCACCTTTCAACCGCAACTTCCAAAACAATCACTTCTGTTCCACAAAGAACCCTCTCCCTCCACCACTGTCTCAGCAAACACAGCCCAAAGAAGTACCACCGCAGTCCTAATCAACTGACTCCGGCACCTCTTTAGATGACAAGAGTGACATTATCATATGTCATAAGTGCAACAAGGAAAACCATTTTGCCAAGGATTGCAAGGCAAACGTAGTGAAAGATAGAGCCTTCTATCTCAGAATGGCTCTAGAACTGGAAGATAAAGAAAAGGGAAAGGCCTACGTTGCTCAAGTGAAGAGGAATCACCAAGTGTGGTCATCTGGAGATGAAGATGAAGATGATCTTAGCAAAGGGAAAGGTAAGATTTGTACGGTAGCAACTGCAGATGAAGATGGCTCAACCAATCTAAAGAAGAACCATTGTTATATGGCTAAAGATGGAACTCTCAGCATTGTGGAAGAGGTAAAACTTATGATTCAAACTTTAAATTACAACATGCATGATTGTCAACCTTTCATAGACACACTCAATGACATTTGTGCTGCCGTCCTTACAGACTACAATAAAGCCCTAGATGAGAAGAACATCGCTTCGTAGGAGATGTTCCATGTTAGAGGACGTTTGGACAATAAGAGACTCAAAATGGCAATGTTAGAGAAGGATTTAATGTTAGAAAAAAATGCTAGAATGTTAAGTGAAACTCAATTAGAAATAGCCTTAAATCAGAAAGATCTAGCACATAATGAAATTGTACGTTCAAATATTTTAATTGAAAAGTTGTTTAATGAAACTGAGGCCATTGAGAATCTTGTTAATAATGGGAATGTTGATAACACCTTTAACTGGGGTTGGTCCAATGGTTACCCAACCGCAACGTACTCCTCACCTTGGTTCACACCGGAACGTCCCTATGTCCCACCATACCGCAACTTCTTGTTTCCGGTCAATAACAAAACATTTCCTGAGGATATCCAAGCCCACTTTGGAAAACTTCATGATTTGAGTAACAATTGTGTTATAGAAGAAATTCTCCCTAAATTTTCTTCTCATATTGATGACACAGATTCTCAGACATCATCCGCAACCGATGAGGAAATTGTTATTGAAAGTCCTGAAGTCGCTTTAGATTTCCCATCCTTAAAGTCTGACTGCAGCGTTTCTGACCGCAGTCATGTACTGCAATCTGTCCCATTGTCCAATATCAAATGTCCCATAGAAGTGTCCACCAAGACTTTCTCTGCCGTAGTCCAAAACACTACACCACTGATCAAAGTCAAAAGTTCTGTGACTATTGAACCAATTAATCATGAGTTACCTATTGAAAATTTTGAATATGGTCAATGCTCTCAAAGTCATGAGTTCTCAAGTTCGGATGAATCGAGTCACTACTTTTTAAAATCCTCAAAAGATTTAAGGAAACCGCAATTGAATGTCACAGATTGCGGTTTTCCTAAGATCGAAGCAAAAAGAGTTTCTAAAGAAGAATTTCGTTCTCGTGGCAAGCAACGGGAAATTTGTTCAAAACTTAAAAAACCTGTGATATGTCCAAAGTCAAAAAGTCCTAAAAAATTTGTTTTCACAAATTATCATTTCAAGAAAACTGTTCCCAAGAAAACAAAAAGGAAGGAGTTCACTGTTTCTGACAATACTCAAAAAACATCCAAACCTAAGGATAAGTCTTTTCAATCAAATGGTTTTCAAATCTATTCTCTCAATGATCCAAAATGGAAAGGTATTCTACCTACTCCAATCCTTCCATTGTCAGTTTCAAAATCTCAAATATGGAAAGGAATTTTGCCAACTCGGCACTCAATAGGTCACCTCAAGTGTTTAAAAAATCATATCACAAAAGGTTTGCACGTGTTCTTACACCTGCAAGACCTGCACAAAACTCTTTTTCAAAACACACAAACAAAAGGGTCAAATCTCACAATCCTCGGAATTGACAAAAGCATACTTTTTCTTCAAAACCTCAGACCAAGTCAAATGTCAGGGAAAATGACAAAAAGTTCTCGTGTCAATCTCAATGTAAAGGATCTCTCTCTCTCATCACTCATCTAATCTCTCCAAAAAACCTCGTAATTATCCACAATCTCACAAAAATCCAAAGAACTTCAAACACCCAGGACTAGGCTTGAAAGTTGACTTAAAACCTGTCCCTGCCACCTCACATCATGCATCGATTAACTCATCATATGTAACTCCGGGCTCCAAACTTGCTTGGGTGCCCAAATTAACCACTTAATTTCTGTAGGCTTTGTGCAAGGAGGATCAAGAAGAACAATGGTTGATCGACAGTGCCTGCCCCTTGCACATGATCGGAAGGTCAGAGTACCTTCAGGATTTCGGGCCTATATGCAATGGTGGAAATGTTACTTTCGGAAACAATGCGAATGGCATCATACGAGGCTATAGTGTTCTCACTATGGGGAACTTTTCCATTCAGAAGTTTGCTTATGTAGAAAGTCTTAAACACAATCTCATCAGTGTTGGCCAACTATGTAAAGCAGGTCATCGAGTGGAGTTTGATGATCAATTCTATTACATAATGACAAGCGATAGAAGCACTTGCTTAATCAATTCACGATCCGAAGGCACAATGTATCCTCTGGATGTCTCTCTCATCATTGGTAAACTGCAGCTGTGCTTTCTCTCTAAAGTCGTATCCGAATTTAGCTGGTTATGGCACCGCAAGCTCGCTCATCTCAACTTCAAATACATCAACACCTTAGTCACTAAAGAATTGGTCAGAGGTCTACCCATTCTCAAATTCAGCAATGACACTCTGTGTCCTGCATGTGAATGTGGTAAGCAGTCAAAAGCAATTCATCCTATAGGAATTGATTCATCCAGATCCGAACCACTCGAACTTCTCCACATTGATCTCTGCGGTCCATCAACAGTAGCCAGTCTTCATCATAAAAAATATATACTGGTTATAGTTGATGACTTCACTCGCTTCACTTGGGTATTCTTTCTCAGACTCAAATCCGAAACACCACAGATTCTCATAAACTTCATCAAAGAAATAGAACTTTAGATCAAGCTTCCGGTAAGATGCATCTGCAGTGACAATGGTACTGTATTCACGAATCATCCACTCAACAACTTATTGGTGTCAAAAGGGATTTCACATAACTTTTCAGCTCTGTATACACCTCAACAAAATGGTGTTGTTGAACGAAGAAACCGCACCCTCGTTGAAGCAGCCAGATCCATGCTCAACTTCGCCCATCTTCCTCTTTACTTCTGGGCTGTAGCTGTAGCTACTGCATGCAAACCCCTCAACAACACACCATATGAGGGCCTCAACAACTGAAAGCCAAATGTTCGTTTCTTTCACATCTTTGGGTGTAGATGTTTTGTGATCAACAACCGAGATCAACTTAACAAGTTTGCACCAAAATCTGATGAAGGTATCTTTCTTGGTTATTCCACAAATAAGGTTGCGTATCAGGTTCTCATCGGACGTACAAGGTTAATCGTTGAAAGTTTTGACGTAAAGTTCGATGACTTTTACATCCGCAACACCCCTCCATCTAAAGAAACCACTGCCATTATGGAATGCGATATTCCTGCCTCTTCAGGACCGTTAAATCTGTTTGAAGTAAACTATGATGATCTCTTCGAACCTGTTGAAACGGCAAAACTATCCGAAGTTCTTGTGTCTCCGCAGCTCAACAACAACATGTTGATGTTTCTGGAGCATCTCTCTCTGAGGTAGCATCTCTCAATACTTCCACCTCTCCTGTTGAGGGGGAAAGCGCTACTCCTATTCGTACTACAACCATCGAGGTTCCAGTATTCCAAGATGCTCAAGCTCCCATTCTCAGAAAATCAACTGAAACTTCGCATTCAGAAGAACATCCATCAGCAGTCTAGGGGGAACCTTCTTAGCTTCCAGATGAACTCCCTTCAGCAATCCAGGGGGAACCTCCCCAAACTAAAGAAAATGTTTCTCTCGATCCAACAAGTCAAGATGATTCAGCAGGCTGTTCACAAATCCAGGGGGAACTTCCTTCCCATACCGAAGCAACCTCTGATATTGAAAACATTCCTTCAACCGCAGTTGGGGATCATCTAATGCCTCGTCTACATGTATTGACAAAGGATCACCCACCAGGCCAAATTATTGGCAACCCATCTGCAGGTATTCAAACTCGATCTGCCAAAAATTTATCTGATCATTGTCACTATGCAGCATTTATGTCCGCAGTCAAGCCTCGATCTATCAATGAAGCATTATTAGAACCAGATTGGGTTTTTGCAATGCAAGAAGAACTGGAAGAATTTGAAAGAAACAAAGTATGGCAACTTGTTCCCATTCCACAAGGCCATACTGATGTTGGTACAAGATGGATTTTCAATAACAAGCTAGATGAGTCTGGTAGGGTTATCAGAAATAAGGCAAGGCAAGTTGCTAAAGGCTATAGTCAACTGGAAGGTGTTGACTACGATGAAACATACGCTCCGGTAGCTAGAATGGAAGCAATCAGAATTTTTTTAGCATATGCTTCTCACAAAAACATCAAAGTACATCAAATGGACGTTAAGAGTGCTTTTCTCAATGGGGAATTAAAAGAAGAGGTTTATCTTCAACAACCTCCTGGCTTTGAAAGTATCGAGTTCCCTGATCACTGCTACAAGCTTCAAAAAGTTGTCTACGGTCTGAAGCAAGCTCCTAGAGCTTGGTATGAAACTCTCTCTGAATTCTTAGTCTCTTCAGGCTACAAACGAGGAGTGATTGATCCCACACTATTTAGAAAAGCAAACGGGTCTCACCTTATGCTTATACAAATATATGTGGATAATATCATCTTCAGATCATCTGATCAAGGAATGGTGGATGAATTTGCTAAGCTCCTGACAAACAAATTTCAAATGAGCATGAATAGAGAGATTAACTTCTTTCTAGGTCTACAAGTCAAACAAATTCAGCAAGGGATATTCATTCATCAAGAGAAATACACCACTGAACTTCTAAAGAAATACTCTATAGACAACTGCTCTTCGGCTAAGGTCCCTATGGCCTTCGGATATAAGATCTCTGCTGATCCCTCTAGCGAATCTGTGGATCACAAGACTTAAAAAGGTATCATTGGCTTGTTAATGTATCTCACCGTAAGCTGACCTGACATTGTCTTTGCAACTGGTGTATGTGCACGGTACCAGGCTGACCCAAAAGTGTCTCACATGATCGCAGCCAAACAAATTCTTTGGCACCTAAAAGGAAGCAAATCTCTTGGTCTATGGTACCCCGCAGGCAATGACTTCAGTCTTCAAGCATTTACTGATGCGGATCATGGCGGATGCAAACTTGATCGAAAAAGTACATCTGGTGGATGTCAATTTTTAGGAGGAAGACTTGTCAGCTGGTCCTTAAAAAAACAAAGTTGTGTTTCTTTATCTACCGCGGAAGCAGAATACGTGGCCGCAGCCAACTGCTGTTCCCAAGTCCTTTGGATGAAGACACAACTGTTAGACTACAAATACAGGATGCTGCAGATACCAATTTACTGTGACTCTGAAACTGCCATAGCGATCTCTCATAATCCTATTCAGCACTCCAAGACTGAACATATTGAGCTACGGTATCATTTCATCAAAGACCATATTCTGAAAGGTAATATTGAGCTCATCTTTGTTCCTACTCATGAAGAGATTGTTGATATTTTTACAAAAGCACTTGACTCTTCAAAACTCAATGTGTTCTTACATATGTTGGGAATGATGAATCCGGATCCTAAATTCTTCTTGAATTAACTAGTACCACAGACCTTCCTGGTCCCCATTGCGGTCCCTACTAAAAGTTATTTATAATTGATGGTTTTGGAACATCCCCTGTTCTACAGTCAATGTACCGCAACCATATATTATATCTATCTTTCATAGGTCCTTCTTACATGTGATTACTAACTTTTGTACAAGTGCTTCTCTCAGTTTGTCACTGCAGTCTTTTCTTTGGTCATCCGCGATGAAATTCCAAACCGTAATGAATTTTTCATCCGTAATCGTCGTGATAGTTTCTCAACTGTTTTATCAACCCGTGAATCTTTGTGTGCTATTTAATGATCCTTCATTAAATAAAATAAAACATTCTCCTTAGAAACTGTCATCTTCTCTTTCTGAATAATCATTTTATTAGACCTATTTTAAGGATGATGACAAAAAGAACGTTTTTCAATAAACTCATCCTTAATTTGTCCTTTCCTCTCCCTAACACGTCCCATCCGTTACCACTTCCTCTCCCATCACCCCCACGATCACCTGACGTATTGACATGTGCCTGACTTTACATTAAATGCAAACCCCTTTTGGTAATCTCCCAAAATCTTTTATAACCCGTTTTAATTATGTGTGGCTGAGATTTAATCCAAAATTTATAGATTCCCCCCAAAAGCCCAATCGACTTTTTACCCTATTCTACCATTTACCTAGGGTTAAACATTTTTTCTTTCACCTCCTTTTATAAACTCATCTCATTCCCTAAATTCACTTTATGCTTTTTGAATATCGATCATTCCCTCTCAAAACCATCACGAACTCTATGTTCTACTTCCTCTTCGAACACCTTCAAACTTCAACAATGGTGAAATCAGGAGTATCAAAGAAGCAATCCAAGGCTTCTGGTTTGGTGAATCCAACAGGTTCAGACTCTCCTACAATCGCTTCAAGCAATTACAGAGCAGTATTTGAAGATCATCCTTCATACAATGCTCCCATCAAGCTCATGATCAAGTTTCTCAAGAACCACCCTCTGTTTGGTCCATTTGATGCATTTACAGACGTTGTTCCAGTTTCTACTCTCTTCAAGAGTGGTTTTTCTGCTTATCGCCCACTAGAAAACCCTCAAGAAGTTCATCTCAATCTCATTAACGGTTCTTTGGTCATCTTATCCAAAGAAAAGTTCCTCACCGCCATTAACCTTCTGGTTCATCCATCCATCAAATTCTTCTCACCATCAATGGCTGACATCACATCCGCACTCTACCAGATGGGGTATCAAAAACCAATTCGAGGGATTGGTGAGTTCAAAAAGAATCTGTTGCCTGCGGTTTGATAGTTTGTGTGTCACTTCGTCATCTGCTGCCTATCCGGCGGAACCGGAAGCATTGACAATATGGGACTCAAGCTTTTGGAGTTAGTATGGAGCATTTTCACCGGACACGACGTCAACTACGGGCAAATTCTTTGGGATAATTTCATTCAGTACATCCCAAGGAACACTCGAAGGAAAATCCAACCGAGCTCACATTTGCAAGATTTTGGTCTCTCTGCATATCAGACCTACATGCAAACGCTGGAATAGATATGGGTAGTGACATCAACTTCTTCGTCACTAAGGATCTTAAAAGTTACCTCCCTTCTTCTGATCAAACTCTATTTGGACTGATCCGTAGACTTCCCTCTCATATCCTCTCTTCTCTTGGTCCTGAGACTGCTGATGTCTCAGACCACATTGAGGCTACGGAGGGTATTGCCCCATACGCTTCTACCCCGCCTCTTCCATCCGCAGTCGTTAACCCTGAGGGTACCGCAGTCCCCTCTGCCACTACATTATCCAATCTTTCTCAAATAAGAAAGCAATTTGCATCCAAGAAGAAACAAAGAACACCCAAGAAGGATGCTCCTAAACAAACCGCACCCACCAAGAAACATAAAACAAAACCTCCCCAAATCGTATCTAGCAGTGATTTAGATGAGGACAGGCAACCAATCTCTATCCTCAAGAAAAGAAAAACAACTGATACCTCTAGCCAAATGTGTGACCAGACTGATACCTCAGCCTCTCCACAGGCTCCAGTAGTCCTTGGGATTGCCGCAGATCCATTCAATACCATCGTCGAATACCACTCAAGCTCATCAAGTGAGCATGTTTCATCACATCGTGGAGACACCCCACCTATATCACCCTAAAGGAATGATACTGGTTCTCGCCCTAAGGTCTCCAGGGCCTCCCGACTGCATTTCTTTTCTCCAGAGGAGTTGCACTCCATCCTTCTTTCTGTCACCCAAACACTACAAACACCTTCCCATTCGCAAGGCACTTCTTTCGCCCATGCCAGAACTGAGTTGAGGCCAAACTTGACCACGGTTCAAGGAGACCAAGGACACTCAGGAAATCCTACTCTGCTTTCATCTCTTACAGGTGGGTTAGGCATGGGTAGCACTACTGTGCAAGGATCCGTGAACCCAAGGGACACCTTGGTGTGAACTCAAGGAATTGACGAAAGTAACTCTAGTGATTCATGGAGCCGTTATCAACCAACTACCGAAGCTGAAATGAAGAAGTATGAAGCATTCCGAAGGGCTTTCCAAGCCCGCAAGGAGCAACAAATCAAGCAACAGCAACAGAAAGAACAGGAGATCCAGTCCGTGGCTAGCTATTGGGCAAATGCCATCAGTAATGCCCATACTATAGCCACCATTCAAAAGGTTCAAAACTGGATGGATGAGATGGCAGAAACAATTCTCAAAGCACAAGCTTTCGGTGCAGCCGCAGGTCCCTCCAAAGTTCCTCCTACTCCAACTTCCATCCCATCACCCTCTCCTACAATCAATCCATCACAAGACGAAGAAACTGCAATCGAACTTAGTTCAGCTCCCACCTTCGGTTTTGATGACGAAGACATCCAAGAGGTCAACAAGCCAAACACTTCCGACGATGACATGTTGATGTTTAAAGAAGAAGAGGAGTCCAGTGGTTCTCATCACTCCACCTCCAAACCCAAGAAGAAGAAGAAGAAGAAGAAGAAGAAGAAGAAGAATGCGGTGACCCGGAAAGAGTTCATGAGCCTTCAAGCCAAAGTCGATCAGATCTTGGCTGCGGTCAAGACTACTCAACCGCAACCTGAAGACACTCCAGGACCTTAGTCACTGATTGAAAGAATAGAGCGTCTGGAAACAAGGGAACACATGGCTGCTGAACGCATCTCTCTTAAAGTAAAGATGGGGATCCGGTCCCTTGACAACAACTGCAAGGCTGACCATAAAGAATTCTTGGCTGCAGCAGAACATCTCATCGCGGAGGTGACCGCAATCAAAATGGATCTCCAGGCCGCCATCGCGGATCAAGCTTCTCAGTCTCAGAGTGTGATAGATGAGACTCATAATGCTTATGAGTCCACTATCTCTGTTCTTCAAACAACAATCAACAAACTGCATAAATCTCTTTCCTCCAACTTCCATGGCCTTGAGATCCTCCAGCTTACCAAAGAAATCCACAAGTTGCTCTTCAACTCCTCCACTCCAAACAATTCCCAATTGGCAGAAATCCTAAAAGCTCAATTCCAAGAAGTTTTTGCCAAAGTGGATGGACTTAAGCAATGGCTTGAAGAATCCCCTGCGCTGCATTCCTCAAGAGGGGGAAGTGACGAAGAAGAAGAAGTCCATCACTTTGATACTGCCATTCATCAGAGTCCCCCCATCATCATTAACAAAATTCCCAAACCACAGCCTTCACCGCAATCATCTCAGCATATTCCCAAAAAGCCTGAGACTCCTCCTCACTTCAAAAATCTTGAGGAGAATATGTCATCCGCAAGCTCCACAGACTCCCCTGCCACAGCCCAAATAAAGCATGATTGGAAAGCAGCCAAGCTGGCAGAATTAGTTTGGAGAGAATGCAGATTCGACACTAAGGCTATTGCATGAAGACTACACACTGCACCTCACATATGCTGAACCCCCTACTGATGGATACTGGGATATTCCAATTTTTCCCAATGCCAAATACTTTGCAGTATTTGAGCCATTTGACTGTAGCCTTCTGTTGGAATAGTGTCTAAGGCTGCAACTATAGGCAAGTATTTGACCCGGTTGTGCATGGTCCTTTTGGGTTGCCTTCACCATAGCAACTTGATAGGATGATTTATTAAGAGAGAGTAAATATTATTAATATATTATGAGAATAATATAATGAATAATATATTTGTTATTTGATTAATATAAGTCATAGAATTAAGTAGAATTAATTTGGTGACTTAAAGAGATTAATTAAATAAAGGGGTATAAACTGTCAATTGTTTGATAGTTAAATTTTAGACTGTGAATCTATTTGGATATGCTATGGACGAATTCTATAAGATATAGGATAGCTAAAATCCTCCAAAGGCTTATCTTAGGAATGGATTTGGATAGCCTTAAGAGAAGATTATCTGATAGGGACTTATTTGTAATCCTTAAGGAGTCTACAAGTATAAATAGACCCTATGGCATGGGGAATTCGACACCTAACCTAAAGTAAGGAACCTCTGGTCGAAATTCCTTCCCTCTCCTCTCTCCTAAATCATCTTCCTTGCTATTGGTGTTTGTAAGCCATTAGAGGAGTGACATTTGTGACTCTAGAAGCTCCAAGACCTCAAGATCAACAAGGAACTCAAAGGTATGATTCTAGATCTGTTTCAATGTTGTTATTTAACCTAATTAGTAATTAGAAGTCTTGGATTCAAAGCATGTTTATTAGAAAGCCTAGATCCGAGCATTAGGGTTTTGCATGTGCACATAGAAAAGTTCTTATGGCTAAAACCCATCAGTGGTATCAGAGACTAGCTTGGTTTTCTTTAAATTGTTGCTTGATTAACTGAAACAAACCTGCAAAATTCGATTTTTAGGTTTCTGAGTCATGGACTCGGCGAGTTCCAAGGTGGACTCGGCGAGTAGGCCTGACTCGGCGAGTCCCCTTGTGCACTCGGCGAGTCCAGGCGTCAGGAATGGCCAGATTCAGGATTTCTTTGTAATTATCTTATCTAAACTTTCCATAAACTAATTAGATCAATGTTAATTCGTTTTTCTGATAAATATAACTGCAATCTTGATCTAATTAAAGATATTTATCATATAATAAAATATTTAATTTCCTTATATGATAATTAATTAATTATTTTGATTATTTTGGTGATTATCTTAAAAGAAATCTTGAATAAATCAAATATAGATAATTAGGATATTAATTGTTAATTGGAATTATTTGATCCTCCATGTTTTAAATGTTTAAAACTTTTCCTCAAGTTTTGAAATTTATATTTGTGATTAAAAGTTTTAATTTAGACAACTTAAATTTCAAACCGTAGATTTTAAAAGTTTTAAAATACAACCCTATACTAATATGATATTACTAGGATAATATATATATGTATAACTAAATGCTAGTCTTACCGTTAGTAGGCCTTATTCACGAAGCCGATCTATAAGGTGGGTATAAGGTTGCGGCCTATAAAATGGCGCTTAATGGGTATACACTCACACCCACCGCTTGCTTGATTGGTGGAGGGTCGTTAGCCGAACGGGTAGGATAGGGCAACCTCATCCTCTCATTAAAAGTATAATAAGAAATATAAAGTAACTAAACATATTTTAAAATTTCCCAATCTTAGTTACTTTAGGAAAAGTGAATTGATGCAATCCCATGAAATTACACTTTGCACCTTGCTAAGAAGTTAGTGGAGCGTGTGTGGTTTACCGGCACACTAATTGGTTATAAGCGAAGGTGGCAAAGGGTGATTCATTGTTTATCATAGTTCGATGGAGCGTGTGTGGTTTACCGGCACATCGAATAGGTGATCGTTACAATGAAGGTACCATGTGAATTTGCATGGTAATTCACACCCGCTTTGTGATCCTCGGTATCCCAGTCACAAACAAGAAGGGTATATCGAGATTTAAACATGCCATTAAATAGTTTCAATGAATCTCATCCGAACCTAGGAATTCTCAAAAACACTTAGGACTAATTGTTTAAGTTTTGTGGTGGAGAATTAGTGAATCGTCATTCACTTACCTTCAATTTATTTGCATGTTAGATTACGGCATCCCTTTTCTAATATGTAAATGTTATTGTTGGATCCTAGCCCTAATTTTCTTATTGGGCGATAATTAGGGATTCATATTCTAATCTATCTTTGTCCTTTCAATTTTAGATGTCAAACGCAAACAACGCTGCTGCTAGTTCTTTCACATTGATGAGCCTTTGCCAAAAGGTCACCTTCGATGGAACGAACTTTAGCGAATGGATAAGATACATTCGCACCATTGCTCGCTATGAGGATAAGGAGTATGTCCTCGATGAGAAGCTCGAGAAAATCAACCCCGAAGTTGCTACTCCCGCCAAAATCACCACCTTTGAGACTCATGAGCGAGATGCAACGAAGGTACATTGCATCATGATCGCTACCATGAACTCCGAATTCGAAAAGTCCTACGAGGACATGTACCCGTACGAGATGCACCAAGACTTATTGGAGAGATACCACCAAAACGCGAGACAAGAGCGTTATGAGATTTTCACCAACATGATTTCCACTAAGATGGGTCATGGAGAATCTCTTACCGAGCACTTGCAAAAGATGCAAAGGTATGTCGACCGCCTTCGCAAGTTAAATGTTGACTTCGGTGAAGACTTGGCGATCGATATGGTGCTTCACTCTTTTCCTCCGATGTACAACCAATTTAGGATGACCTACCACATGAACAAGGAAGAGGTCACCCTAAGCAAACTCCAAGGTCTATTGAGGGTCGCTGAGAGCAACTTCAAGGACAAGTCTGTTGCACCCACTCCCAATCCGCCCGCTGCTCCTGTCTTGGCTATTGGTCAGGGAAAGGGAAAGAAGAGGAAGGCTTCATCGAAGAACTATCGCAAGGTGAAAGCCCGAGATGGTGCCTCTTCTAGTGGGACCAAAGTTGATCCCGCTAAGCCCTACCCTAACCCGAAGGAGGCAGAGTGCCACCACTGCCACAAGATAGGACATTGGAAGAGAAGCTGCCCAGATTACCTGCAAGCAATCAAAGAGGGAAAGATCAAGCCATCTTTCGCAGGTATATACACAATCAAATCTAACGATTATAATCATGCTACTTCTTGGGTTCTTGATAACGGTTGTGGTTATCACATTTGTTCTAATGTGCAGGGACTAAGAAGAAGTAGGGATGTGGAGCAAGGAAGGATAAATCTAATCATGGGGAACAGAAGATCGTCGCCTGTGACCAAGATTGGAGTGTATTCTTTAGTGCTTAGGAATAGTTTGGTTTTAGATTTGAACAATTGCTGCTATTCGCCAGAAATGGCTAGAAACATCATTTCATTTCATAGTTTATATAGACAAGGATTTAGATTTTCTTTTAATAATGAGAATGGTTCTATTTTAGCTTATCTAAATGGTGTCTTTTACTTTGAAGCTTTACCATGTAATGGAATATATGAAACCGTTATGATTGCTGATAACTTAGGAAATGATGTTTTGAATATCGATTCTTCCACTAGTATGGATAAAGCATCCTTGTGGCATTGTCGTCATGGACATGTCAACAAGAAACGCATAGCCAAACTCCAAAAGGATGGAGTGTTGGAGTCATTCGACCTTAGGGAAGATGACACATGCGAGTCTTGTTTGCTTGGAAAGATGACTAAGTCGCCCTTCACGAGTACATGTGAAAGGGGCGAGGATCTATTGGACCTAATACATACCGATGTATGTGGACCGTTTAGATCAACCACGAAGGATGGGAACCGCTTCTATGTGACTTCTACCGATGACTATAGTAGATATGGGTATATCTACTTAATCAAGCAAAAGTCAGACACCTTTGAAAAGTTCAAAGAGTTCAAGAATGAAGTGGAGAATCAATTGGGCAGGAAAATCAAGATGCTTCGATCCGATCGAGGAGGAGAGTACCTAAGTCTTGAATTCCACGATTATCTCAAGGAGTGTGGAATAGTTTCACAATTGACGCCTCCTAGGACACCGCAGTTGAATGGTGTGGCAGAAAGGCGTAATCGAACCTTATTGGATATGGTTCGCTCTATGATGAGTCGTGCTTCACTACCTATCTCTATTTGGGGGTATGCCTTAGAGACTGCCGCCCATATCCTTAACTGAGTCCCTACTAAGAAGGTTGCCAAAACACCTCACAAAATGTGGACAGGGAAAGCTCCCTCGTTGGCACATATCAAGGTTTGGGGTTGCGAGGCTTTCGTAAGACGAGATACTCACGACAAGCTTGAACCTCGAAGTGAGCGATGTATTTTCATCGGCTACCCGCAGACATCCTTTGGATATCTCTTCTATATACCGAAGGACAATGTTGTCTTCGTTGCGAGGAGAGGAGTTTTCCGAGAGCGAGAACTCATAAGCCAAGGAGACAGTGGGAGGCAAATCGAACTTGAAGAGATTCAAGAGTCGATAGATGAAGGAACCTCTGCTGCTGGCATTCAACCCGAGGAGGAAACTCCGGTTGAACCGATTGACGAATCCTTACCTCTCAGACGTTCCGATAGAGTTAAAGTTCATCCCTAGTTTTATGGCTTTCATATTACTACCAAAGGGGACACGTATATTAGTGATGGTACACTAGTAAATCTTGATGAACCTAATAGCTATAAGGAAGCCATGGCAGGCCCGGAGTCTGCGAAATGGAAAGAGGCAATGGATAGCGAGATCCAATCCATGTATGATAACCAAGTTTGGAATTTGGTTGATCATGTGCCCGGACGTAAGACCGTTGGGTGCAAATGGATCTTCAAGAAGAAGACCGATGTGGATGGGAACGTACACACATATAAAGCGCGATTGGTCGCGAAGGGCTTTACTCAAACTCCCGGAGTTGACTATGATGAGACCTTCTCACCAGTTGCGAAGATTAAATCTATTAGAGTGATGCTAGCAATTGCCGCATTTCATGATTATGAGATTTGGCAAATGGATGTCAAGACCGCTTTCCTTAACGGAAAGTTGGCTGAGGATGTTTACATGGCTCAGCCAGAGGGGTTTGTGGATCCGAAGCATCCGAATAGAGTGTGTAAGCTTGAGAAGTCAAAGAGTTTGGATTTGTACGAAGCGAAGACGAGTCTTGTGTATATGTCAAAGCCAGTGGGAGTATAGTAAGCTTTCTCATTCTATATGTCAATGACATATTACTCATGGGAAACGACATCCCGACTCTGCAGGAGGTTAAGTCCTGGCTCGGGAAGTGCTTCACTATGAAGGACCTCGGAGAGGCTTCTTACATTTTGGGAATAAGGATAGTAAGAGAAAGAAGTAAGAGACTAATTGGACTTAGTCAGAATACTTACTTAGAGAAAGTACTAAAACGTTTTAATATGGAAAACTCAAAGAAGGGAGAACTACTGATACAAAGTAATGCCAAATTGAGTAAGACTCAAAGTCCGAGTACCGAAGCTGAGATAGCAGAGATGAGCCGAGTACCATACGCTTCCATAGTTGACTCAATCATGTACGCTATGACTTGTACTCGTCCTGATCTAGCCTTCGCTTTGAGCATGGTTAGCAGATATCAAGGGAATCCTGGCAGAGCACATTGGATTGTGGTGAAGAACATCCTTAAGTACCTTCGGAGGATGAAGGAATGGTTCTTAGTCCTCGAAGGGAGTGATGACTTGAAGGTGCGAGGGTATAGTGACGCCAGTTTTCAGAGCGACAGGGACAACTACCGTTCGCAGTCGGGCTGGGTCTTTACCCTAAATGGAGGAGCAGTGACATGGAAGAGTTCCAAGCAGGAAACCGTAGCTGATTCAACGTGCGAATCAGAGTACATTGCAGCGAGCGAAGCGTCGAAGGAGGCGATATGGCTAAGAACTTCATCGGTGATCTTGGAGTTGTACCTGCCATAAAGGAGCCAATGGAGATTTTCTGTGATAACGAAGGTGCGGTTGCCTTGACCAAGGAACCGAGGGATCATGGTAGATCAAGACATATCGACAAAAAGTATCACTTCATTAGACATCGTGTAGAAGAAGGACAACTCGTAGTAAAGAGGATATCATCAGAAGATAACCCAGCAGATCCGCTTACGAAGGGACTGAGTAGGGTTAAGCACTTGCAGCATGCTAGGAGTATTGGGCTAAAGGATGATATTAGCATAGATTAGATAGTATTAGAAACGTGTAATAGATAAATGTAATTGACATTTGATGATTAAATAAAGGAGTTTTATTTATAAGTAATGTTACTATCTTGTGTTAATTGTTTAACTATTGTTTCACTTTGCATGTTTTGACTTCCAGAATAATTGAGTTTATTAGGAATAATCGAATTATTCAAATGGTCCACAATCGTTCATATGTTGGGAGTAGATATGAATGAAGATTGTCATGAATTGGTGTGTAGAATGTCTAAATGGTGTTAGACATAGCAAAGGATTGCTGCAACGTTCATGAGTGCTTATGATCTTGTTTTGAGCATTGGAATAAACCCACGCTTGCTGGAATCACCTTATGGAATACGATATAAAAGGTGATCGCAAGACGATAATATCATATAGTCTTAAAACCTAGATATATGGTTTGTTATTTGTTAATTGATTGTACATTGATAATACGAAAACGCATCAGTAACTCGGTGTTAAAAAACGTATTGTTGTGGATAGTTGGTTAATAAATAAGTAAATGCATATAAGTCGAAGTTCATCTATAACTTTTCTCTAAGAAGGTAAAAGTGATATCTCGGCCGCTCGATGATTTGATTTGACTTATGTGCCGGGCCCAGTCAGAACTAAATTGATGTGTTCGATTAAGTTCTATGTCAAATAAATCAGATATCGAGAAACCTAAATGCTTGACTAACCATTCCATAGGATTGTCAGCATGATATCTAACAGAGGACTGTACGTTCCCTTATCTAAAGGACAAGATTGATTAGATCAGAGTTGACAGCGTCTTTGAGAGCTACGATTGCAAACCGAATTGTACTTGTGAATATAGTTACTAGACTTATCCAAGTGGGAGACTGTTGGAATAGTGTCTAAGGCTGCAACTATAGGCAAGTATTTGACCCGGTTGTGCATGGTCCTTTTGGGTTGCCTTCACCATAGCAACTTGATAGGATGATTTATTAAGAGAGAGTAAATATTATTAATATATTATGAGAATAATATAATGAATAATATATTTGTTATTTGATTAATATAAGTCATAGAATTAATTAGAATTAATTTGGTGACTTAAAGAGATTAATTAAATAAAGGGGTATAAATTGTCAATTGTTTGATAGTTAAATTTTAGACTGTAAATCCATTTGGATATGCTATGGACGAATTCTATAAGATATAGGATAGCTAAAATCGTCCAAAGGTTTATCTTAGGAATGGATTTGGATAGCCTTAAGAGAAGATTATCTGATAGGGACTTATTTGTAATCCTTAAGGAGTCTACAAGTATAAATAGACCCTATGGCATGGGGAATTCGACACCTAACCTAAAGTAAGGAACCTCTGGTCGAAATTCCTTCCCTCTCCTCTCTCCTAAATCATCTTCCTTGCTATTGGTGTTTGTAAGCCATTAGAGGAGTGACATTTGTGACTCTAAAAGCTCCAAGACCTCAAGATCAACAAGGAACTCAAAGGTATGATTCTAGATCTGTTTCAATGTTGTTATTTAACCTAATTAGTAATTAGAAGTCTTGGATTCAAAGCATGTTTATTAGAAAGCCTAGATCCGAGCATTAGGGTTTTGCATGCGCACATAGGAAAGTTCTTATGGCTAAAACCCATCAGTGGTATCAGAGACTAGCTTGGTTTTCTTTAAATTGTTGCTTGATTAACTGAAACAAACCTGCAAAATTCGATTTTTAGGTTTCTGAGTCATGGACTCGACGAGTAGGCCTGACTCGGCGAGTCCCCTTGTGCACTCGGCGAGTCCAGGCGTCAGGAATGGCCAGATTCAGGATTTCTTTGTAATTATCTTATCTAAACTTTCCATAAACTAATTAGATCAATGTTAATTCGTTTTTCTGATAAATATAACTGCAATCTTGATCTAATTAAAGATATTTATCATATAATAAAATATTTAATTTCCTTATATGATAATTAATTAATTATTTTGATTATTTTGGTGATTATCTTAAAAGAAATCTTGAATAAATCAAATATAGATAATTAAGATATTAATTGTTAATTGGAATTATTTGATCCTCCATGTTTTAAATGTTTAAAACTTGTCCTCAAGTTTTGAAATTTATATTTGTGATTAAAAGTTTTAATTTAGACAACTTAAATTTCAAACCCTATATTTTAAACGTTTTAAAATACAACCCTATACTAATATGATATTACTAGGATAATATATATATGTATAACTAAATGCTAGTCTTACCGTTAGTAGGCCTCATTCACGAAGCCGATCTATAAGGTGGGTATAAGGTTGCGGCCTATAAAATGGCGCTTAATGGGTGTACACTCACACCCACCGCTTGCTTGATTGGTGGAGGGTCGTTAGCCGAACGGATAGGATAGGGCAACCTCATCCTCTCATTAAAAGTATAATAAGAAATATAAAGTAACTAAACATATTTTAAAATTTCCCAATCTTAGTTACTTTAGGAAAAGTGAATTGATGCAATCCCATGAAATTACACTTTGCACTTTGCTAAGAAGTTAGTGGAGTGTGTGTGGTTTACCGACACACTAATTGGTTATAAGCGAAGGTGGCAAAGGGTGATTCATTGTTTATCATAGTTCGATGGAGCGTGTGTGGTTTACCGGCACATCGAATAGGTGATCGTTACAATGAAGGTACCATGTGAATTTGCATGGTAATTCACACCCGCTTTGTGATCCTCGGTATCCCAGTCACAAACAAGAGGGGCATATCGAGATTAATTAAATAAAGGGGTATAAACTGTCAATTGTTTGATAGTTAAATTTTAGACTGTAAATCCATTTTGGATATGCTATGGACGAATTCTATAAGATATAGGATAGCTAAAATCGTCCAAAGGCTTATCTTAGGAATGGATTTGGATAGCCTTAAGAGAAGATTATCTGATAGGGATTTATCTGTAATCCTAAAGGAGTCTACAAGTATAAATAGACCCTATGGCATGGGGAATTCGACACCTAACCTAAAGTAAGGAACCTCTGGTCGAAATTCCTTCCCTCTGCTCGCTCCTAAGTCATCTTCCTTGCTATTGGTGTTTGTAAACCATTAGAGGAGTGACATTTGTGACTCTTGAAGCTCCAAGACCTCAAGATCAACAAGGAACTCAAAGGTATGATTCTAGATCTGTTTCAATGTTGTTATTTAACCTAATTAGTAATTAGAAGTCTTGGATTCAAAGCATGTTTATTAGAAAGCCTAGATCCGAGCATTAGGGTTTTGCATGCGCACATAGGAAAGTTCTTATGGCTAAAACCCATCACCTTGCTGCCCACAAACGGCTGCCAATGGAGTTTGAAAGACTTAATCGCTTCTATGCCAAGCACGCCTCCTCCATTGACAAAGTATGGTCTAATGATAGACCATCCGTAGTCAAGAACTTCTAGATGCGAAAGTTCATGAAGACTGCTTTTATCCAGTATACCCTCACAAGAAGAGAGCATGACTACATCCGCACCCAGGCAGACTTTCCTTGTATGAATCCGGAAGAAATCTTCCTCATTTCCAGGGTGTTCCAAAACAAATTAGAGAACCATCCTAAAATGTTAATAGCGCTTGAAAAAGCCAAATCTTTTCTGAGGGATACGGTCTGTGATTTTGCCAAGATAGATGCGGATATCTATCCCACCATCCTCAAGAAGTTTGATCTCCCACCTCTTGAACCTGTGCCCATGCCTAACAAAGGCTTTGAAGAAAGATCTCTAGGCGCAACAAACTTTCCTGAACATGGAATCATATTCAAAAGGAAGACTGACAATGTCAAATACATCATTCCAATGACTGCCATGAACCGCCTGCCCAAGAAACAACTTGACATCTGCCGGACCGTAGTTGAAAGATCGAAGCATACTACCGCAGAAGTCAAGTTCGAGATTACAAGAAGGATCACATGGCTGGAAAATGTCAGGAAGTTTTGGTGGATTTTGATCAAGTTCCTCAAACTTGATAGCTGAACCAAAGTTAAAGAGGTCACTTAAGGGAAATTGTTGAATCATGGAAGTAACCCTCTTGAACTTAGCTACCGCAACCATTTCTCTACCGCAACTGCATCAACACCAGAGTCAGCTACCGCAACCAAATTAGCTATATTACTTTATTTGTCTTTTATGTAATACACTTTATTATCCAGTATGCCTTGCAAGGCTGCTTATAGAGTTGTAATCTAGTGTAGTTCTAAGTCTCTATAAATAGAGACTTATTCTCTTATATTGAATACCTCTCTCAACACTGATAACTTATGCATTCTATCTGAATACAATTTCTGAAGTTATCATTCTATCTCACTTCACTCTTCACTTCTTACTTAAATTTATCTGATTGCAGTCACTCTTCGGAGCAAGTCTTTGTGACTTATTCACTAAGTTTGATCTCACTTACTAACATTGGTTTGAATGCATCCCAAGTTATGAATCAACTTACGTGTATACTTGATATAACAATTGTTGTCATTTATATTACTTTACTTTCCGCATCTAACTCGCTAACTCCTAACTATTAATATTATTGTTGAGCTAACAGATCCTTCGAGATTAACTATTCCGCTATATGCTTGTTCTAACCGTTTTTTTTCAAGTGTGTCTCAAAGTTTTTCTCTCAACAGATTTCATAGCAAAAGTTAAAAGAAAATGCCAACCATAGTATTAAAAATCATTACAAAATTACAATGGGTTTAAACAACTTTTAAAAAAAATTACAATGAAAATTGAAATACAACACATGTGAATGCTCCTAAAAGTGATGTGTCCCTAAGTGCCACTTACTCGATGATTCCTGGAAAAGCATGTAAAACGAGCGTCAACTATAAAAATAGTTGGTGAGTACTCACAAGTTTATAAAATAATATAGTTTGAAATTCATGATAATCTAAATATTGATAACAGTTTCCATAAACAAATGTTCATTTCTAAAATAAGTAAATAACTTTTTGATGAATAGAAGTTTGTTGCTAAAGCGAGTAATAACGTTTCCATAAATAGAAATATATTGCAAAAATGAGTAATAAGTTTGCATAAACAAAGTTCGTTGTCATCATGATATATAAAGTATGTTGCCTAAATGAGATGCAACGTTCATATTCACATGGTAAATAAAGTTTGTTACTAAAATGAGTAAACCAGTTTCATTGCTATAATGTGCAATCAAGTTTGTTGCTACAAGGTGCAAAGAAGTTTGTTACTATATGGAGCAACCAAGTTCGTTGCTAAAACAAGTAAATAAGTATTTAGTAACAAATGTTCGTTCTTATAATGAGATACAAAGTTTATTGCTATAATAAGTAACGAGGTTGTATGTGTATGAGCAAACAATGAGTTCCCAACCAAGCCTATGACTGACGCCCTATCAAGATCTATGCTTATCGTTCCATAGATTATATGGTATCATGCACTCCAGCAATCGGGCGAGTGAGGAGTTGTCAATTCCTAATAGTGCATTATCCACGATGACCATTGGTTCAAAGAGTTAACGGTTTGAGTAAAGTATATGGGAAGAGACTTAAGATGATAAGCTCTCATGTTCCGTGCTGCATAGACATACATAGCAGAATATAGCAAATTCTAGCAAAATATAGCAATCGAGTTTGATACGAATCAATTTAAATACAACGAACAATAAATATTTTTTCTGACATGCTTTTCCACCCCAAAACATAAAACCTAAAAACAGGGGATGTGCGTGAATACTCACAATGCATTGAGATGATGCAAATGATGCCTTGATCTAAGTTCCACTTGTACTACTACCGATTCCTACAATAATGGTATTCACTAATGAGTCTCTAATCGAAATCTAACACTAGTATACATACTACTACAATAGAATTATATCAATATGGTTTCAAACTTTAATATTGATAAGTTACAAACATATTTCTGTGGAAATTAAATTTCAAAGAATCAATTGTTATAAAACAATTTAAGTGGAAAATTCCCATTATTGAAATCTTAATATATAACATTTTAAGAGGTGTTCCAATGATTAAATATTTAAAAACTAAATCAATTTAGTTCTAAACATTCCCAAAATTTGCATTTCAGTTTTAATTGAAGTCAAAGACCTTAAGGTAAATTTTCTTAAATTTTTGATTTGTCTAACCACTTTTCACCATTTAATTCCTTGAATAATCATAAGATCATGGAAAAATAGTAAATGATCATGAAAAATTCTTATAATTTTTTTTGTAACTTTTTTACAAGGTACATAATCTGGAAAAAATATTAAAGTGTTTTCAAAAGGTTTAACACAAAATTTCTAATTCTTGTGTATTTATTCTATAAAAATAGAAATAAATAGATAAGAGTTCCAAAAATTCACCAAACTTGTTTTTACAAGTGTTATTACACATACTTAAGCTAGGAAAAATATAAAAATGAATTTCTAAACTGTTTAACCAAATTTTATGATATTTGTGCATTTAAGTGTATTAAATCTTCGGAAAATAGAATAAAAATAGCATACATAAGAGACAAATCATTAAAATTATTATGTAGCATCCTAATACATTATAAGAGTTTATGGTAAATTTTCATGAATTTTGGACAAGTAAAACTATTTTTTCTGTTTTTAATCAATTATAAAAACAAAAATTATGGACAAATAGATATACATTTTGAAAAATTCCCAAATATTTTTCTGAGTGTTAAACATATGTTAGAAGCTGCTAAAAATAAGAATAATATTTTCACATTCCCTAAAGTGGTTTTATGATTTATTGGAACTAAATAAAAGGAAAATTAAAAATCATACTAAACAGTAACAAAAATCAATGAAACTTCATGAGAGATGTTTATTACGTTACAGACTCATCCATGATTATTTCTAGAATTTATTTACTAGTGTAAGTATTTTATATGCTTTAACACTCTATTTTCTTATTATTTTCATGTAAGTATTTTATATGCTTTAACACTCTATTTTCTTATTATCTTCGGAGCAAGTCTTTTGTGACTTAATCACTAAGTTTGATCTCACTTATTAACTTGGCTTGAATGCATTCCTCGTTATGAATCAGCTTAAGTGTATACTTGATATAACAATTGTTGTCATTTCCAATTCTTTATTTTTCCGCAACTAACTCTCTAACTATCTAACTTTAAATATTATTGTTGAGCTTTTAGATCCTTCGAGATTAACTATTCCGCAATATACTTGTTCTAACGTTTGTTCAAGTGTGTCTTAAAGTTTTTCTCTCAACAATTGGTATCAGAGCCATAGTGGTTGCTTTTTGAAAATTGGAACTCTGATTTTTCGAAAAGCCTTCTATACCACTGGACATTTTTTTAACAAAAAAAAAACTTCAAAAATATGGCACAATCGTTATCTTTGAATGTTTCCACAACTGTTGGTGGTTCTAATCGAGCCCTAATACTGGTTGCAAATGAATATCATCACTGGTTACAAACAATGGAAAGATACTTAAGGAGACTTGGTAGAGATGTATGGCGATCCGTAGAAGAAGGACCATATGTCCCTGTCCTTACAACAGTCCAAACTGACAGAGCCACAACAAGACTAGGAGGAGGTCAACCAGCTATGAATCGTTCCACCAAGGATGATCTCGATAAAATGGAAAATGATGCTGTTGTTTTTTATGAAATCTCTTGTGGAGTTGCTGCCGACAACTTCGATATTATCATAAATTACAAATCAGCAAAAGAGATCTGGGATGTTCTCAAGAATCTTTACGAAGGCTTAGAACAAGCACAAGACAAGAATCTTACAACTGCACTCAATGATTTCAACAACTTCAAAGCTCATACTTACGAAAGTTTGGAAGACTTCTTCAAAAGGTTCAAGCTGATTCTCACCAAGTTATCCAATGCGGGCACCGTCCGCAGTAACCATGAAACAAATCTTCGGTTTCTTAATGGTTTGGGAAGACCTTGGACTACTGCAAAGATGATAGTCCAAGGCGATAGAAAAATTCATTCCTTGTCACTTTACAAACTCTATGGAGAACTGCAAGCACAGGAATCCACCGTACTCAAAGACTGTGTTGACTTCGGAGGACCTCTTGCTCTCATAGCACAAACTCCACATAATCAATCTTACTCTCCCTCGTATGACACTTCACCACATTCATACGAAGCTGATTCAGAGTACGCTGATGAAGAATAATTTCAAAAGGCAATTGCTCTAGTTAGCAAACAATTCAACCGACTACCACCTCACTCTTTTCGCAAAAATCAACAATTCAACAAACCACCCTTCAATTGTAACTTTAACCCACAAAAAAATCACTCTCATAATCCTAAAAGTTCTCATCCACCACTGCAACCTCAAAATACTGAACCAAAGGAAGCACCACAATCTACTCAAACCACTGACTCTGGTACTCCCTTAGAAGACAAGACTGATGTTGTAGTTTGTCACAAATGCAACAAAGAGAATCACTTTGCAAGAGATTGTTAGGCCAATGTAGTAAAAGACAGAGCATTCTACCTTAGAACGGCTCAAGAGTTGAAGAAAAGGAGAAAGCAAGGGCATACGTAGCCCATTTCAAAAGAGACCATCAAGTCTGGTCATCCAGACACGAAGATGAAGCCATCGGCAGTGTTAATGGAAAAGGGAAGATCTGCATGTTGGCGACTGCGAATGATGATGGGTCTACAAAGATGGACAAAAACTATTGCTACATGGCAAAGGATAGAACTCTAAGCATCGTCGAACAAGTAAAACTCATGATCCAAACTCTAAACTATAGCATGCATGACTGTCAACCTTACATAGATAATCTTAATGACACATGTGTTGCTGTCCTTACAGACTATAACAAAGCCTTAGATGAGAAGAACATTACAGACTACCGCAATGGATTCCTCACCCCGGTTCAACAAAGACAATCTGTATGTCCCTCCAGACCAAGAATTTCATTTCCTAGTCAACGACAAGACCTTTCCCGAAATATTAAAACTCACTTTGGTAGACTTCATAATCTAAGCAACAATTATGTCATTGAGGAAATTATGCTTGAGGTTTCGGGTCATACATGTGATCAAATTCCTATTTGTGGCACTACCCTCCCAAATTCTCAAAACTTATCTGTAGTTGATGAAGAAGTTGTCATTGACAACATTAAAGTCTCAAAAAACTTTACATCTCTGTCCTCAGACTGCAGTGTCCCTCACTGTAGTCAAAAGTCCCACAAAAGCCCCACTGAATTCCTAACTAAGACTTACTCTGCCGTAGTCAAGTCATCCCTACCGCAGTCTTCGAACAAAATTTCTGCCACTCTTCAAACGATTCATCATGAATTACCCTTAGAAAACTTTGAACTGGGTCAATGTTCTCAAATCCCAGAATCTTCAAGTTCTGATGACTCAAGCCCACGTTTTCAGAAAATTTCAAAGGGTTCTAGGAAACCGCAATTGAATAACAAAGATTGCGGTTCACCAAAATCCTTAGCTAAAAATGCTTTTAAAGAAGAAATTCGCTCCCGAGGCACAAATAGATAAATATTTTCAAAAAACAAAAAGCATGTCAGATTTCAAAAATCCAAAAGTCCAGAAAAATTTGTTTTCTCTCACTATTTTTCTAAAAACTCCACCATCAAGAAAACATCCAAAAAGGAATGTACAGTTTCAAAAGTCATTCCTAATTCATCTGACACAACTTAAAAGAGTGTAAAGTCTTTTCGAAACAGTGTTTTTCAAATATATTCCTCTAGATGATCCAAAATGGAAAGGTATTTTGCCCACTCCAACACATTTAAAGTCACATCAAAATTTTAACAAGTGGAACGGTATTCTACCAAATCCAAGAAAAAGGACATAAAGATCTATACGTGCTAAACCTTTTTCAAAACAAACTTTTCAGAAAACGAACAACACTCATGTCAGATCTTTTCAACCTCGGACTAGTCAAAAGCTAAATAACTCATCCTTTAAACAGCTGACCAAACGTGGTGTCAGAACAAAAGACAAAATCTCAACCAGTGAATGTCAGTGTAGTTGCCAAAATCAGAAACCTCGTAACTTTGCAAAAACACACAACACTCCAAAACTATAGAAACACCCAAGACTAGGTTTAAAAGTTGACACGAAACTAGTCCATGCATCACTCAGAAACTTACCTGTTGTTCCAAGCTCCAAACTAGTTTGGATGCCTAAACTAACCGTGCAATTCTCATGCTTTGTGCAAGGTGGAACAAGAAGATGAATGGTTAATTGAGAGTGCCTGCTCCTTTCACATGACCGGAAGGTTAGAATACCTTCAGGATTTCAGGCCAATTTGCAATGGTGGAAATGTTACATACGGCAACAGTGCGAATGGAATCATCCGAGGTAACGGTGTACTCACTACGGGGAACTTCTAAATTCAAAAGGTTGCTTATGTAGAAAGCCTTAAACACAATCTCATCAGTGTTGGCCAACTATGTAAGGCAGGCCATCGAGTTGAATTTGATGATCAATTTTGTTATGTAATGACAAGTGATAGGAGCACCTGTTTGATCAAGTAACGATCCGAGGGTACCATTGTCACACCCCAAAACTGGAAAGGCGGAAACGTTCTGGGGTGGATGACGTCATGTCAAGTATCACAACATATGCAGTATAGTAATCAAAGTACAACAACCATTGCATTAATAGTAATAGTTTTACATAGTTTACATTACATAGAAGCATCAAAGTTATACAAGTAGTAATTTAGGTGTAGCTTGGTACTAAATTGTCTTCACCAAAAGCTCTTGGAATGTACCTGTGTATTGCTGACTTGAGAATACAAGTTATTTGAAAGCGAGTATCAACATTTTTACAAATGCTAGTGAGTTCATAAGTATTTAGTGTTATTTTATTCAAATGACTTTATAAAAAGTAGTAGTGTAGAATCAACGGTGTATTAGAGCCCTTTCCAGAAAATCCTATATTTTCTAAATAAAAGCAGTCTTCTACCAAGACCCGACAATGTTATGTTTTAAAGAGAATTTTCCCTTAAATATTACCATTACCAAAATACGATATTTGATTTTTAAAGGAAGTAGAAGGATATCACAAGTAAAAACATTAGGGAAAAATAATGTATGCCTCAGCAGGAAATACTGCTGACTAAGGCAAAAGAAATCAAAGACTCCGCTCAGTCTAACGAAAGAAGACACAGAACCCAGACAGTTTCAAATGAATGATACATCTAACAAGGTCTAAAAACAGTGAATAGAGACCCCAGACAATATCAAATGAATGATACGTCTAGCAAGGTCTAAAAATAGTGAATACAATGTTAATTCCCGTTACCTTAAGGCCATGAATTATAAGGTAACCTCGAGATACTCGTAACCATACTGATAGACACTAGAGAACATGACGCCCTGCAAGCGTCGGAAAGAATGTGACATTTGTCACCCCTTGGCTTGGTAGGCCGTGCACTGTAGCTAGCAGTCAGGGTGTGGGGGTGTCAATCCCGTATAGATCTATACACACAATGCCCGCTCTCCCTACAGGAGACTCTGGTTACTGACTAGACAACGGAGAAGGCCGTGTCCTGAAGATGCATATCGTGTAGTGAGTTTTGATGTAAATACTGGACTAATGATAGAGACTCATAACTGAACCGATCGATGTAAACCTATATATCTATACATGTATACATAATATATAATTAATGATCAAATGACCTTCAGACGGATATCCGATCCCACCAGACCACATCCAAACAAGGAAAAGGAAATAGGGCGAACTAGCCTTCCTAAGTCCTTTAAACATTATTTATATATAACTATACAAGCACATGCATACATTTAACCAAATAGGAGCATTTAACGAAGTTGAAGTGTTTAACGAAGTAAAAGTGTTAAGAAGTAGGAGCGTATCGTGAAGTAGAAGCGTATCGTGAAGTAGGAGCGTTAATAAGTAGAAGTGTATCGTGAAGTAGAAGCGTATCGTGAAGTAGAAGCGTTAATAAGTAGAGCGTATTACGAAGTAAAAGCGTATCATGAAGTAAAAGCGTTAATAAGTAGAGCGTATTACGAAGTAAAAGGGTTAACAGAGTAGTAGCATTTAACTAAGTAGAAATGTAACGAAGCAGTAGTATCTAACAAAGTAGGAGTATAAAACATGGATGAAAACTTTGATGAAAACTTTGGAAAACATTTATACTTGAGAAAATCATGACTTGGTATTCTTTTGAAAAATAAGTTTGAAAACCTTTAGAAACTCTTGAAAACCTATCATAAACAAGTTTTAAATGAAACTTTGATAAAACATTATAGGTAAAGAAATCCTTTGTTTAAAATACTGCTATAACAGAATCTGAAGTAAAACATACAACGTGAGAGACAATTTGAGAAAAGCTTTGTACAAGTAAAGACGTTTTAGAAAACCATTTACAGTATCATACTTGATAAAACCGTTGACAGTGTAATAAATCCTTGTGCATGTGGGTTATCAATCACATGTGATTGATATGATAACTGGCATGTTTAACTTGTATCCCCCCATAAAAGCATGTAAAAACATTTAAAAGGTTAATTCAGGGGTATGAACTCACCTGTTGTAAGCGGATCGAACGAAAGTGCCGGTTGGGTGATCGGTGTCAAGTAAAGACTTGAACACGCTCAGTGACCTATAAACATATGATTACATATGTTTACACACAATTAGTAGATATAATGCTAATTAAACATGTATACACATCCTAAGATGCGGAAAACACTTTGGTCATGTGCTAGGAGTGTCTCGGGTAACATCTAAAGGTGTGTATGGCCTAGTTAGGGATTTTACTCCTCAAGAGTAAATTCTTTATAGAGTTTACGGCCCTAAGACCTTGTCCCCATGAGTTTATAGCCGTAAACTTATGGATGGTGTGTTCTTTGATGCATTAAGGTCTTATAACACTTGTGGAACTAGGCTAGGTTCAATTCTAGGGCTTATGAAGGGTTTAAGGCTTCAAAATGGACCATTAAAGGAGTTTACGGCCTATGAGTACTCCTTGAGGAGTTTACGACCGTAAACACATTATTTTATGGTAGTAAACTCATGTTGGTCCATTTCTTTTGTTGTTTGGTGGTTCTAACTCATGCATGTAAGGTTCTAGCCACTTTTTGGAGCATAGGAAGGTGTTTAGGGCACTTAAACACCTTGGAAAGGTGTTTAGGGCACTTTAACACCCTTTGGGGGTGTTTATGGTCTAAGAATAGGTGTTGACGGTCTAAGCACCTTCTGGGACCTGAAACTCAAGTATGACATGATTTTGTATGCTTTGGTGCATATCTTGAAGGAAAATAAGGTTCTATGCACTCACGAAAGTTCATGGAAGCTCTTAGAGGTGGTTGAGGGGTAGATTAACACTTAGACATGTGTTTATGGTCCATGTATATGGGTTTACGGTCTAAGGATGTTCTTAGACCGTAAACTCATGTTTATTCCCCATTTGGTCTGATTTTGGTGTTCTAAATCCTTTCGGGTAAGCCTCTAAGCCATTGTTAAGCATGAGAAGTGGTTTGGAAGGGTTTTTGAGCATTAAAACCCCATTATGAGTGTTTACGGTCAATGAAGGTGTTCTCGGACCGTAAACTCATGTTCTTGAGGGTTTTGGGTGTTTAAGTCACGAATTTGCAAGCTAGGTAAGTTAGATAACAAGCTAGGAAGGTTTACTTACCGATTTGAGGCTCGAAGAGGCGATTTTTGACCAAAACCCGTTTGTATAGAGAGAAAGTAGAGAGAGAGAGAGAGAGAGAGAGAGAGAGTCTAAGGTGGGAATGAAACCCACTCAACCCTTATATAGGGTGGATTTTATGGCCTGACTGGGGTTCACCTGACACCAACCGCATACGGGGTTTTTCACAACTAATATTAATCAGGACAAATTTTAAACTTATACCACCTTAATTTTTGTTCGCTTGACGAATATTATTTAAAATATTCCAACGGGTTTAAATCCGGTCAAAAATATTTTTGGGTTAAATTTGACTAATTTTTGACATAATTAATTTCGATGTTAAACCTAACGGAAATTTTTGGGTTGTCACAACCATGTATCCTCTGAATGTATCTCTGATCATTGGTAAACCGCAGTTGTGTTTCCTTTCCAAAGTTGTATCCGAAGTCAGCTGGCTGTGGCACCGCAAGCTCGCTCATTTCAACTTAGTATACATCAACACTTTGGTCACTGGAGAGCTGGTTAGAGGACTCCCTATTCTAAACTTCAGCAATGACACTCTCTGTCCTGCATGTGAATATGGTAAGCCGTCCAAAGCAAGTCACCCCATGGTGATTGACTCTTCAATATCTGAACCACTTGAGCTTCTGCACATTGATCTCTGCGGTCCATCAACCGTAGCGTGTCTCCATCACAAAAAGTACATACTAGTTATTG
Source organism: Lactuca sativa (assembly GCF_002870075.4). Taxonomy (NCBI): domain Eukaryota; kingdom Viridiplantae; phylum Streptophyta; class Magnoliopsida; order Asterales; family Asteraceae; genus Lactuca; species Lactuca sativa. Next base: position 115,097,954 of record NC_056631.2, read on the forward strand.
TAGATGACTTCACTCACTTCACATGGGTTTTCTTCCTCAGACTCAAATCCGAAACACCGCAAATTATCATCAACTTCATCAAAGAAATAGAACTTCAGATCAAGCTGCCAGTAAGACGAATCTGCAGTGATAAAGGTTCCGAGTTCACTAATCATCCTCTCAATATCTTCTTGGTGTCTAAAGGTATCACTCACAACTTTTCATCCCCTTATACACCACAACAAAATGGAGAAGTAGAGAGAAGGAACCGTACACTAGTACAAGCAGCCAGATCCATGCTCAACTTCGCACACCTTCCTCTTTACTTCTAGGCTGAAGCAGTAGCAACGACATGCTTTGTACAAAACCGAAGCATTGTGTGCAGACGCCTCAATAAAACACCGTATGAGGGCCTTAACAACCACAAACCAAATGTTCACTTCTTTGATATCTTTGGGTGTAGATGTTTTGTGATCAACAACAGATATCAGCTTAACAAATTTGCACCGAAGTCTGATGAAGGCATTTTTCTTTGCTACTCCACGAACAAGGTTGCTTACTGGGTTCTTATCAGACGTACAAGGCTAATCATTGAAAGCTTCGATGTGAAATTTGATGATTCTTACATCCGCAATGCCCATCCATCCACTGAAACCACCGCAATCATGGAAAGCGATATTCCTTCTTCTTCAGGTCCTTTGAATCTAGATGAAGTCAATTATGACGATCTTTTCGACCCTGTTGAAACGGTGAAACTATCCGAGGTTCTTGTGTCACCAGCCGCTCAACAACAACACGCTGATGTTTCTGGTCCATCTCTATCCGAAGTAGCATCTCTCAATACTTTCACCTCTCCGGTTGAGGGGGAAAGCTCTACTCCGGATCAAGCAACAACCATCGAGGTTCCAGTAATTGATGATGCTCAAGTTCCTATCCGCAGAAAATCATTATCATCAAACGTATCTTTGGATTCGGATGATGAACTCATAGAGAACATTGACACTAGAACCGATTCAAGGATTATCACTCTCCGATCAGCAGTCCAGGGGGAACCTTCTCAGGTCCCAGAGGAACTCCCATCAGCAATCCAGGGGGAACCTCTCCAAAATGCTCAAGAAAATTCCATTCTCGCTCCAACAAGCCAAGATGTTTCCGCAGGATGTTCTCAAATCCAAGGGGAACTGCCATCTCCAACTGCAAAAACTTCTTATATTGAAGACATTCCCTCTACTGCAGCTGCTGATCATCTTCAACCCAGTCTACATGTATGGACAAAGGACCATCCACCAGGTAAAATCATTGGCAACCCATCCGCAGGTATTCAGACTCGATCTGCCAAGGACTTATCTGATCATTTTCACTACGCAACATCTATGTCCGTAGTCGAGCCACGATCGATCAAAGAAGCATTATTGGAACCTGATTGGATTTCATCAATGCAAGAAGAACTAGAAGAATTCAAAAGGAACAAGGTGTGGCAACTCTTTCCCATACCGCAAGGTCACACTATTGTTGGTACAAGATGGGTGTTCAAGAACAAGTTAGATGAATCTGGTTCGGTCATCAGAAATAAAGCAAGACTAGTGGCAACGGGGTCCAGTCAACTTGAAGGTGTTGACTACGATGAAACATATGCTCCATTGGCACGAATGGAAGCCATCCGAATCTTCTTAGCATATGCAACCCATAAAAACATGAAGGTACACCAAATGGACGTTAAAAGTGCTTTTCTCAATGGGGAATTAAAAGAAGAGTTTTATCTTCAGCAACCCCTCGGCTTTGAAAGTATTGAATTCTCTGACCACTGCTACAAGCTTGAAAAGGCATTCTACGGTCTGAAGCAAGCCCCAAGAGCTTGGTATGAGACTCTTTCTGAATTTCTAGTCTCTTCAGGTTACAAAAGAGGAGTGATTGATCCGAGTTTATTTAGAAAAGAAAATGGTGACCACCTTATTCTTGTACAAATACGTGGATGATATCATCTTCGGATCGACTGATCAAGGAATGGTGGATGAATTTGCTAAGCTCATGACCAACAAATTCTAAATGAGCATGAATAGAGATATTTATTTCTTTCTAAGTCTTCAGGTTAAACAAATTCAGCAAGGGATATTCATTCATCAAGAAAAATACACCACCGAACTTTTGAAGAAATATTCCATGGGCAACTGTTCCTCAGCTAAGGTCCCCATGGCCTTCGGTTATAAGATCTCTGTTGATCCCTCTAGCGAATCTGTGGATCACAAGACTTATAGAGGTATCATTGGCTCCCTAATGTACCTCACCGCAAGTCGACCAGACATTATCTTTGCAACTGGTGTATGCGCAGGTATCAGGCTGATCTAAAAGTGTCACATATGATCGCAACCAAACAAATTCTCTGGTACCTGAAAGGAAGCAAATCTCTTGGTCTATGGTACCCCGCAGGCAATGAGTTTAGTCTTCAAGCATTTACAGATGCGGATTATGTCGGATGCAAACTTGATCGAAAAAGTACCTCAGGTGGATGTCAATTTCTGGGAGGAAGACTCGTCAGTTGGTCCTCAAGAAAACAAAGTTGTGTTTCATTGTCTACCGCAGAAGCCAAATATGTGGCCGCAGCCAGCTGTTGCTCTCAAGTTCTATGGATGAAGACACAACTGTTAGACTACGGATACAGAATGCTGCGGATACCAATCTACTGTGACTCTAAAAGTGCCATAGCGATTTGTCATAACCCCATTTAGCACTCTAAGACGAAACATATTGAACTACGGTATCACTTCATCAAAGACCACATTCTGAAAGGTAACATTGAACTCATCTTTGTCCCTACTCATGAAGAGATTGTTGATGTATTTACAAAAGCACTTGACTATACCAAACTCAACACATTCTTACAAATGTTAGGAATGATGAATCTGGGCCCTCAATTCTTCTTGAATTGATAGGTACCGCAGACCATCCTTGGTCTCCATTGTGGTCCTAACTTAAAGTTATTTATAATAAATGGTTTTGGTATATCCTGTGCACCGCAATCTATGCACCGCAACCATATATTATATTTATCTTTCACTGGTCCTTCTTGTTTGTTATTAATAACTTATTGTATAAGTGCTCTTCTAGGTTTCTTCCACTGTAGTCATCCGCAACGGCAAAGGATCCATCCGCAATGATGTGTCCATTAGTAGTCACATTAATTGATTTTCAGACTGTTCATTGTTTTAAAACAAAAAAAAACATGGTGTGCTATTTAATGATCCTTCATTAAATAAAAGCATTCCTTGAGAAACTGTCTCATGCTTTTTTCTCTAAACCTCATGTCAGACCTATTTTAGGTATGATGACAAAAAGAAAGATTTTCTAAATCAAATCCTTTTAATATGTCTTTTCATATTCCCAAAACATCACATCTGTTACAACTTCCCCTTTACCCAACAGATTAATCTCTCCCCCACCACACGTTCACCAGACGTGGTATCAAATCTGACATTTCATTGCAAAACCTTTTTGGTAAACCCCAAATTTAGATTTAATCCCTCTTTTATCAATTCGTGGCTGAGATTAAAGACGCTAATTCAAACGATAAACCCAAACGTTTTTACCCAAAATCACTTAGGTCAAAAATGTTTCCCGCTCCCTTAAGCCACTATAAAACCCCTTTCTTCTCCACAAAGAAAAGTTTAATTTCTCTAAACCTTCAACCTTTTCATGTATTCTTCAAAGCTTTCTCAAACTCTCAAAAATGGTGAAATCCAATGTATCGAAGAAACAATTCAAGGCTTCTGGATCAGTTAACCCTACTGGTTCATACTTTCCTACAATTGCTTCAAGCAATTTCAGAGCCGTCTTTGAAGAACACCCTTTCTACAATGCTCCCACGAAACTCATGATCAAATTTCTGAAGAATCACCCTTTGTTTGGTCCCTTCGATGCTTTCACAGATGTTGTTCCAGTCTCAACCCTCTTCAAATGTGCCTTTTCCTCCTATCGCCCACTCGAAAACCCCCAAGAAGTTCATCTCAACCTGATTATCGATTCTTTGGTGATTATGTCCAAAGAAAAGTTTCTCACTGCCATTAACCTCCTTGTTCATCCTTCCATTAATATTTTCACCCCATCAATGGCGGACACTACTTCGGCACTCTACAAAATGGGGTATCAGAAAAAGATCAAAGGAATCGGTGAATTCAAGAAGAACCAATTGTTTGCGGTCTGGCAATTCGTGAGCCGCTTCGTCATCTACAGTCTATCCGGCAGAACCGGAGGCACGGATAATATGGCACTCAAACTGTTAGAACTGGTGTGGAGCATTTTCACAGGACACAATGTGAACTACAGACAGATCCTTTGGGATGACTTTCTTCAATACATTCCCAAGGAGAGCCCAAGGGAGAACCCAACCGAACTCACCTTTGCAAGGTTCTGGTCTCTTTGCATTTCAGACCTTCATGCAGACGTAAGGATCGACATGGGCAGTGACATCAACTTCTTTGTCACCAAGGATCTCAAAAAGTACAATCCTTCATCTGATCAATCAAATTTTGGACCAATCCGCAGAATTCCTGTCCACATTCTTTCTACCCTCGGTCTTGAGACTGTTGATGTCTTAGACCACATTGAAGCTACGGAAGGTATTGACCCATACCTTCCTACCTCACCTCTTCCAAATCCATCATCAATCGTTAACCCTGAAGGCACCACAGTCCCTTCCTCCACAACTCTCTCTAATATTTCATACCCAAAGACACAAACACAAAGTTTCTGCACTTCATGGCCCCCGCAACACCCAGAAACATGGAAATCCTAAAAAGCTTGCTTCCAAGCCTTCCAAGCCCTCCAAGAAAAGGAAAACACCACCAGTAATCACTATTGTGGAACCAAGACAACATGACTCCAGCAGTGATTCAGACGAGGATAACCAACCAATCTCAATCCTCAAGAAACGCAAAACCGATCCCTCTAGCCATATACGTGACCGGACAGATACCTCAGCCTCTCAACAGGCTCCGGTAGTCCTTGGGATGCCCGCACATCCATTTGAAACTACCATTTCTTTTCTCCTAAGGAGCTGAACTCCATCCTCTTGAATGTAACCCATAAACTGCAAACACCTTCCCAACCGCAGGGCACTTCTTCCTCCCATGCCAAAACTGAGCCGAGGCCAAACTTGACCACGAGTCAAGGAAACCAAGGAAGCTCAGGAAATCCTACTATGCTTACATCTGTAACAGGTGGTTTAGGCACGGTGAGCACAATTGTTCAAGGATCCGTGGACCCGAAGGACACTTCGGTGCGATATAAAGGATTTGACAGTGAAGACTCCAATGATTCTTGGTTGAATTACAATCCGGTAACAGAAGCTAAGATTCAGAAATATGCAGCTTTTCGTAGGGCATTCCAAGCACGCAAGGATCAACAAATCAAGCAACAACAGAAAAAGGAATAAGAAATCCAAGTTGTGGCTAAGTATTGGGCAGATGCAATTAACAATGTCCATACTGTAGCCACCACACTGAAAGTTCAAGACTGGATGTCTGAAATGGTCGAAACCTTCCACAAGGCTCAGGAAGCAACTGCTGACCAACATGTTTCCAAAGTTCCTCCCACTCCTAGTGTTCAAGGATCACAAGAAGAAGGACTCGAAATCGAAGTGAGCACTGCTCCCACCTTCGGATTTGATGAGTCTGATCTTCAAGAGGTAAACAAACCCTCTCCCTCTGATGATGATCTTATGATGTTCAATGAAGAAGAAGAATCCAGTGGATCTCATCATTCAAGTTCTAAGACCAAATAGAAGAAGAAAAAGAAGAAGAATGTTGTCACTTGGAAAGAATTTTTAAGTTTACAAGCAAAGGTCGATCAAATCCTTGTTGCGGTCAAGCCAACTCAACCGCAACCTGAAGATATCCCTGGACCGCAATCATTGATCGAACGGATTAAACGCCTGGAAACACATGAGAGATTGGCTGCTGAGCATATCTCACTCAAGTTTGAAATAGAAATCCGATCCCTTAACAATAATCGACAAGCAGATCACAAGGATTTCATGGCTGCTGCAAAACGCCTCATCTCTAAGTAACCGCAATCAAGAAAGATCTTCAAGCAGCCGTTGCGGATCAGGCTTCCCAATCTCAAAAGCTTATTACTGAGACTCATACTGCTTATGAGTCCGCTATCTCAGTCCTTCAAACTACAATCAACCGCCAGCAAAGATCCTTGTCCACAAATTTCCATGGTCCCGAAATCCTTCATCTCACCAAGGAAATACACAGGCTACTCTTCAACCCCACCATCCCCAACAATCAACAACTGACCGAAGCCATCAAAGCTCAATTCCAAGAAGTTTTTGCTAGATTTGATGGCCTTCGGCAATGGCTTGAGGAGGCTCCTGGTCTAAACTCTTCAAGAGGGGGAAGTGAAGAAGAAGAAGTCCATCACTCCAATCACTTAATCTCACAACATCAAACTCCCCTATCACTATAGAAAAAATTCCTACACCACAACCTACACCGCAACCTACACCGCAACCATCTCATCACACTCCATCTCATAACTCTCCACCGCACGAGGAAAACACTCCTGACTCAATCTCACAACATCAAACTCCCCTATCACTACAAAAAAAATTCATACACCACAACCTACACCGCAACCTTCACCGCAACCATCTCATCATACTCCACCTCATAACTCTCCACCGCAAGAGAAAAACACTCCCAAGAAACTAGAGGCTGCCCCTCACTTCAAAAATCTTCTGGAGCACATGTCTTCTCCGAGTTTAAATGACTCTCCTGCCACCACCCAAAGGAAAAAAGATTAGAAAGCAACCAAACTTGCTGAAGAAGTATGGAGACTGTGCGGTTTTGATACTATCATGGATGAGTCCTTGATAAATTCTTGGATCAATCCTCACCACAGACTGCTTGATGATGACTATACTCCTCACCTCACCTATGCGGAACCCCCTTTGAATGGCTACTGGGATGTTCCAATCTCTCCGAATGCCAGATACTTCACAGTATTTGAGCATTTCGACCGCAACCTTTCTAGACTCCAAAAGACTGCTAATGGAATTTGAGAGACTTAGTCAGTTTTTTGGTAAGCATGCCTCTCCCATTGAGAATATATGGTCTAACGATAGACCATCCGCAGTCAACAACTACAAAATCAGGAAGTTCATGAAGGCTGACTTCATCCAGTACACTCTGACTAGAAGGGAACATGACTATGTCCGCACCCAGGCTGAATTCCCCAGTATGAACCCGGAAGAAATCTTTCTCATTGCAAAGGTGTTCCAACACAAGTCGGAGAAGCACCCGAAGATAAAGATTGCACTTGAAAGGGATAATACTTTCTTGAAGGAAACAGTCTGTGATTTTGCTAAAATCGACGCAGACATCTACCCCATCATTGCCAAGAAATTTGATCTGCCACCATTTAACCCCGCACCAATGCCTTCCGAAGGCTATGAAGAAAGATCCTTAGGTGCAACCAACTATCCTGAACTTGGATTCATTTTCAAAAGGAAGACCGATAATGTCAAATATTTCATTCCTATGACTGCCATGCATCGCCTCACCAGGAAGCAACTTGATATCTGCCGAAACGCAGTTGAAAAATCAAAGCACACTACTGCAGAAATCAAGTTCAAGATCTTAAGAAGAATCATCTGGTTGGAAAACATCAGGAAGTTCTAGTGGATCCTGATCATGTTTCTTAAACTTGATAGCTGATCAAAAGTTAAAGAGGTCACTTAGGCGAAAATTGTTGAATCATAAAAAGTGACCCTCTTGAACTTCAGCTACCGCAGCCGACAAGCCACCTCAGTCAAGTTTCTTCATTAGCAACCGCAACCGTAGTCTCTACCTACCGCAGTCTCTTTACTAGATTACTTCACTTGTCTTTATTGTAATACTCTCTATTGTCTAGTATGCCTTGCATGGCTACCCTTAGAGATATAATCTAGTGTACTTCATGAGCCTCTATAAATAGAGCTCATTCTCTTGTATCTAAAGACTTACGCATCTAATTCTGAATTGCAATCTCTAAAGTTATCTTTTCTATCTCTCTTACTCCCTCTTCTTACTCTCATAATCGATTATAATCTCTCTTCGGAGCAAGTCTTTTGTGAGTTAATCACTAAGTTAGATCTTAATTATTAACTTGGCTTGAATGCATTCCTCTTTATGAATTAACTTAAGTGTATACTTGATATAACAATTGTTGTCATTTCCATTTCTTTACTTTTTCGCAACTAACTCTCTAACTATCTAACTTTAAATATTATTGTTGAGATTTTAGATCCTTCGAGATTAACTATTCGCAATATACTTGTTTTAACGTTTGTTCAAGTGTGTCTCAAAATTTTTCTCTCAACAGGCTTCGCGGATGATTTTTAGACTAGTGAGAGTGTTGTCAGGGACTTGCCCCTTGGCTAGCCGCGTGTCGCCCACCTCAGCCCAGAACAGAGGGGATCTGCACTTGCGACCATAGAGGGCTTCGAAAGGCGCAGCCTTGATGTTTGTGTGGTAACTGTTGTTATAGGAAAATTCGACCAAGGGAAAATGGGTGTCCCACGACTCTCCGAAATGAATGACACATGCTCTCAACATGTATTCCAAGGTTTGGATGGTCCTCTCACTCTGTCCATCTGTTTGAGTATGGTACGTTGTGCTCATATCCAGCATAGGTCCAAGAGCCTTCTGTAGTGACTGTCATAACCTCAAAGTGAACCTGCTATCTTGATCGGAGATAATGGACACAGGCATACCATACAGTCGAATTATCTCTAGGATGTAGATTGTCGTGAGTCTCTCCATTTTAAAGTTTTCCTTGATCGACAGGATGTGGGCGGATTTAGTCAGCCGGTCGACAATTACCCAAATGGCGGCGTGCCCACTCGGAGACTTGGGTAATTTGATGATAAAATCCATAGTAATTCTCTCCCACTTCCACTCAGGTATCTCCGGCTAGTGGAGTACACCTGAGGGATACTGATATTCGACCTTCACGTTGGCGCAAGTCAGGCACTTGTCCACGTAGGTAGCGATCTCTACTTTCATGTTCGGCCACCAATACCATTTCTTGAGATCGAGGTACATTTTATCCGAGCCTAGATGAATGGACTATCTAGTATTGTGAGCTTCGTTCATTACAACCTTTTGGAACCACCGGACTTTGGGATCCAGATCCGGTCCATGAAATAATAGGCTTCGTCTCCCTTGATTTCTAGGTCTATTTTGGAAAAGTAACTGGCTCCTTGAAGTTGATCGAAGAGGTTGTCGATTCGAGGAAGAGGGTAATGGTTTTTGACTGTGAGCTTATTCAACTCTCGATAGTCAATGCACATCCGAAAGGTTCCATCCTTCTTTTTCAAAAATAAGATCGGGGCTCCCTAGGGTGAGGAACTCGGTCTGATGAACCCTTTGCTGAGCAGCTCATTGAGCTGACTGGATAACTTCTGCATTTCTGCTGGCGCTAGTCGGTATAGGGATTTAGCTACCGGGGTAGCTCCGGGGATTAAGTCGATGCGAAACTCGACTTGGCGTTCGACAGGGATTCCCGGGAGATCTTCGGGAAAAAACATCGGGAAAGTTGCAGACTTCGGGGATGCTCTCTAGGTCTTTAACTTCCTGCTTCACGTTAATGATGTTGGCTAGGAATGCATAACACTCTTTTCGCAGGCCTTGATACACGAAATGATACAGAGAATTGAACTGGGTTTATCGCCATAAATTACGAGAGTTTCATCAGAGGAAAGATTGAGATGGATAGCTTTTTCATAACAAAGGATATCAGCATGATTGGGGCTCAACCAATCCATGCCGATGACGACATCGAAGCTTTTTATGGAGACTGGCATAAGGTCGATAGGAAAAGAATGATCGTTAAAGGTAAGGGTACATCCTACGTATATATCATTAGTGCTCTCTTTCTCACCGTTAGCCATCTCGACGGTAAATGTTTTAGTTAGTGGTTGAGGTTTATGCCTAAGAAGATGTTTGAATGCATGTCTAACAAAACTTCTCTCCGCACCAGAATAAAAAAGAATGCATGCATAAGAGTTGTCAAGGAGGAACGTACCCGTCACGACTATAGGATCAGCAACCGATACCTCCTGGGCCATAGCCAGTACCCTTCCCATGTTGCCAGATGCTGTTGCCTTGGGGCAATTTCTTTTGAAACGCCCAACCTCTCCACAGTCATAACAGGCTTGACCAGCACCCGCCTCTGGAGCCTGATTGGTTCGTGTGTCCCTTCCTTCCACAGTTGTTGCAATTCAAATCACGGTAAGGTCCGTGATGATGGATAGTACACTTGTTGCAAAGAGGTAGTTTCACTGAATAACCACCGGTAGGAGCTTGGGTGGTTGAAGCAGCAGTGGGTAGCAGTAGGTGTAGTAGCAGCATGGATTGCCACTGTTTGTTGCTTCTTTGAGGGCTCCTGCAAAGACTGGCCCTTCCGCCGCTTCCAGAACTTTCTTTTTCTCACCACTCCCTTTTGCTGGCTCAGGAGTGGTTGCCACTTTATCAAGATCAACTCCATGATCTATGAGAGTTTGCACCAATGTGACATCCCCTAATTTCTCGGCTAGAAAAGACCGATTTAATTTATGCTTTTTATAATAAAATCAGAAAAATCTTTTAAAAGATGTTGCGGAATTTGTTCCCAAAACAAAACATGATAAAAGTTTATCAAAACTTTCTTTAAGAAATGCATAGTTTCATTTCATATCAAAACCTCGAGATGGCATGTTCCGATATAGATCAAAAGCATAAACAAGACATTATAAGCCTTTCAACAATTATTTACAACTACTGGCCTATAATCCAAAAATCCCTCATTGTCCTCCGACTATGCTTGGGGTCCACTACCTGTAACATAAAAAGTTGAGTGGGTCAGGCTTCGGAGCCTGGCGAGCATATAGGGTTTTCAACCCACAATAATAATAAACTTACTAAGTTCATCAATCAACAATAACCCTGATTACCCATTCCCATTATCCTTACTTTATGTCCCTAAACACTTATCACAAGGGACCTAGCCTAAAGAATATCATCGGGATGGACACTGCTGCTAAGGGGTTTCCTTAGCCATACATGTCCTAAAGTCAACCATGAGGGGGATGGAGTACAACGAATAAATATCCATGTTCATTAACACCTACAGGTTGCGGACCTGCTAATGTTTCCCACTGGACCGTCTAGAACGTCCGTGGTCATCATCCAAACTCCGCGAGATGACTTGATCTCAAAACACGTCGAGGCCTCTCCTCAATTTTATTTTATCACACATCACTATCTACCCATGTTCTACCCAACATATTTGTAGATAAAAATACTTATACAGTTTAAAACTTGTATAAAACGTTAACTCAACAGTCACCTCAAATAAACAATTAATATATCTACACATAGCAAGTATTATAAGGTAAATACTTCATATCTATGTGTAAAATGAAAGTGACTGTACACTCGATTTGATGATAATCGGGCAGCAATTCGTTTCCTAAAACGATCGTTTCTAATAAAACCGGGAGTTTTATTTAGAAACTGGGCTTTGCAAAATTCGGGCTTCGAAACCGAAAAGATAAATTTTTCGGGCTTCTCGGGCGCTTCGTGGCGTATTCCGGGATTTACAATTGATACCGGGGCTTTAGTGGATTCTAAGATGAAAAAAATATGAAGAGAGGGGCTAAAAATGGCAAAACTGCAAAAGTAACCGAGAGCCTTCGCAGGTACCCTTCTATTTATAGGGTCTGAAGTTTTGATCCAAGGGTTGAGAGTCTTCTGGTCCGACGGCTGAGAGGCTTCGCAGGGGGGTGGCTCGGACATGGCTCGCACATGGTCTGCGCATGCGAGGGCTCACTGTCAGTCTGTGATTGGACCGAGGCTTGTGTCCGATGCGCAGGTGGTCAGCATGTGCGAAGGTCTCGGTGGCACTCGCTGATTGGACCGTTTTCGGATAAGGCCATGTGCTCGGATGACTCAGCAGCTTCGGTGACTCAGCAAGACACGTGGCGCATGCGAGGCGAGGGTGACGTAGCAAAGTGTGACTATGCGAATTTTCTCGATTTTCGCGCCAAAACTTCTAAAATCCATAACTTTCGCATACGAGCTCCGTTTTTGACGTTCTTTACATGCACGTGTAGCTAAAATTACGCTCTACAACTTCCGTTTAGACTTCATTGACTAATTTTGATTTTAATTTTATATTATTATTTTTAACAAACCGGGACAAGAAATCCGTTAAAAATTCATAACTTCTTCATCAGACGTCCGTTTTCGTTAGACTTTTTACCGTTATGCTCCTAATGATGAGACCTTCAATTCTCGTTTAGGTTGTGTCGGCTAAAAATCGCTCGATCTAAAATTCGAGTTTTTAGCTATCTACTGCTATGCTGAAACTTCGAAAAATCATAACTTCCTCATACGAAGACAAATTTGGGCGTTCTTTTTATCGAACTTATCGGTTTAACGAATACTACGACTTTCATTTAGATTACTAAGGCTAAAAAGTAGTTTAACGAAAACTCACTTTTTACGACATTCAGCACCATGCCGGTTTTGTTGCGAAACTTCGACAGGTAATAACTTCGTCGTTATAACTCGGAGTTTGGTATTCTTTATATCCCCGAAATCCTTGTTTCGACCACTACACCTTTATGTAAAGATATCGGGCTTACCTCACACTTTAATTTTGATGCTTATTTTTATTCTTAATTAATTAAGCCCTAATAATTAAGCATAAAACACATAATTCACATAATATTCACATAATTCCTTTTCATTTCTTCAAAATGAGTTACAAAGGTTAACCTAGACCATTATGTCAATATTAATGCCTAGCCTAGAAACACGGGCTTTACAACTCTTTCCCCCTTTAGGATGATTCCGTCCCCGGAATCACACAACGACAAACAACTATGGGTACCGACTCACTATGTCACTCTTCGTCTCCTAGGTGGGATTTGGCCCATTTATATGTTTACAACGTACAGGCACTAAATCGACTGTCTTACGTTACAACTTCTTAGTCTTACGGTTAACGATTGCATCAGGTTCTCCAATTAACCTATTGTTTTCATCCAACCTTAATTCAGAAATGGGAATTATGTCGGGCACACCTCCTGTGAACTTTATCAAATAACACACATGAAAGGTGTTATGAATACTCTCTAGTTCTTCTGGTAATTCTAACTTGTAAGCTTGATTCCCGATCCTCTGAAGAACTTTAAATGGTCCAATAAACTTTGGACTCAACCTTCCCCTTCTACCAAATCTTATAAGTCCCTTCCACGATGAGACTTTAAGTGAAACCGAATCTCCAACTTCGAATGATATCGGTTGTCTTTTCTTGTCAGCATAGCTCTTTTGAGTAGCTAACATCTTTTTTGCTAATCACTTACAACTTTTCAGCAATCTAATGGACTATTTCAAGTCCCATAGACTGCTTTTCTTCAGCTTCCAGCCAATATGATGGCATCCAACACTTTTCCCCATACAAAGCATGATAAGGTGCCATCTTAACGCTTGAGTAGAAACTATTATTATAAGTGAATTCTACTATAGATAAGTATTCATCCCAGTTACCTTGAAATTCTAGGGTACATGCTCTTAGCATATCCTCCCATGTTTGAATCGTTCGTTCGCTCTAACCATCGGTTTAAGGATGGTAAGCTATACTCAAACACAACTTAGTACCCAATTCCTCTTGTAGACTCCTCCAAAATCTCGAGGTAAAACGGCTATCATGATCGGATACAATCGTTAGCTGAACACCGTGAAGCCTCACAATTTCCTTCACGTAAGAATTCACAAGTTTATCCATAGACCACTTCTCTTTGGCTGCTATGAAATTTGCACTCTTAGTGAAGCGATCAATGACCACCCAAATCATGTCGTGACCGTTCCTTGTTCTGGGCAGTTTAGTCACAAAATCCATGGTGATGTCTTCCCATTTACCTATGGGTACGGGTAAAGGTTCTAAACTCCCATATGGTTTCTAATGGTGTGCCTTAACCCTAGCACAAGTTACACACTCGGCCACATACTTAGCAACATTGAGCTTCATCGTCGGCCACTAGTAATAGGGTTTTGGGTCCCTATACATTTTCGTAATGCCGGGAGGAATCGAGTACATGGTCTTGTGAGCTTCTTCCATCAAAAGATATCTTACTCATCCAGTCTTAGGTACCCAAATCCTATCTTTGAATACCTTCAATCCTTGACCGTTTATATCAAACACCAACGTTTTACTCAAACGTTCCTCCTTCCGGTCATTTTTCTCTAAAGCCCTCTTGAGCTTTCTTTATACTTTCCACAATTGTAGAGACAACTTCAATTCTCAACGCTCTTGGCCTTTTATTTTCAAGGTTCATCTTCTGAATGAGAGCATCAGCAACAACATTTGCTTTACCAGGGTGGTAAAGTATCTCACAGTCGTAGTCGTTGAGTAACTCTAGCCAGCGTCATTGCCTCATGTTCAATTCCTTCTGATTAAAGAGATATTGAAGACTCTTATGATCGGTGAAAAGTGTACACCTTGTGCCATAAAGATAATGCCTCCATATCTTTAGGGCGAACGCTACCGCTGCCAACTCCAAATCGTGAGTGGGGTAGTTCTTTTCATGCTCCTTCAATTGCCTTGATCCACACACTATCACTTTATCCCTTTGGGTCAGAACATAACCTAACCCAACTCTAGAGGCATCACTTTAAACTGTGAAGTCATCAACTCCATCAGGCGACGAAAGAGTCGGTGCTTCACACGACGTCTTCTTTAACTTCTCAAAGCTTCCTATGCTTCTCATTCCAAGTATAGACAGCTCCTTTGTAGGTTAAAGCTGTCAATAGAGTCGCGATCGAAGAAAAGCCTTGGATAATTCAGTGATAATATCCAGCTAATCCTAAAAAGCTTCAGATCTCCATAGGACTTTCAATAGTAACCTTCGAGTTACAGAATAAATCCTTATTAAGGATTCCTTCTTTTTCTTGGAATAAGTACTTTCCTTCGTTTATTGTAACAGACCAATGGGTCATGTTCTAATGATCTCTCATTGTATACTGCACTACTTAGACTCAGATCTCCTTGGGACTATTTTCGGAACAAACTACACCTTCCTTCATGTTCTAATGTGATACAATCACAGTTCAACATGTATTATTCCTAAATATCAACTTCTTTAAAAATGAGTGTGATACTTCTGTTGATCGCTTTAATCATCTTTCACTTCAATCTTCTAGCTTAAGTCAAATGCTACATCGAACTTGGTTCTCTAAACCACGTAACATACTCATCTTAGTCGGACTCGATTCAATATGAGCTCTAAGGTCGGAATAACTATCATCTTCTTAGTCATTACCGAAACGATGGTAACAACATACTAGAACAAGACGGAATCAAATAATAGCTCCTTGGTAACCTTGTGACTTTCCCTGATCCAAGTACGAGTCCTGTGCTTCCGGTAGTATAGACCTCTACTACCATTCGCACCTACTCATACTCGTCCCAAGTATTGTCTCGCAGTTCTCCAAATCACCATACAAGAATTTCACATAGTCATTCAATTCATCATATGACAAAACCAGGGTTTATATTATTTCCTTGAAACGATTACACAAAAGTTCAAGTTTACCCTATACTATGCCTCTAATAGGCCTAACCACTTGTTACTATTCACATTACTACTTTATAACTTGATCTTCTTCTTTTGCAGCCTCAAGTGTCATCTGAAAGGCTCTCGCCTACTGCTTTGGTGGTAGATTGGACTTTGCAGCATCCTTCCACTTCGGACAGTCTTTAAAAACATGCCCTTCTTCATGGCACTCAAAACATACCCTCTTGTCGGATGGACACACATTGGCATAATGCCCAGTCTTTCCACATTTGAAGCAAGTCACCTCCTCACTACATTTCCCTGAGTGCTTTTTCTTGCACTTCTCACACCACTTCACTTCACCTCCTCCTCCTCCAAACTTCTTAAACTTAGAAAATTTGCTTCTCTTGCTGGAACCTGAAGTTCCTTCAAATTTTCTCTTTTCACCAACTTCCGCCCTCTCCGGACCCTTCTCTCTGATCTGAACCTCAACGTTCTTAGCAGCCCAGATGGCGGCTTTCAAAGTGGTTGCTTGCTTAACCATCAGACCAAAGTCCGCTGGTAATCCGAGAGCAAACTTGTTGATCTTAGAGAGTTCAGTTGGAACTAGGTAAGGAACAAGCTTCATCTTTTTAGTAAAACTAGCAGCCTATTCAGTAACGCTCATCTTTCCCTTCTTTAAATTCTGGAACTCATTATTAATTTCTAAAAGATCCTGCTCAGAGCAGTATTGTAGTTTTAGTTGTAGTACAAAGTCTTCCCAAGACATCTTACTAGCTTCTCCCTTGGGCATTGAATTAGCTAGTAACTTCCACCAGTTCAACACACCAGACTTTAATAGAGGAATTCCAAGTGCGGTCTTTTGTTTGTTGCTGCACTCGCAACTTTCAAACATCGTCTCCATTTCGGAGATCCAATTCATGACTTCCACCGGTGTCGGACTCCCAGATAGACATGTCGGTTTAGATGCCATGAAATCCTTGTATTTGCATCCGCGTCCATCAACTCCTCCATCCTGGTTGTTTTGTCTAACTATCGTTGGATTGGCTTGACCAAGAGTCCCACTATAGTTCCCTCCTACTGATTGCCCTTCATTCAATACGGTCTGTTCAACAGGCATCGTAGTCTCTTCTCTATGCTGTTGTAGTAATCACCTTGTCTCCTCCATCTGGCGATCTAACATCATTTGCATCATTGCTTGTACCCCAGCCATTGTCATTGGCTCAGGTGCAGCTTCTACAACAGGTACTTGCTCAACTACTTGAGGTTGAGGCTCTTGATCCCTGTTTCCGTTTGCATTTGCAACTCCACTACGAGTTCTTGCCATTACAATCTATATACCAAATAAGGCAAATTTAGGTCTTTACCCTCGATAGGTATTTAAATTGCCTTATCCCTCCGAAACGTTTACATATTACTTCTAATCTCGTAATCGTACGGTTAGAATCCTACACACATAAGGTTTCCAGATCCGGTCGGAAATAGACCATAGATCCGAACAATAATGACATATACGACAAACATATAACATTTAGCACATAAGGGCATTTTAGGCATCTTTCCTAAAATAAACTAGTGCTCGTGTCTAAAATATGGTAGATACTCATCTCACAATCATCACTTAGCATTCTAAGTTCAAGTCTAGAAATTCTACAATTTCTTAGTTCGCTAAAAATAACGCTTTGATACCAACTGTGACATCCCCTAATTTATCGGCCAGAAAAGACCGATTTAATTTATGCTTTTTATAATAAAATCAGAGAAATCTTTTAAAATATGTTGCGGAATTTGTTCCCAAAACAAAACATGATAAAAGTTTATCAAAACTTTCTTTAAGAAATGTATAGTTTCATTTCATATCAAAACCTCGGGATGTCATGTTCTGATACAGATCAAAAGCATAAACAAGACATTATAAGCCTTTCAATAGTTATTTACAACTACTGGCCTATAATCCAGAAATCCCTCATTGTCCTCCGACTATGCTCGGGGTCCACTACTTGTAACATAAAAAGCTGAGTGGGTCAGGCTTCGGAGCCTGGCGAGCATATAGGGTTTTCAACCCATAATAATAATAAACTTACTAAGTTCATCAATTAACAATAACCCTGATTACCCGTTCCCGTTATCCTTATTTTATGTCCCTAAACATTTATCACAAGGGACCTAGCCTAAAGAATATCATCGGGATGGACACTGCTGCTAAGGGGTTTCCATAGCCATACATGTCCTAAAGGCAACCATGAGGGGGATGGAGTACAGCGAATGAACACCCAAGTTCATTAACACCTACAGGTTGCAGACCTGCTAATGTTTCCCACTGGACCATCTAGAACGTCCGTGGTCGTCATCCAAACTCCGCTAGATGACTTGATCTAAAAAAATGTCGAGGCCTCTCCTCAATTTTATTTTATCACACATCACTATCTACCCATGTTCTACCCAACATATTTGTAGATAAAAATACTTATACAGTTTAAAACTTGTATAAAACGTTAACTCAACAGTCACCTCAAATAAACAATTAATATATCTACACATAGCACGTATTATAAGGTAAATACTTCTTATCTATGTGTAAAATGAAAGTGACTATACACTCACATGATTTGATGATAATCGGGCAGCAATTCGTTTCCTAAAACGATTGTTTCTAATAAAAACGGAAGTTTTATTGAGAAACCGGGCTTTGCAAAAGTCGGACTTCGAAACCGAAAAGATAAATTTTCCAGGCTTCTCGGGCGCTTCGTGGCGTATTCCAGGCTTTACAATTGATACCGGGGCTTTGGGGGATTCTAAGATGAAGAAAATATGAAGAGAGGGGCTAAAAATGGCAAAACTCCAAAAGTAACCGAGAGCCTTCGTAGGTACCCTTCTATTTATAGGGTCCAAAGTTCTGATCCAAGGGCTGAGAGTCTTCTGATCCAACGGCTGAGAGGCTTCGCAGGGGGGTGGCTTGGACATGGCTCACACATGGTCTGCGCATGCGAGGGCTTGCTGGCAGTCTGTGATTGGATTGAGGCTTGTGTCCGATGCGCAGGTGGTCAGCATGTGTGAAGGTCTCGGTGGCACTCGCTGATTGGACCGCTTCGGATAAGGCCATGTGCTCGGATGACTCAGAAGCTTCGATTACTCAGCAGCCTGGTGACTCAGCAGGACACGTGGTGCATGCGAGGCGAGGGTGACGTGGCAAAGTGTGACTATGCGAATTTTCTCGATTTTCGCGCCAAAACTTCTAAAATCCATAACTTTCGCACACGAGCTCCGTTTTTAACGTTCTTTATATGCACGCGTAGCTAAAATTACGCTCTACAACTTCCGTTTAGACTTCATCAGCTAATTTTGATTTTAATTTTATATTATTATTTTTAACAGACCGGGACAGGAAATCCGTTAAAAATTCATAACTTCTTCATCCGATATCCGTTTTCGTCAGACTTTTTACCGTTATGCTACTAATGACGAGACCTTCAATTCTTGTTTAAGTTGTGTCGGCTAAAAATCACTCGATTTTAAATTCGAGTTTTTAGCTGTCTACTGCTACGCTGAAACTTCGAAAAATCATAACTTCCTCATACGAAGTCAGATTTGGGCGTTCTTTTTATCGAACTTCTCAGTTTAACGAATAATACGACTTTCGTTTAGATTACTAAGGCTAAAAAGTAGTTTATCTAAAACTCACTTTTTACGACATTCAGCACCGTGCCGGTTTTGTCGCGAAACTTCGACAGGTCATAACTTCTTCGTTATAACTCGGATTTTGGTATTCTTTATATCCCCGAAATCCTTGTTTCGACCACTACACCTTTATGTAAAGATATCGGGCTTACCTCACACTTTAATTTTGACACTTATTTTTATTCTTAATTAATTAAGCCCTAATAATTAAGCATAAAACACATAATTCACATAATATTCACATAATTCCTTTTCATTTCTTCAAAATGAGTTACAAAGGTTAACCTAGACCATTATGTCCATATTAATGCCTAGCCTAGAAACACGGGCTTTACAACCAGGCACTTAACACTGTCAAAGGTGTTTGGCCTAGTAGCCAGGACATTTCCTTTGGTGGGTTGCGTCAGTCCCCATATGTATCTCTCTATCTTTTTGCCTTCCAGGGTGACCATTATTGGGCAAAGACGCGTTAGGTATTCAAACCTAGAACTGTAGGCAACAATGTCGGTTTCCTTCATCATTAGGTTCTAGAGTTCGTGTTCTAGTTTCTGCATCTCGCCCCGTGGGCTGTACTCGACTAACATGAGTTCGTTTAAACTTTCCCAACCCATAGCATTTGCCACTGGCAGGGTTAGGGATTTGACCTGACCATTCCACCAGGTCAGTGCCCTGTTGGTGAAAGTGCAAGCGGCGAATTTTACTTTGTTGGCTTTAGAACAGGAACATATTTCGAAAATGAACTCAATCTTCTCGAAAAATTGAGTCAGGGCAATAAAACCTGCTTTTCCGTCAAAAGATGTAGATTTCGTGTTCATGAAGTCCTTATAAGAGCACTCCTTTTGGTGTCCCTGACCACCTTCCTGATTTTGGGGATGAGTACCACCTCCTTGCCCACCAGATCCACTAGAATTTATCTGTGACATAGTGGCAGCCACAACAGCAGTAACGGCTTCCTGAAACATAGCGGGATCAAACTGAGGGGGTGGTGGTGGTGGTGGAGTGTCGTTGTTCCTTCTGATAGGTCTCTTTTGGGGAGGCATCTTGTTTTAGAATCAATTAGTAAGAAGATGATGGTAAGTCCTTAAGATATATATGAAACAAAATATATCTCATCCTGATGATAAAGTGTTCTACCAAGCGATAACCAAAGAAAGGATACTAATGCAAGTAAATTATCTCTAAGAAACGAATTAGAAGAAACTCTAGGAACGAATTTCTACAATGTATTCGGCTCTGGCTAAAATACACCTACAGTATTTTAAGTTGCATCATTTGCTCCTTTGGTACCTTGTTGAATGGATACTGGGTAAGTTTTAGGCCTGTTGCAACACCAAAGTCACCCCCAAACACATGTTGGTCATGTCTCGAATAAATATAGTGGATCAAGCTATATTGACCCTAGACATGCTTACATAACTGCCCAGGTTTAACCGTAGTGTTCAACATCCAAAATACTTTTGCTTTGTTCTACTCATGATATTGTTTCTGGTACTCGGGTATACTTGTATACTCTTTGTAAAAATACTTATATTTTAAAAGTATACTTTTAGTTCAAAATTATGCCTCACGACTATACACATATTAATCGCTCAAAATGAGAGATAAAGTAAGTGTCACACCCCGAAATCGATGACGGAAACGTTCCGAGGCGGAGTGACGTCATGCGTAGTATCACAACAGTTATATCATAGTAAGAGAAGTAAACACAACCATTACAATATAATATGAATATTTACATTGTTCAAAAACATGATTTATACATAACAGAATATAGCAAAAGTAAAATGCGTGACTCCAAAAAGCTCTATCTTCTCCAAAACTTGGCAAGAGTGCCTCTCTATTGTTGCCCTGAGAATACAAGCAGTTTTAAAATATCAGCATAACGCTGGTGAGTTCATAAGCATTTTAGTTTTAGTGGTAAATGTTCATTTAATCCTTTTTGGAAAGTGTTTCTCAATAAAATCCTATATTTTCTTATGAAAAGCGATTTTGAAGGAGTGTCTCTTAGTAGATAATGAACCATCAGTTTTAGAAATGTCGGTGTTATCTTGGGAAAATCCTATATTTTTCCTCAAAACAAGTTATCCGTACTAGAGGTAGAGATGTAAGATTTGAAAACCCATGATTACTATCAGTATATACATGAAAGTAGCTTTATTAATCAAATAAAACAAGTGAAGAGTAGAGTGCGTAAACAAAGTTAGTTTATACTTATTTCCGAGTCGTATAACCATACGTGATATGACCTAGAGACCTCTATAACGTTCTTCAGGCGTTAAGTTAAATGACATTTGTTCACCCCAGGCGTGCCCGCCTAACGGTAGCTAGTAGTTCAAGTGTGGGATTGTCAGTCCCGAATAGATCTATTCACAAATCTCACGCTCTCCCTCCAGTAGACTCTGGTTATACTAAAAGGATTTATCACTATACACCTAAGGTACAATGTTGAAGTAGAGCCTCACAATTATGTATAATCTAGTTTACTAGCGAGAAACAGTATAAAATAATTATCCTTGAATAATAGTACTTTATACTCCGGAGAAAATATATAACATAAACTAAATTTGCCACAGTTTATATATTCAATTATGAAATCAGGTTAGGTAGAGACTGTCTAGAGGATTATTCCAAACTATACCCATTATAGTTTACTAGAGTTGTTATGGAGAATGTTTTGTGAAACCTTTCTAAAAGATATGTAGTGAGATTTCCAAATTAACAATTTCCCTTATGCTCATCATGTTACAAAAGGGATAAAATATCCGAGTAAGTTATTAAATATGGAAAGCGTTGAGTTGTATTAATAATTTTAAACTTAATAAAATACTTTTAGTTTGACTTGTATCCTCCAACCCCTGAAAAAATTAAAAACACAGAAAATGTAGGCGTATGAACTCACCTGTAGTGAGTGATACGAATGTAAGATCGGTAATGGATGCTAAGTGTCAAGTGAAGACTTGAGCACACACAGATCCTATTTAGCATATAAAGACACATATATGAATATAGTTAGTGTATAATCAACTAATTAAGAACGATAACACCCTTATAGTCTAGGAAACACTTATATGGAAGTGTTACAATCACATATGATTTCATAAAAGGAGTGTATAGTCACCAAATGGAGCTTTCGGTAGGAGTTTTCGGTCCAAACGGTTTTCGGTCCAATGACCTTTCGGTCATGGAGCTCTCGGTCCAATGACCTTTCGATCATGGAGTTTTTGGTCTAAGGAGATTCAACCGCAAACTCATCAAGTCTTGTAAAAATGATGTTTTTCAAGGGTTATTCTCAATGGGATCGGTTTCTAGGGTTCATGCTTAGTCTTAGGAAGGTTTAAGGCTGTAAGAACCCCTTAATGAGGGTTTTCGGTCTAAGGATGAAGGGTTTTCGGTATAAGGAGATACACTAGACCGAAAACACCTTTTGTTCTTAGATAAATGATGATTTCAAGGCCTTAAACAAGAGTTTTAACTGGATAATAAGTATAGAAACGTAATACTTACGATTTTGAGGCTAATGGAGTTGATTTTGGACCAAAACACTAGTGTGTGTTCTTGGTGTTCTTGAAGATTAAACCAAAAAAATGAAGTTAATGGATGAAATCAAAGGGTGTTACTAGTTAGGACGATCTAATAACAAAACTAGGAGAAAAAAACACTTACATTTTGAAGATCAAAGTGAAGAACTCGATCATACTTGAGAGAGAATGGATGTTTCTAGCCTTGAAAAGGAAAGAATGATCCAAATGATCATGAAATATATATGTAGGATGGGGTTTTCGGTCACCTTGACCGACAACTCTAAGGTCTTGACCGAAATCTCCTTTTTGAGGAGGTTTTCGGTTTGCTTCATGACTAAACTTCAACCAATTCATCCTAACACTGATTTCTTTGATGCACTAAGTTTAGAATATTCCGTTAGTCCAAAAATAATACTGACGTGAACAGAAATAAATCCGAATTGATTTATTTAAACGCAAAGTCTTTCTCAAACTATCAAAATTAATGGAATTAAATAAAAACCCGAATTTGATTAACAGAAATTGAGTAAGGATAACGGCAAAAGTTTCGGGTTGTCACAATAAGTTGCCCAAATGAGATGCAACGTTCATATGCTCATGGGAAATAAAGTTCGTTACTCAAACGAGTAAACAAGTTTCATTTCTAAAATGAGCAATCAAGTGCGTTGCTACAAGGAGCAAACAATTTCACTCCTAAAACAAGTATATAAGTTTCCAGTAATAAAATTTGGTTGTTGTAATGAGAAATGAAGTTCATTGCTATAAAAAGAAACAAAGCTCATTTCCATAATTAATAAGCAAGTTTGTATGTGTATGAGCAAACAGTGAGTTCCCAACCAAGCCTATGAATGATGCTCTTTCATTAATTTGGGTTTGTTTCTCAAGGGAAGAGGCCCATTTTTTTAGCTATAATCAAATTAGTGTTTCTCTAACTCGAGTTTAACAGTCTAGATTGTGAGAAATTAGGATCATGGAAATCATGATCCGACCATGGACACCTAGTTGAAAAGATTATCTAGTTAGATATTATATAACTTAAAAGTGAGTTATAAATTTTGTTGAAGCACGAACTGCACGAAGCGTTAAGTCCACATTGATCCTTAAGTCACGTTCTATATCGGCACTAAGTGTAAATTTGTCGCACGATAAAGAAGAGGTTAGGAACAACTTGTTCACTTCCGAGTTGGCTATTAAATATGGAAAAGATATATCCCGAAAAAAGAAGGGGTAACACAAATGAAAAAGAAACAATCGAGGATAAGTTCCTAATGATACATACTAAGGGTAGCCAACAGAGTTTTGGTATATCTCAAATGTAAAGACTATTTAAGTGTCGTCTACCAAATAAATTACGAAATGACCAAGGATTTCCAAATCTATATTTACTACTATTGTCACTCTTGCTACAATAAAACCATATTCGAAGAATATATATATTTAGAGAGTCAATGTTGCAAACAGAGACGATGAAAGTTTATGATAAATTAAATCACCTTGTCTAGATAGCAATTTGAGTGTTTAGAAACGATAAGTAATCCCACTATTATCAAAATGTTTAATAATTACAAGATAATGAAGACACATGAGTGACGTTCAAACGAAGTAGTAAAATAATAAAAAAGATAAATAAAAGTTAAAGGTTTAAGTCGTCAATGAGGGAATTTATATAGGAATATTGATACTACGCTTTTTGAGAAATTGTACAGTGTTTAAGTCAGGACGAATTCGAGTTTATGAGTCAGAATATTTATGAAAACAAGGTTGTGAGTTTTAGAACTTGCTGAAAATTACAAAGTAGAATGCTATTTAATAAATGTGTAAAAATGTCGATCATCGGAAACAGTGCATTCTTAATTTAGTGATTCTACCAAATTAATCATTTAAAAGGACAAATAATCGTAACATTTAAAACTTTTTATGTTTTTAAAGAAAAGATGAAACATATGAAATGTATTCTTCACATATATTATTTGGATTTTGAAAAATGATAAGAACAAGGGTAGTCACCTTGTGTATTAAGTGTAAAGGAAATACAATGAAAATTACACGTTTAATCAAAATTTTAATTTGGAGCAAAATAAACAAATGTAAATAATGATTACTTGTTTAATAGTAGATTTCAAAATAAAAAGTATACGATAAATGACGTATTTGAATATACCAAACTTGAATAAATCAAAATTATGCCTCACGACTATACACATATTAATTGATCAAAATGAGAGATAAAGTAAGTTGCCCAAATGAGATGCAACGTTCATATTCTCATGGGAAATAAAGTTCGTTACTCAAACGAGTAAACAAGTTTTATTGCTAAAATGAGCAATCAAGTTCATTGCTACAAGGAGCAAACAATTTCACTGCTAAAACAAGTATATAAGTTTCCAATAATAAAAGTTCGTTGTTGTAATGAGAAATGAAGTTCATTGCTATAAAAAGAAAAAAAGTTTGTTGCCATAATTAATAAACAAGTTTGTCTGTGTATGAGCAAACAATGAGTTCCCAACCAAGCCTATGACTGATGTCCTATCAAGATCTATGCTTATCGTTCCATAGATTATATGGTATCATGCACTCATGCAATCGGGCGAGTGAGAAGTTGTCAATTCCTTATAGAGATATCCATAATGACCATTGGCTTGAAGAGTTAACGGTTGGAGTAAAGTGTAAGGGAAGGGACTTAAGACGATAAGGCCTCATGTTCCGTGTTGCATAGACATACATAGAGAAATATAGCAAAATATAGCATTCAAGTTTGATACAAATCAATTTAAATACAACAAACAATAAACAGTTTTTCGGACATGCTTTTCCATGCCAAAACATAAAAACCGAAAATAGGGGAGTCGTGAATACTCATAATATGCAAAATATAGCAACCAAGTTTATACGAGTCAAATAAATACAACAAACATAAATATTTTAGGACATGATTTTCCACCCAAAAACATTTAAAAACCAAAAATAAGGGAAGTCGTGAATACTCACAATACATTAAGATGACGCAAATGGTGCCATGAACTATATTCCACTTGTACCACTACTGATTCCAACAATAATGGTACACACAAATGAGCCTCTAATCGAAATCTAGCACTAGTATACTTACTACTACAATAGAATTATGTCAATATTGTGTCAAACTTAAATATTGATAAGTTACAAAAAAATTTATGTACAAATTAAATTTCAAAAAATCAATTGTTATATAAAAATTTAAGTGGAAAAATTATCATTATTGAAATGTTAATATTTAAGATTTTAAGAGGTGTTCCAATGATTAAATATTCAAAAACTAAATCAATTTAGTTCTAAACTTTGTATTTCAGTTTTAATTGAAGTCGAAGACCTTAAGATAAATTTTCTTGAATTTTTTATTCGTCTAACTATTTTTCACCATTTAATTCCTTTAATAATCATAAAATAATGGAAAAAAAGCAAATTATCATAAAACATTCTTATAATTTTTTTGTAACTGTTTTAAAGTGTACCTAATCTGGAAAAATTATTAATATGTGTTTTGAAGAAGTTTAACACAAACTTTTTTTTACAAGTGTTATTACACATAATTAAGTTGGAAAAAAAATATAAAAATGGATTTCTAAACTGTTTAAGCAAATTTTATGATTTTTGTGCATTTAATTGTATTAAATCTTGGGAAAATAGAATCAGAAGTGAAAAATCATCAAAATTATTATGTAGCATCCCAATACATTATAAGAGTTTCTGGTAATTTTTCATGAATTTTGGATGAGTAAAACTATTTTCCCTGTTTTTAATCCATTAAAAACACAAAAATCATGGAAAATAGATACACATTTTGAAAAATTCTTAAAATATTTTTCTGAGTCTTAAACATAAGGTAGAAGCTGCGAAAAATAAGAATAATATTTTCACCTTCACTAAAGTGGATTTATGATTTATTGGATCTAAATAAAAAGAAAATTAAAAACCATACTAAACAGTAACAAAAATCAATGAAACTTCATGAGAGATGTTTATTAACTTAAAGAGTCATCCACAAATATTTCCAGAATTTATTTACAAGTGTAAGTATTTTATATGCTTTAACACTCTATTTTCTTATTATTTTCATGTAAAAATAAAGAAAATATATATTGAGCTGAAAATTTCCAGAATGCATCTTCAACAATTTAATAACAATGAAAATTTGTTTTCTTATTTTTGATATCGAAAAACATGCCTAAAGGCTAAAATAATTGTAGAGAAAACTTGATTCTTTTGATTTTGGTAAAGATTATTGATCTTTTTATACCTCTTAATATATGATGTTAAGAGCTCAAATTAATTTTTCCTTGATTTTTAGTGATGAATAAGACCTTTGAACAAGCAATACAAAACTAGTATTCACAAAAAGGTGCTGATTGAGCAACAGTTTTCTAAAAATTGCTAAAAATCGAAATCTTAGAATTTTCCAGTGAGGTCAGATGGGTTTGAAAGCTAGCTCACAATATTATATTTCAGAAAAAGAATCTCGAATTTTGGTTAAGAAATGAGTGAGATATGACAGTTTGAAGTCAGGTAAAGAAATCTGGCTGATTGTATGCATGATGATTGGTTAGAAAAGTGAGTTTTCATCATTTCTTTGAGTAAATATTTTGAATATTTATTAAAATCATGATAAACTTATATTCTAGTCATGTTTCCAGAGATCAAAAGATTAAAACTTATCAAAATGTATACATGCATTTATGAACAAAATTTTGTTTCTCAAAAACTCTTAACTTGAGTTTGATGTTTTAATCCTTAAAATTGATTTTTGCACTAAGATCATGAACATGCAACCTTGTTTATCATACATGCATGGTGTTAAAAAACATCCTTGATGTTCTAATAACCATTTTAACAAAAATAAAACAAGTTTGAAGAAGATGAAGAAGGAGAAAGTGTAAGAAAATAGCAAAACTTGAAGGAAAAGTGAAGTAGAAATTGATTTTACCTTCAAGAACACCATAATATGAAGAAGATTTCAAGTTTGAGGAGTGTTCTTGGGTTTGTTTTCTGGAAAATTTTGTGGTTCTTAGAGGGAGGAAGAGAGAAAATGTGTGTGAGAGTGTGAGAGAGAAATGAGGGGGAATGAGGGAAGATGGAGTGTGAGAGAGAAGTGAATGATTGAAATTTTTGGGAAGAGGGTGCTTAGGAAAGAGGGGGGACGAATTTTGAAGTGTAATACCCCATTCTCATTCATTTTATTTTATAAAATTTAAATTCTATTATCTCAATTTTTATATAAAATGTGCACTAAAATCAAGTTTTTATTCATAAAACCTTGATTTTTTTATTTATAATTTAAGGGTAAATGTTAATGAGTCAAATTTTATTTTCCTTGAATGCATTTTCATAATTTTAATTATTATAAGATAATATTATAAGTTTCATAACTATTTTTCTAAAAATTTTAAGGTTAAATTTCATAAATTTAGGTTTTTAGTGCATTTAGGGTTTTTGAGAGTTTGTAAATTTGTCGATATCAAAATAAATAGAATCTTTGAGACTTCAAATTATCCTATGGTATTATAAATCATTTATAGTTATAAATAATGTTTGTAACTTATTTTATCGGTTTATTGGCATTCTATGTAGTGGTTTCCAGATTCAAGTGAAATTAAGGAATCAAGTATACTAGCCCGACATTTCAACTTTAACTTAAGTTCCTATGAGACTCGGACCTAATTTCTACTACTAGGTCAAATGCATGATGTGTGTATATGATTCATGAAAAGGTGTTCGAGTAAAAAGTGACCCAAATATGGATAGTCTCTATAGTTAAGTAGTTATAGAATTCACATAACAATGTGAAATCTAAGTACATTGTCCATCGTTTCTAAATGTTTCCAAGTTTCTAGTAGATTATAACTTAGCTTCTAGTTATTAAGTATAGTGTGTGTCGTGCCTATATGTGCAACTAAGTTTAGTCAAATCTAGAACCGACTCGAATTTTGACGGTTGTCACAGTCTCCCCATATTTTCGGTTTTTAAATGTTTTGTGAGTATTCACGACTTCCCCTATTTTAGGTTTTTAAATCTAGAACCGACTCAAATTTTGACGGTTTTCACATTTGTAACATCTCAATGTATTGTGAGTATTCACGACTTCCCCTATTTTCGGTTTTTAAATGTTTTGGGGTGGAAAAGAATGTCCTAAACTATTTATGTTCATTATATTTATTTGACTCGTATAAACTTGGTTGCTATATTTTGCATATTGTGAGTATTCATGACTCCCCTATTTTCAGTTTTTATGTTTTGGGGTAGAAAAGCATGCCCGAAAAACTGTTTATTGTTCTTTGTATTTAAATTGATTTGTATCAAACTTGATTGCTATATTTAACTATATTTCTCTATGTATGTCTATGCAACACGGAACATGAGGCCTGATCATCTTAAGTCCCTTCCCTTACACTTTACTCCAACCATTAACTTTTTGAGCCAATGGTCATTATGGATAGCGCTATTAGGAATTGACAACTCCTCACTCGCCCGATTTCTTGAGTGCATGAGACCATATAATCTATGGAACGATAACCATAGATCTTGATAGGGCATCAGTCATAGGCTTGGTTGGGAACTCATTGTTTGCTCATACACATACAAACTTGTTTATTAATTATGGGAATGAACATTGTTTCTCATTATAGCAATGAACTTCATTTCTTATTACAACAATGAACTTTTATTACTGGAAACTTATATACTTGCTTTAGCAGTGAAATTGTTTGCTCCTTGTAGCAACGAACTTGATTGCTCATTTTAGTAATGAAACTTGTTTACTAGTTTAAGTAATGCACGTTTGCCTCAGACGTTTCCGCCGTCTGGTTCGGGGGTGTGACAGGGTTGTCTAGAGGCATTCTCTTTACATTCTCTTCATTCACTTTTGGCATTCTATTAAACAAGAACACACATGCATTAATACAAGATCTGACACAAACATACTAAACTATTTCAAGAAAATATAGGATTTTCTTGTGATTACAAAGTTATACAAACCATTTTCTCAAACATGCTTATAAACTCACCAATATTTTTATGTTGACCTTTTTTAAATTAACTGGTATTCTCAGGAAACCATTGAAGCAGGTTGGACAAACCAAACTAATGGATACTTTGTTATATTTTGTTTCATCATACTTTAACTATTTTGGCATGTAATATTCAAACATGGTACTTGATGTAAACAATGTATGTAGTTATATTACATGTGTCATGATGATGATGTTATGTTTCAATTATATACTATGTGATGATACTACAGGGATGAAGTCACACCAAGCCCCCGGACATTTCTGTCGTCTGGTTCGGGGGTGTGACATTAGAGTTTTGAGATATACCTCAAAAGAGGCAATGGAGGCTGATAAGGTGAAAATTTTCAGGACAAAGGGTGTTTAAATAAAATGCAAACCCTAAATATTAGGGTTTCCCCATGACTAACGCACATCCAACGTACAAATGGGTACACCCAGCGTACCAGGGGGTACCCCGACTCATGCAATCTTCGAAGTATGCCTGACGTACCTATGTACGCCCAACGTACTTGAGTCCTAATGACTAAAAGAAAAGGAAATAATTAGCTAGGATTTTACATGACATATTAGGTGTGAAAGAACAAAATCAGGCTTATCAAAAGCATCAAAAGACCTAAAGATTGTATCAGAAGAAAAAGGCCCACTGGCATTCAAGGACACTATGTCTTCATCGTCGAAGGAATAGATCTCATCGTAGGACAGGATCCCTTAATCGATGAAGTCATTCTCAGGAGGTGCAATGATACTAGCACGGGAGCGAATTGCCTTTTTACCCATGATCAGAGTACCAAAAAAATTAAAAGAAGGAGTAAGATAAATACCTTCAAGAGCAGCCGATGATGATTGTGTGACATCCCTATTATCACGTCCAAAAAAGACCGATTTCGTTTATGTTTTTTAAAACAAAATCAGAGTAATCTTTCAAAAGGTGTTACGAAATTTGTCCCCAAAACAAAATATGATAAAAATTTATCAAAACATTTCTTAAAGATATGTATTTTCATTATATTACAAAACCTCGGGATGTCATGTTCCGATACAGACCAAAAGCATAAACAGTACGATATAGGCCTTACAACACTTATTTACGTCTACTGGCCTATAATCAAAAATCCATCGTCATCATCAAACTATGCCTTTGTTCCACTACCTGTAATATAAAAGCTGAGTGGGTCAAGCTTGGGAGCCTGGTGAGCATATAGGGTTTTCAACCCACAATAAATAACTTTATTAATTTTCATCAACCAACAATAATCCTGATTACCCGTTCCCATTATCCTTACTTTATGTCCCTAAACGTCTAATACAAGGGACCTAGCTTGAGGATCATCATCGGGGTAACAACACTGCTTCAAGGATACTTCTGCAATTTCTTACGGTTCCACCCTATGAATCCTCTATCATTCACTCATTTATTCCAATGGATTGTCCTAAGGAATAGGCACAAAGTCCATCGTTGCCAATAGCACAACTGCCATTGTTCTTTATTAGGCACAACTACCAACGTTATCCTTTAGGCGCAGCTGCCAGGATTACGATGTTCTCCATTAGGCGCAACTGCCGATATTATCCTTTAGGCGCTACTGCCAGGATTATGTTGTAACTATTAGGTACAACTACCAATATTATCTATTAGGCGCAACTGCTAGGATATTTAGATTACAACTGGTGAACACTTAACTCAAAATACCTAGTGAACACTCCGTTCAAAAATACTTAATGAACACCTAGTTTAAACACACATAGTGCACACTCAGTTCAAAAACACCTAGTGAACACTCAGTTCAAAAATACCTAATGAACAAATAGTTCAAAAATACCTGAGGAACACATAGTTCAAAAAAACCTACAGGTTAGGAGCCTGTTAATGTTCCACTGGACTGTCTAGAAAAGTATGTGGTCAACATCTATATTCTGCTAGATGAATGGAACATCGTCAACATCGAGACCTCTCGTTATTTTATTTCATCATACATTAACTATTTTATCTTCCCATGTTATACCCAACATATTTGTAGATAAAAAAATTACATATATACAGTTTAAATCATTCTAAACATGTATAAAACATTCATTCAACATCCATCTTAAATAAACAAACAACATATATACACATAGTACGTATTTTATATAAAATACTTCATATCTATGTGTAAGATGAAAGTGACTATACACTCAATTGATTTGAGGATAATTGGACAACACTTCGTCCCTTAAAACAATCATTTTTGATGAAATCGGGATGTTTTTCAAATCGGGCATTGTGCGGGCAGAGTTTCGACTCGGAAAACTCTTTTTCTAGGAGACATCGGGTCCTTCGGGACTTGCTTCGGGAGTTAGGGAGGTTCCCCTAGGCTTCCGGGGGGGGGGGGGGGGGTGTTAGCATAGTTTGAGAGAGAATAAAGGGTGTAAAAATGTAAGATATGTAAACAAAATCTGGAGAGCATCGCTTTCTATTTATAGTATCCGAAATCTGAATTACGTTGGGCGTAAATTTCAGGTACGCGGGGCGTACTACTTCACCAGCCATTACGCTGGGCATACATTGAGTACACTGGGCGTAGGACGGGATCATCTCGGATGTGTTAAGGCTACGAACATGTGTGCACCATGCGAAGGAGTAGGCAACATGGGCAATCTCGGACCGTGTACACATAAGTATGTTGGGCGTACTTCCAGCCTCAGAGTTTGTGTTTGAAACTTCAAAAATTCATATCTTTCGCATACGGTCTCCGTTTTTGATGTTCTTTATATCCACACGTAGGTGAAATTATACTTTACAACTTTCGTTTGGACTCTATCGGCTAATTTTGAATTTACTTTTAAAGTTATATTTTAACAGGTCGGGACAGGAAAAGTCCGTTAATAATAGAAAAATTCTTCATCCGACGTCCGTTTTCATCTGTCTTTTTACCGTTAAACTACTGTAACATCCCAAAAATCGGGTCCAAAAATTTCTTTTAAAAACATTACTAATTCATAGCGTTAAGTCATTCAAACATACTAAAAGGGTTTATATGACAAATCATAGTTTCATTTCGAAAACACTTGTTTAAGTATCAGAGTAAATATCCCATGCTACTTGTCATGGTATGTGCACTGCAACCCTCCCGAGCTCCTTTTCTAAAAACTGAATAATTGAAAACCGTAAGCACGAAGCGTAGTGAGTTCCCCAAAATACCTCATACCATACATATCTACTGATCCATTCATGCCACACATAATACTAAGCACATATCCACATACTGGGCTCCCGCCCGTTGCATTGGGCCTCACCCGCTATCGGGCCCTGTCCACCACCAGGCCCCACCTGGCTTCGAGCCCCGCTCGGCATACAGATCTGTTTTCCTTAGGCCCCGTCCGCTAACATATACTAGCATACAATCATATCACAACACATAACTAACATACTCTACTGGATTACTGTGCTAAGGCCTCGCCTATCTTGGGCCTCGCCCCTGTCCTGCTACTGATGAATCATGGAACCCCGCCCACGCTCCAACTAATAGTGAGATACGGGCCCAGCCCACACTCACTCTTTTCCTAACTTGGGCCACGCCCCTGCTCTGCTGCTAATGAGGTATGGAAGACCGTCCACACTCTGCTATTGGTGAGATGCGGGACCACGCCCACACTCACCTCCTTACTAGGCACATACATGTATCACACAAACAACAAGTATAACTACCATACAAACAACTCCTTGGGCGCCCACCCGCTAACATTGGACCTTAGTCCCGAATGTCATACTAGCATACTATGCCTAGAGCTAACCCCCGGGTCTTCCTACTCATAACTACATGGGACGGAATTGTGGTCGTAGGCCCATCCACACAAAGGGAAAACTCACCTGCACTGCTGAATTTTGTTGATAACCCTCTGGTTGCTGTCTGACAACTCTCTGAACCGTTGCTCCACTAGCTCCCTGAGCTACTATTATCATTATAACACTTAGTTCCAAACTGAACTCTAGAAGTCAAAATAAGTCAACTCTGGTCAAAGTCAACCTTCCAGTTGACTTGACTCGCCGAGATAACTCATAGACTCACCGAGTTCTTAAACTCAGAAACTCTCATAATACGACTCAAGTCGCCGAGTCACCCCAAGTCTCGTCGGGTTCAACGATCTCTGAGTCCCATCTTGTCCAACTCGCTAAGTCACCACTTAAGTCACTGATCTATGTCTTAACTAGAAAAGGTTGAGGTTCTACGACCAGACTCGCCGAGTCCAAGAATAGACTCGCCGAGTCCAAGGCAATCTTCAACAAACTCGCCGAGTACACCCATGTGACTCCCCGAGTCTCTTCAGATCTCAATCCATACGGTGGCTTTTCGAGCTATGCTGGGGCTCCAATCCATAGATCCACTCTTCTACCGTCTATCCCCCACATAAAGTTGCAAACTTTACGTGAAACCAAGGAGCTAAATACCCAAAACACTCTAGGGCTAGGGTTTAAGACAAAGGGGCTTCACCAACAACTTATTGACATAAACTTTATGACCTTATGGACCATCACAAATCTAAATCTGAGGTAGCAACCTCAGATCTAGGCCTCTAACTCGACATAGATCTCAATCATGCCCAAAATGCCCCAAATCTCAAACATAAGATAGATCTATTTGCAATAAAGACAAAGCAACAACTTATTACCTCTAATATATGCTCCAACTGAAGTAGATCCTAGATCTACACCACTCCTTTGCAGCAAGCCTCTTGATCTTCAAGCCCCTTTCCACCAAAATCACTTATCTAGGCTCTAAATTGTTTCCAAGGGCTCTCACTCACGATTTAGGGTTTTTGGATCTCAAAAGGGAGTAAAGAGGTTGGGGAACGGATGTAATGTTCTTTAAATAGGGCACAACCCCTGGGATTAGGGTTTTTCTCACCCAGACCAGACTCGCCGAGTCAACTAGCCGACTCACCGAGTCGGTCACTTACTCTATACCCTGGATCCCGCTCCGACTCGTCGAGTTCCTCCCTGGACTCGACGAGTTGACTCATGTCTTAGAGCTTTTCCTTTCTTTTCTTGGTCTTTCTAATTCTGGGTGTTAGAACTCTCCCCACTTAAACTAGACTTCGTCCTCAAATTGCAACGGCCAACTGTCCTGCAATTCGCTCACATCGCCTCGACCTGATGACTATAACTCCGGCTGACCACTCTCATGGACCTTGCGCCCGGTTACCCAAAATAAACTAGTCCTCGTAGTTATCAATCCTCAAGTGCACTCAAATCTTGCCAATCCTGAGCACACAACTCTCTCAACTGACAATCATTCCAGTACTCGCCGAATAGTTATACTGAAATCCTTGGGGTTCACCCCCTTTGTCCTTGTGCGTTTTCTGGCCTTCCCAAGCAACGTTCCACCACGAGCCACCTCCTTTAACACTGTGAAAGACATATCCTTCATGATATCCATTACTCCAGCCACTCCCAGTGCTGGTCACTACTATCGATACCCACCGAACACTTCATGCTACTATAACTTGGCGCTGAGCTCCAGCCCAGCGTATGGACCAGATAATCCTGTGAGTAAAACATTCATCCCTGTAACAGTTAGACTCCAACGAGAGCTGCACAACAGGTTCAAACCCTTCCCTCTGAGATTATCCAACCCTGTTGCGAGAGGCATAGCACTCCTCGTTCAACTAGCTATTCCGCGCCATACTTCTCTGTCGTCACTTCCCTGCCTTAAAGTCCTGCCATTTCTCATTCGCCTTCCGAATTGACCGAGACCACCCTGGTCCATCTACAGATTCTGCCGATAACTGGGTTATCGGATACTCATCGGTCACTACAACTAGCACAATCTCTTAGTTGCTCCCAACGACTTCCGATGAAACTTCGGCTATCTACACTGCTCTATCTATCTTGCCACTCTGGCGCTACAATTATGGGATCCTCGATCCCCTATCTTGACCCAAAGGTCCCTACCAGGTCCCACCTGTGCTGATATAATCTCACGGGCCTCGCCCATGGGTCTCACCCGACTATATCCTAGAGCGATCCTCCCCTCTAGTCTCACCTGCCTAACTACTGTCGCATGGGCCTCGCCCGCGGGTCTCACCCAAACCATACTACTGAGCAATCCTGCTCCCAGGTCTCACCTATAATATTGCTAACATACGGGCCTTGCCCACGGGTCTCACCCAACTGCATACTGGAGTGGCCTCACCTAACAAGGGCTATGCATGCCAACTTCATACTAAACCTCAACGACTTAACCTTTCCTGATCCCCATCGCTGACTAGGAGATACGGGCCTGCACCAACACTCCGCGAACAAGGAGATACGGGCCTCCGCCTACACTCCGCGAACTAATCTACTAATTATTGCTACGGCCTACCCGCAGTCTTACATCACTTTCCTCACGACTTGCTGTTGGGGAATGCTGCGGCTACCCCACAGTCTTATATCCCGCCTAAACTCGCACCTAGCGAAGGCTCTGCGACCTGGTTTTCATGAACCAGTCACCCGCTAGACATGAATAAACAAACTCAAGGTTGGAAAGTTTCTCCAACTCCCAACTAACCTGATCCTCCATCCAAACATCCACTTGAGCTGCTTCCTTCCTTACCAAGATTGCAGAATGTCACACCCCAAAACCATGAACGGCGGAAACGTTCTGGGGCGGAGGACGTGATGTACAGTATCACAATAATGAAAAGTAGTAAACAAGCAACAACATCATCCATTGCATTAATAATATAATTTTAATACAAGTGTGTTCTGTCAAACTATGATAAACACTAAAGTATAAATCAAAATCAAAGATGAGTCTTAAACGAGCTCCATCTTCTCTAAAACCTTTCATCGGTACCTGTCTACTGTTGACCTGAGGATACAAGTTATTTTGAAAGCGAGTATCAGCTTTAAAGCTGGTGAGATCATAAGTATTTTAGTGTCTTAATGTGTATGTATGTATATAAACTGTAAGTATTTGTATATATATGAACTGTAAGTATTTATATGTATATGAACTGTAAGTATGAAAACGTTTGTAAGATGTTTTATATAATGTTTGAACTCTCCTAGAAAACCCTATGTTTCCTACTAACTGTAGCCTTCTACCATGGCATCTCATGTCTGTGTGTATGTCTCTTGTTAGAGTGTGTGTTTTCCCAATTCTGACTATCATTAACCAAAAATATAGTTTCTACATTACCGTGCATCGTGTGAATATTCACGAAGTGAATGTAATGGGAAAATATTATCGTACCGTAGTATTTGTAATAAGTGACTACCGTGGTACTAACTACGTTAAAACAAAAGGTGTTCAAAGTAACATGTGATCGACCTGTATCCTGCTACAGACTCTAGTAAAACGACGATGTAAGACGCTGTAAGAAATGACATTTGGCACCTGTAGACATGCATGTCCCACTGTAGCGAGCAGCAAGGTGTAGGATAGTCAATCCAGTATAGATCTATATGCAAACTCATACGCTCCCCAATTAAGGAGATTCAGGATACCCGCTCAATGGTTCACATAACTGCATGAGTGTATATGTAATGAATATGCAAACTGAAAGTGTACTCTTTCTCTGTCTAGCCTGTATGTACTGAAATGTTCTGCGTGTGCTAGTTGTAATGTATGTTCTCTCTCTACCTAGCAGGTATAGTAAAGTACTGACTCATGAATGAACTGACTCTTTGTATGTTTCATTGTTCTAGTAATAGTATTTGTATCCTCCTGTGCTACCCCTATGGTAACTTACTAGTGATGTAACTGGTACGTATGAACATGGAAGTATACCCTTGCTACCCAAGGGGTATTGAACTATCTGGAAGAACCTTTATGACTATATATGTACACATGATACCTAACTAATATTTAAACGACCTTTGGACGGATACCTAGTACCTCACCAGACCACATCCCAACGGTGAAAAGGAAATAGAGCGGATAGCCTTCCTAAGTCCTTTAAACATTTCTTGTATAACTATACATATATAGGCATGCAATTGACAACATAAAATCATAAAATAAGTTTTGTAACACCTTTGAACATGATTATTATCTAAGAAAAGGTCGACATGATGTCAGCCTATAAAACGGGTTGGAAGTATTTGCTTGAGAAAACAGTTTAAGTATAAAGAAACATTTGTTTGAAACACAATTGTAAATGAGCTTGAAATGAAACATACAGTGTAAAAATGAACAGTTTAATAAGGAGTTTTAAACATATAAAACGTTTATGAAAATCATGTGACGAAAACTGTTTGGTAAAACAGCTAATGAGTAGTAAATCATTTGAATGTTACTTGTTAATCACATGTGATTGATATAATAACTAGCTTGATTCTACTTGTATCCCCCCACATAAAACAATTAAAAACATTTAAAACATTGATTAAGGGGTATGAACTCACCTATAGTGAGTGGTACGGATGAACTGAAGATGTAGGATTGCTAGGTGTCAAGTGAAGTCTTGAACACACTCTATGATCCTAGTTAACATATAATATCACATATATGTATCAAATTAGTCTTTAAACAACTAATAAACAAAGTCAAGACACCCTAGGACATGCTAAACACCTTTATCAAGTGTTATTAGCCTCAAGGATTGCATCTAAGTGTTGTAGGGACAAGCTAGTGTCTGTAGGGTTCAAGGAAAACTCCCTAATGGAGTTCACAGCCCTAATGTCACCAACAAATGAGTTTACGGTCGTAAACTCATGGGTTTACGGCCGTAAGCTCAAACTTACATGATCTTTTGATGCTTCGAGGCGTTACAAGACCCTAAGAAGCACTTCTACTTAATGGCATGGTCTTTGGAAGAGATTAGGGCACCTTTCAACTCCTTTGGGGAGTTTACGGCCCTGGAACCAATTCCCTTAGAGATAACGGCCGTAATCTCTCATGGAATGGTGTTTTGCTGTTTTCAAGCCCCTAACTTAACTAGGAATAAATCTAGGCTAGTGTCCAAGTCTTATGGAGAGTTTAAAGCACAGTTTGGCCCTTTTGTTTCGAGTTCACGGTCCAAGAACTTCTTGGGCCATGAACACCTTACTCTTGGTGTTCTTGGGTTGTTTTCTAGTCATAAATACATTAGGATACGAGTCTAAGCTAGTTTCATTGCAAGAGGAGGGGACTAGGGCACTCATTTGTCCCTTAAAGAAGGGTTTACGGTCCAAGATGTTCTTGGGCTGTAAACTCTTTAATCTAGTTGTTTTCTTATGATTTCTAGTGTATTAGACACATATCAAGCCTTATAACACTCTTAGATAGAAGTACTCACATTTTGGGATGAAAGTCCGAAGATCCGTGAGAGAGAATTTGGCTTTTCTCTAGTTGGAAATGTAACAAATGAATAAATATGGCTAAGAACCATATATATACCCCTAGGGTTTTTGGCAGAAAATATTTTATTCAGGCATTGAATTCTAATATCAACGAGATTTGGAAAAACAGAGTTGCACAATACCCTAGTGCATCCTCTCTCCTGATATCTCTTTAAGTGTAAATCTTGAAATACTCAAACTTATACCAAAAGTCTGAAAATTTACTGCAACTGTTCTAACTTCTATTGACTTGATATTGTTTGCACATAATGGAAATTTCGGGTTGTCACATCATCCCCCTGTTGAAGCGAATTTTGTCCCGAACATAGAATTTAGGTAAGGAAGTAGGTATGAATGATCGAGTCATGAGGTGGAAACTTCCTAATCGATTGGTTATCACGCTCATAAGTAAATTCGGGTCCTCAATTGGTATCCCAACGAACCTTCGATAAAAGGAGGCAGCGCTGCTTCGTCCGCTTGACCTCTCGGTCGAGGGTCACTACGGTTCTTCTACGAAGGCGAGGATCTCGTTAATCTTGATCTCGTCGAGTGGACTTACGATTGTCCTAACGGAAAGGTACGGTTTCAAGATCGAGACGTGAAGGGTAAAATGTACATTACTCCGCTCGTGGAGTAGGTCTAGTTTGTGAGATACAGGACCGATTCTGATAAGAATCTCGGAGGTCCTAACTATCTTGGATTTAGTTGTCTACGCGTTACGAAGCGTAATAAGCCATTCCCAGAGTGAGACTTCCTAAAGAATTTGGTCTCTCACTTGGAATTCCAAGGTTTCTTTCTCTTGCTTTACTTCCCAGTCAAGGGCCACCCCCTGCTGGGTCAAAGTCGTAAGGGTTACTGTAATTTGCGAGGAGTTCTGAATGGACTACGATAGTAGGTCTGCAAGACCTAGAATTTGGTGAATTTATGTCGGCGTCTACGATGTCGGCAAATTCTCAACGATTTTGATAAATTGACAGAGTACTCAAGAATTCCCACATCACTAATAGTGTGTCTTAGGAATCTGACTCTTCAATTTCAAAACTCGTGTTTAGAGAACTTCGCAAAAGTTCCTCTGAAGGTAATGTTTCCATGGATTCCTTCTTACTACGAGGGTAGATAAGTAAGTCATTACAAGAAGAATGACGAACTGATCCAAGTAAGAATGGCGTACCCTACTCATTAAGCTCATGAATATTATGGGCGTATTGGTCCTATCCGAGGGGTATTACTACGGACTTGAAGTGTCCACATCGAGTTCGGAGGGTAGTCTTCTTCAGGACATCCTTCCCTAACACTCGAATATGTTGATATTCGGATCTCGGTCCATTTCTGAAAGGTAACTCATTCCTATCGTTTGCTCAACTGATTCATCTATGTGAGGTAGAGGTAACGATTTCTAATGGAAATCTTAACGGAGTCCCCGATCGTCGAGGCACATGTGATACAATCCATCTACTCCTGGGAGGATAAGACCAGAGCTCTCCAGGGTGAGAAGCCTGGTCTCCTAATTCTATTGTTGAGTAGTTTGCTAAGTTGTCCGGACTGTTCTTGTATCTCCGTAGGTGTTTAGACTGTGGGGCAATCGGTTTACAGAAGTCATACTGGGTTCTAAGTTTGTTCACATCACAATGCGATTATTCGTAGTCTTGGGCAGTTCTCCATCCTGAAGTTCATATTAGACTTTATACATGGTTCAACGATCACAATCTTATGTATACGAGTCGTATATAATTAAGATTGAAAAGATAGTCGAATAACTGATTCTTCTTTAAGCTCACATCCCATCGAGGAAAAAGAAGTTAAAGTAGAATCATCAATTCTAAACCTGTAGAACCTTGATTATATATCACCCCTATTTATACATTCTTCAGCGACAGATCAACCATATCGATCTTTGGATTGAACTTGACGTACTGTACGAGTGGTACTTCGGGGATGTTTGCTGATTTTTGTTCAGAAAGGACAAGAGACATGAGGTACTC
Source organism: Lactuca sativa (assembly GCF_002870075.4). NCBI lineage: Eukaryota > Viridiplantae > Streptophyta > Magnoliopsida > Asterales > Asteraceae > Lactuca > Lactuca sativa. The sequence continues at coordinate 115,139,023 of NC_056631.2, forward strand.
TATGCATGAGTACTTCCGAGTTCTGAAATGACGGCTTCGCTAACACGACGTTTATTGAGAAAGAGATGTACGTACGAAGCTAATATTGAGCGGATCAAATTGAATCTAGTTGTAAGATAATGTCGGAATCATAAGGAAACTTAAAGACATTTGATTTGAACATAAGGCGTTACATACAAAACACAACCGTGCAACCATAAACCAAGTTACAGTACCTCAGACTTACTATAAGACTATTGCTACGAATAAAGTATACTACAAAAGACAAGTATACGCAGCACAGGGGTCCCTTAACTGACGGGCTCCCTCAAAAGGTAACACTCGAGTCACACTAAATTAAAATGGTTTATAAGTCGTTTATAACGAAACGCCTTAATTACATTAACGTGGGTCCGGAGTAGGTTCTCCTGCAGCTGTGATCCTTAGAATTCTGCCATTTGCGCTAAAGTTCTTTGTTATAGGACAATCCTTCTTGAAGTGCCCTATCTCACCGCATTGGTGGCATGACTGGCTAGCACTAGCATTGGTGGTGGGAGTGATGTGTTTAGCCAGAGTTACGTGGAAATGAGTGCCTTCCTCTCTACTCCACTTTGGAAATTGCCTCCTAAAGAGTTCCGCAGGAGTTGCCACTTGCTGTTGTGGCATGGCAAGTCTTTGGGATCTCCTCCGCTCCTTTTGGGCTTGACGATATCGTCTCTTCTTTTCGGTCTTACGGCTTTGCAAGTCCATGACTGTTGCCATTTGTTGGTTTCCCGGTTTGGTACTACCATTGAAACTCTCGACTCCTTTGTCAATCTTGCTTGTGTTGTCTGAGTTGATGTGTGTAAGGAAAGTTGTCATAGCAGCTGCTACTACAGCTTGTAATGTAGCGGCGTCGATATGGAGGATAGGGGTTTCGTTGCCCGGCTGATTGTTTCTGGATGACGACATGATTCTGTTAACATGAAAGATAAGGATTTTGTGAGCGATTCTGGTTGACCCTAGATGTACATCGATTGTTCAAGTAAAGAGTAAGAGTATGTTCTCGAAAGTTTGACCTACATCCCTATGATGTAGTCCTAGTACAGATTAGAAGTATGTTCGCGAAGGTTTGACCTACATTCCTATGATGCAGTCCTAGTAATGAGTGGAAGTGTGTTTATGAAGGGTTGACCTACATCCCTATGATGCAGTCCTAGTAATGAGTGGAAACAACTTCATAGAATGGTCTCAAGACGTTTGTTGTTCAAGCGGAGGTATCGTTGGTTGGTGAATAACATGATCCAACCACTAAAAGAGACATGGAAATGTCTCCGGAGCTAAATTGCTATAGTCTAATGACTTGACTAAATCATGTAGGTATACTCATATGAAAGTATGATGAGAGTTTTGAATAAAGAAAATGACACAAAAGTTAGCCAACTGTCAATATCTTTGATATTCATGACGTACAAGTTCGGGGAAATGACCTTGTAATAGGTCTTACATCATATCCAGAGGAGATAGTTCTTGACAGCATAAAGGCCTAACTAAAGTACTTACAGTACAAGATAGTTTCATAGAAAATGCCACATCGGGCATAGACAGAAAACGATTCCTTTTTATCAAGGAAAATAAAGTAAAGCATCTACTACTGGCGATGGTCATCCCTCTGGTGAACTCTTAGTTCAGCCAGTTGGCGTTCCACATTAAGTAGGTGTCTTTCATACACCCTTTGGCCTACTTGGAGTTCTATGAATTTGGCTCGTGATTCATCCAGTGCTTACAACAGGGTTTCATGGTCTCTCTCAGATCTCTCACGAGCATCTTCTAGACGAATGGTGCGGAGGGTATGCATTCTCGCATCGGCGACAACTTCTGTGATCTAATGTTGGGTTGTCCTGCCTTGAATCTCATTTCGGGCCACTATGCGGACCAAGATTGGCAAGATTCTGTCTGCTGAGCCCCCATTGCTCAGGTCATAAAGCTTCGGTCACCATTAAATGGCATGGGCTGATCTTGTCCTTGGCTCCATGTTTCCAAGCATTCCACCACTGAGGCGTCGGGCCATGAAAAGCCGAACGAGGGTTAGGATTTGGAAAGGGAGCTGCCTGGGGTAGGTTCTCAACCTCGGGTTCAGAGTTAGAAGCGTCTGAAAGTTCTTCATCATGGTGATCATTCACAAGGATAGGATGATCATTCTCTGGTTCTTCTTCAAACCATCCAGCAATGACCTCATTCGGAAGGTATTGGTTGCCATGGGGATGGAGTCAAGCCATGTTATCTACGCGAGAATTGGGTTAAGAATATAATTATTAGACGAACTATCTAGATAATTATTTAGAAAATCTTCATTAGTTACATCACTATTTGTGAAGTGCATACCAGTTATATGTAATCGAAACAGGATAGGACTTTGAATAAATGACCTTAACTCCAAATTCACAAAGAATAGGGGTAAAGCAAAATTTTCACAGATTCTAAGTCTATAACATCCTAGTTACATATAACTTTAGTGTATCCACTTAGAAACTATCAACATAGTAATGAAGATCCCACTTTAGTTCTGAAGTATAAAGTGCTTATAGAAACACCAAATACCCCTATAGTATTTTAAGTTTATGTTTTGTTGTTCTCATTGTGGTATTGTTGGTAAGATTTTAGACTTGTTGCAATCACACAAATACACTTAGGCACATGCTAGTCAATCCTCGGATAATATAGTTGATCAGGCTATATCTTCCCAGTTTTGACTATATGTCTCTAAGTCCACCTGTGTTGCCCAACAATCATAATTCTTTTGTACTGTCCTAGTGACACTGATTTTAGTATGAATGCAGGCACGTATACTTAATTAAATATTTTATTATTTAATGTATAAACTCTTGGTCAGAGTACTTTTAATCCCATTGTATTTATAGTTTGTATATCTTTTATGGGTTGATATACTTAATTCACTATAAACAATGCTCTGATACCAATCTGTCACACCCCAAAACCATGAACGGCGGAAACGTTCTGGGGCGAAGGACGTCATGTACAGTATCACAAAAATGAAAAGTAGTAAACAAACAACAACATCATCCATTGCATTAATAATATAATTTTAACACAAGTATGTTCTGTCAAATTATGATAAACACTAAAGTATAAATCAAAATGAAGATGAGTCTTGAACGAGCTCCATCTTCTCTAAAACCTTGCATCGGTACCTGTCTACTGTTGACCTGAGGATAAAAGTTATTTTGAAAGCGACTATCAGCTTTAAATCTGGAGAGATCATAAGTATTTTAGTGTCTTAATGTGTATGTAAGTATTTGTATGCATATGAACTGTAAGTATTTGTATGTATATGAACTGTAAGTATTTGTATGTATATGAACTGTAAGTATGAAAACGTTTGTAAGATGTTTCTGTAAGATGTTTTGTATAATGTTTGAACTCTCCTAGAAAACCCTATTTCCTACTAACTATAGCCTTCTACCAAGGCATCTCGTGTCTGTGTGTATGTCTCTTGTTAGAGTGTGTGTTTTCCCAATTCTGACTATCATAAACCAAAAATATAGTTTCTACATTACCGTGCATTGTGTGAATATTCACGAAGTGAATGTAATGGGAAAATATTATCGTACCGTAGTATTTGTATTAAGTGACTACCGTGGTACTAACTACCTTAAAACAAAAGGTGTTCAAAGTAACATGTATAGACCTGTATCCTGCTACCGACTCTAATAAAACAACGATGTAAGACGCTGTAAGAAATGACATTTGGCACCCATAGACTTGCAAGTCCCACTGTAGCGAGAAGCAAGGTGTAGGATAGTCAATCCAGTATATATCTATACGCAAACTCATACGCTCCCAATTAAGGAGATTCAGGATACAAAAGCGATCCTGGCAGCAAGTGCCATGACCCGCTCAATGGTTCACATAATTGCATGAATGTATATGTAATCAATCTGCGAACTGAAAGTGTACTCTTTCTCTATGTAGCATGTATGTACTGAAATGTTCTGTGTGTTCTAGCTGTAATGTATGTTCTCTCTCTATCTAGCAGGTATAGTAATGTACTGAATCATGAATGAACTGACTCATTGTATGTTTCATTGTTCTAGTAATAGTATTTGTATCCTCCTGTGCTACCCCTATGGTAACTTACTAGTGATGTAACTAGTACGTATGAACATGGAAGTATTCCCTTGCTACCCAAGGGTATTGAACTGTCTGGAAGAACCTTTATGACTATATATGTACACATGATACATAACTAATATTTAAACGACCTTCGGACGGATACCCGGTACCTCACCAGACCACATCCCAATGGTGAAAAGGAAATAGAGCGGATAGCCTTCCTAAGTCCTTTAAACATTTCTTGTATAACTGTACATATATAGGCATGCAATTGACAACATAAAATCATAAAATAAGTTTTGTAACACCTTTGAACATGATTATTATCTAAGAAAAGGTCGACATGATGTCAGCCTATAAAACAGGTTGGAAGTATTTGCTTGAGAAAATAGTTTAAGTATAAAGAAACATTTGTTTGAAACACAATTGTAAATGAGCTTGAAATGAAACATTCAGTGTAAAAATGAACATTTTAATAAGGAGTTTAAAACATATAAAATGTTTATGAAAATCATGTGAAGAAAATTGTTTGGTAAAACAACTAATGAGTAGTAAATCATTTGAATGTTGCTTATTAATCACATGTAATTGATATAATAACTAGCATGATTCTACTTGTATCCCCCCACATAAAACAATTAAAAACATTGATTAAGGGGTATGAACTCACCTGTAGTGAGTGGTACGGATGAACTGAAGATGTAGGATTGCTAGGTGTCAAGTGAAGTCTTGAACACACTCTATGATCCTAGTTAACATATAATATCACATATATGTATCAAATTAGTCTTTAAACAACAAATAAACAAAGTCAAGACACCCTAGGACATGCTAAACATCTTTATCAAGTGTTATTAGCCTCAAGGATTTCATCTAAGTGTTGTAGGGACAAGCTAGTGTGTGTAGGGTTCAAGGAAAACTCCCTAATGGAGTTCACGGCCCTAATGTCACCAACAAATGAGTTTACGGTCTTAAACTCATGGGTTTACGGCCGTAAGCTCATACTTACTTGATCTTTTGATGTTTTGAGGCTTTACAAGACCCTAAGAAGCATTTCTACTCAATTGCAAGTTCTTTGGAAGAGATTAGGGCACCTTTCAACTCCTTTGGGGAGTTTACGGCCTTGGAACCAATTCCCTTAGAGATTACGGCTGTAATCTCTCATGGAATGGTGTTTTTGGTGTTTTTAAGCCCCTAACTTAACTAGGAATGAATCTAGGCTATAGTCCAAGTCTTATGGAGAGTTTAAAGCACACTTTGGCCCTTTTGTTTGGAGTTCACGGTCCAAGAACTTCTTGGGCCGTGAACACCTTACTCTTGGTGTTCTTGGGTTGTTTTCTAGTCCTAAATACATTAGGATACGAGTCTAAGCTAGTTTCATTGCAAGAGGAAGGGACTAGGGCACTCATTTGTCCCTTAAAGAAGGGTTTACGGTCCAAGATGTTCTTGGGCCGTAAACTCTTTAATCTAGTTGTTTTCTTATGATTTCTAGTGTATTAGACGCATATCAAGCCTTATAACACTCTTAGATAGAAGTACGCACGTTTTGGGACGAAAGTCCGAAGATCCGTGAGAGAGAATTTGGCTTTTCTCTAGTTGGAAATGTAACAAATTAATAAATATGGATAAGAACGATATGTATACCCCTAGGGTTTTTGGCAGAAAATATTTTATTCAGGCATTGAATTCTAATATCAACGAGTTTTGGAATAACAGAGTTGCACAATACCCTAGTGCATCCTCTCTCCTGATATCTCTTTAAGTGTAAATCCTGAAATACTCAAACTTATACCAAAAGTCTGAAAATTTACTGCAACTGTTCTAACTTCTATTGACTTGATATTGTTAACACATAATGGAAATTTCGGGTTGTCACACGGAACTACCCCAGTCTTGTACTTACTTCCATCCTTGGCCACACGGATGGCTCTCCCCCTCTTTGACTTGACTAGCTCCTCACAGCTCAGAAGAATTTCCAATTCTTCCTACCATCCCCCTGGTCACTTCGCCGAAAACCCGACTTACCACAATTAGGGTCCAAACGATCCATTTCCAATCGACACCTTCCCGAACTAGCGAGGCACTACCAAGCCCCTCACATGCATGCTACATATAATGCATCCTATGTAACCCACTCTAAAGGAGACGACCTCTAATTATCATTCTAACATCCAAGGTATGCAGATGGCATATAAATCAATTACCAGCAGGCCGCAAAATTCCGAAGTATCATTGTCAATACCGATGTAGAACCATAACAATAAGACCATATCATAAGCTGATAGAGAAATGAAAGAAGATGCATACCTGACACATCGGGCTGCTCACACCTCATCTGAAACCAACTGATACGCCCTGCTCCTCGCTGCAGGCGTCTCTGCCCGGCCCTGACGGTCGTCGGTGATCCTCATGGTTGTAGGGGCAGGTGCTATCACCTGTGCTACTGAATGCAAACTCAGACATTGTGCCTTCTTGTGGCCCCTTTGACTGCAATGGAAACATAACAGGTCTGATCCCTGGGTGTTGGTAGCAGTACAATCTCTGCTGAAATGACCAATTCGGCCGCACTTGAAGCAGCCAGAATCACCACCGCTGCCACTCCTACATTCACCCTCGTACGTCTAGCCACACTTGCCACAGTGGCCCCAGTCCTGAGGACCTCTCGATCTAAAGTTTGATGTCTTGGGCATCTTGCCTGATCCCGTAGATACTTGAACCTCCTCCGGCTTCCTCTTCCCGAGTTGCTCCAGATCGATCTCCCTTTCCCTGGCCTGAGCAATCATATCCTCCAGCGTCTTGCAGCTGGACCACCTCACAAACTCTTTGATGTCGTCTCTCAACATATCGTGATATTCAGCCTTCTTCATCTCCTCATCCGCGACATACTACGGAACAAGAAGAGCCCTCTCCCTGAACATGGCGGTGATCTCCGTCACCGTCTCGGTCATCTGCTGTAGATCCTGGAATTCCCGGGCTAATTGTTGCACCTCAATAATCGGTGCAAACTCGGCCTTGAACCTGGCCGAGAAATCACCCCATGTCATCGCGTTCAACGCGACATCATCTCCGATAGCATGACCAACCTCCTCCCACCAATCCCGTGCTCTGTCCTTCATAAGACAGCAGGCTAGTCGAACTTTGTCCCCCTCAGGACACCGGCTAGAACGAAAAGCATTGGCGACATCAGCCAACCATCTGCCACTAGCAATGGGGTCCCTAGCCCCATGATAATCTGGAGCTCCACAAGCCCTGAACTCCCGGAAAGTCAAAGTATGCGCTCCCAACATAGCCATCAGCTCTGTGCGAAAGGCTCTAAGCCTCTCATCCAAAATCTCTAGGATGCCCTCCCTGACCGTGCCAAAGATCATAGGAGTCTGGTCAAGAATATCGCGCGTAATCTCAGCCGATACAAACTCTCTCATCCGCTCCTCTAGATGCTTGATCCTTGAACCTGAGCATGAACCCTCTTTCACACCTGATCCATCCACTGGTCCATCTTGCGATGTCGCTATACTGAAAGCATGCCATAATAAATCATCAAAATACACATCACTACTGAGGGATCTCACACACACTGCAAGTTTCCTGGGTTTGTATCGGCCCCTCTTGAATCGTGTATGGATCCTCTGCTTTCTGTAGTACGGGCCCATATTACCTTCCACATCTATCCGTACTTTCCTCAAGAGTTTCCTCGAATCCACCAAATCCCTTGCACGACTGCTATTGGGAGCACTAAAATCATCCTAGGCCTACCTAGGGAAATCTCTTACCCAAACCAGTCCTCAGCTGCTGAAGGACTCTTTGTAATGCTAATTAGCCATCACCTGAATACCATCACATGTAACGAGGCTCGGATAATCCTTCGAGTAAAGGACTCATCCCTACAACGGTTAGACTCAGACAAGAGCTGCGCAATAGGGCCAAATCCAGCACTCTGAGATTATTCAACCCTGGTCACATGTGACTTAACGCATTCACCTAATACCTAACTCCCATCACTCAGAGTCCCACAAAGCACAAAGCGGGAAGCATTCAGACCAAAGGAAAATCTAACCAGAACATAATTAAGCATTTCTATCAAAATACAAGAATATCTACTAGCATGCAATATATAAGCTCACATAATCAGGCATAACCTAAATAGGCTATCCTACCACTGTCTAACCAATGCTAGCATTTAGCTCAATAAGCACATATAACAGGCACACAAGGCATCCTCCTAGATCCTTAGCCCTAAATCTAGCATGTTGATCACATAATCATATCATAACATAAACTTGTATGGGTAATTTGGGAGAACATACTTGAGCTCGACTGATTGTATGCACCACACCCTTTACTCTTTTCAAAGTTCCTTTTGATTTTTCTAAAACCATTTTCTTTCCTTAAAAACTTTTTATAAAACTGTCTTTTCTCTTTGAAAACTCTATATCAATTCCTTAGTTTGATTTCAGACACACCCGAGAGTATGTCCGAATCCCTCAAACCAAGGCTCTGATACCAACTTGTAACATCCCAAAAATCGGGTCCAAAAATTTCTTTTAAAAACATTACTAATTCATAGCGTTAAATCATTCAAACATACTAAAAGGGTTTATATGAAAAATCATAGTTTCATTTCCAAAAAACTTGTTTAATTATCAGAGTAAATATCCCATGCTACTTGTCATGGTGTGTAGACTGCAACCCTCCCGAACTCCTTTTCTAAAAACTGAATAACTGAAAAACGTAAGCACGAAGCTTAGTGAGTTCCCCAACCTACCGCATACCATACATATCTACTGATCCATACATGCCATACATAATATTGAGCACATAACCACATACTGGGCTCCCGCCTGCTGCATTGGGCCTCGCCCGCTTTCGGACCCCGTCCACCACCAGGCCCCGCCTGGCTTCGAGCCCCGCTCAGCGTACAGATCTGTTTTCCTTAGGCCCCGCCTGTCTCCGGGCCCCATCCGCTAACATATACTAGCATACAATCATATCACAACACATAACTAACATACTCTACTGGATTACTGTGCTAAGGCCTCGCCTATCTTGGGCGTCGCCCCTGTCCTGCTACTGATGAATCATGAAACCCCATCCACGCTCTTACTGATAGTGAGATACGGGCTTAGCCCACACTCACTCTTTTCCTAACTTGGGCCTCGCCCCTACTATGCTACTAATGAGGTATGGAACACCGTCCACACTCTGCTATTGGTGAGATACGGGACATCGCCCACACTCACCTCCCTACCAGGCACATACATGTATCACACAGACAACAAGTATAACTACCATACAAATGATTCCTTGGGCGCCCGCACGCTAACATTGGACCTTAGTCCCGAATGTCTTACTAGTATACGGTGCCTAGGGCTAACCCCCGGGTCTTCCTACTCATAACTACATGGGCCAACATTGTGGCCGTAGGCCCATCCACACAGAGGGAAAACCCACATGCACTGATGAACTTCGCTGATAACCTTTTGGCTGATGTGCGACAACTCTCTGAACCGCTGCTCCACTAGCTCCCCGAGCTACTATTATCATTATAACACTTAGTTCCAAACTAAACTCTAGAAGTGAAACTAAGTCAACTCTAGTCAAAGTCAAAGTCCTAGTCAAATTCAACCTTCCAGTTGACTCGACTCACCGAGTCAACTCATAGACTCGGTGAGTTCTTAAACTCAGAAACTCTCAAAATACGACTCAACTCGCCGAGTCACCCCAAGAATCGTCGAGTTCAACGATCTCTGAGTCCCATCCTTTCCAACTCGCTGATTCACCACTCAACTCACTGATCTGCGTCTTAACCAGAAAAGGTTGAGGTTCTATGACCAGACTCGCCGAGTCCAAGAACAGACTCACCGAGTTTAAGGCAATCTTCAACGAACTCGCCGAGTTGTTCTTCCAACTCACCGAGTCCATGTTCATGTTCATAATACTCGCCGAGTACACCCATGTGACACGCCGAGTCTCTTCAGATCTCAATCCATACAGTGGCTTTTCGATCCATGCAGGGGCTCCAATCCATAGATCCACTCTTCTATCATCTATCCCCCACGTAAAGTTGCAACTTTACATGAAACCAAGGAGATAAAGACCCAAAACACTCTAGGGCTAGGGTTTAAGACAAAGGGGCTTCACCAACAACTTATTGACATAAACTTTATGACCTTCTGGACCATCACAAGTCTAGATCTGAGGTAGCAACCTTAGATCTAGGCCTCTAACTCGACATAGATCTCAATCATGCCAAAAATGCCCCAAATATCAAACATAAGATAGATCTATTTGCAATAAAGCCAAAGCAACAACTTATTACCTCCAATATATGTTCCAACTGAAGTAGATCCCGGATCTACACGACTCCTTTGTAGCAAGCCTCTTGATCTTCAAGCCCCTTTCACCAAAATCACTTATCTAGGCTCTAAATTGCTTCCAAGGGCTCTCACTCACGATTTAGGGTTTCTGGATCTCAAAAGGGGAGTAAAGAGGCTGGGGAAGGGATGTAATGTTCTTTAAATAGGGCACAACCCCCGGGATTAGGGTTTTTCTCGCTCAGACCAGACTCGCTGTGTCCACTAGCCGACTCGCTGAGTCGGTCACTTAATCTATACCCCGGATCCCGCTCCGACTCGTCGAGTTCCTCCATGGACTCGACGAGTTGACTCATGACATAGGTATTTTCCTTTCTTTTCTTGGTCTTTTTCTGATTCTGGGTGTTACAACTACTATGGACGAGATCTTCGATTTTCATTTTGGTTGTGTCGGCTAAAAATTGTTCGATCTATAATTCGAATTCTGGCCTACATACTGCTATACCAAATCTTAGAAAATTCATAACTTCTCATACGAAGTCAGATTTGGACATTATTTTTATGCACGCTCTCGGTTTAACGTATACTACGACTTTCATTTAGATCACTAAGGCAAAAAAGCACTTTATCGTAAATTCACTTTTTACATCACACATCGTCTTTCCGATTCTGTCGTGAAACTTCGACGGGTCATAACTTCTTCGTATAACTCGGATTTCGATATTCTTTATCTCTCTGAAATCCTTGTTTCAACCACTACAAGTTTCTTCATAGATATCGGGTTTATCTAACATTTTACTTTCGACGCTTATTTTTATCCTTAATTTATTATATCATAATAATTAAGTATAAAACACATAATACTCAAATAATTCATTCTTATTACTTCAAAAAGAGTTACAAAGGTTGACCTAGACTATTACAATATCTTTAATGCTCTAGGCCAGAAACACGGGCGTTACAATTCTCTCCCCCTGAGGATGATTTCATCCCCGGAATCATACATCAGCAAACAAATACGGATAGCGACTCATCATGTCACTCTCCGTTTCCCAGTTGAGATTTGGCCCATTCGTATGTTTCAATCTCACAAGCACTAAATCAATCATCTTGCATTGTAACTTCTTAGTCTTACAGTCAACGATTTCCTCTGGTTCTTCAATTAACCTCTTGCTTTCACCCAACCTTAATTTAGAAATTGGAATTATGTCGGGAACTTATCACTTGAACTTCCTCAAATAACACACGTGGAAAGTGTTATGAATACCATCTAGTTCTTTTGGTAGTTCTAGCTTGTAAGTTTGGTTCCCAATCCTTTGAAGAACTTTAAACAATCCAATAAACCTTGGACTCAACTTTCCCCGAACCACTTAACATACTCATCTTAGCCGGACTCTATTCAATATGACCTCTAGGGTTGGAATATCAATCATCTTCTTAGTCATTACCGAAACGATGGTAACGACATACTTGAACAAAAACGAAATCAATTACTAGCTTCTTGCTAACCTTGTGACTTTCCCTGATCGAAGGGTTAGTCCTGTGCTTCCAGTAGTATAGGCCTCTACTACTATTCACAACTACTCATACTCGTCCCATGTATTGTCTCACAGTTTTCCAAGTCAACATTCAAAAATTTCACATAATGATTTGACACATCAGGTAACAAAATGAAGGTTTATATTATTTCTTGAAACAATTACAAAGATGTTCTACTTTAACCTATACTATGCCTCTTATAGGCTACACTACCAGATTCTATTGGCTACTTCATATCTTCTTTGGGCAATTCTTCGAAATATACCCTCCTTCGTTACATTCATAACACACCTTCTTGCTAGATGTACACTCATTGGCGTAATGACTAGACTTTCCACATTTGAAACATGTCACCTCCTCGCCACATTTTCCAAAGTGTTTCTTCTTGCACTTATCACACCACCTTCCTTCACCTCCTCCTCCTAATCCAAACTTTGAGAATTTTATCTTCTCGTTGGACCCTGAAGTTCCTTCAAACTTTATCTTCTCGCCAACTTCAACCTTGTTGGCGGCTCTTCCATTGGCTATCTCTTCAGCAGACTTGGCAGCCCATATAGCTGCCTCCAGGTTAAGTGCCTGACACACTGGGACCGCGTACTCCCGTGGAAGTCCCTTTGTGTACCTGTCGATTTTTGTTAGCTCGTCTGGAACATTACTCAAAGCAAACTCCATTTTATTTGTGAAGTTATTGGTGTATTCAACAATGTATACTCTTACGTTCCTCAATCGGAGAAATTGGTTCTCTAGTTTAAGTAAATTTTGGGTCGAGCAGTACTTGCGCTTGAAATGCACCAAGAGCTCTGCGCAAGTCAGTTGCAGTGGCTCATTAGGGCTTACGGTCTTCCCCAAAGTGTTTCACTAGCGAATAGCGCCACCTCTGAACTGATGCACTGCAAATGTGGTTTGTAGCTTGCGTTTGCAACCACATGTCACGAAGGCTAATTCCATCTCTGAGATCCAATCCATTACCATGACGAGATCTTCCTTTCAAGTGAAAGTTGATGGCTTGCAAGTCATAAAGTCTTTGTACTTGCATCCATTTCTCTCAATTCCATCCTCTTGGTTATTTCTCCTAAACACAAGCGGTTCAGTTTGACAAATAGATTTACTGTAATTTCCTTCCTCTAATTGAACGTCATTTAGTTCAAGTTGGTCAATAGGCATTGAAAGTTCACTCCTGTTGTTCAGCAATAGTTGTCTATTTCTTCCCGTTTGTTCAACCATCATAGCCTGAATCATGGCTTGTACTCAAGCCATTGTGATTGGTTCTGGTGTAGCTTCTACTATAGGCACCTACTCAATCACTTGGGGTTGAGGTTGTTGGTTCCTATTTGCATTTCCAGCTCCACTTCGGGTTCTTGCCATTACGATCTATACACCAAATTAGAAACATTTAGATCTTTATTCAAAATAGATAATTAAATTCTCCTTATCACTCTGAAACGTCTACATGTTAGCTCTAATATCGTAGTCATACGCTTAGAATCCTGAACACATAAGGTTTCCAGATCCGGTCAACAACAGACCATAGATCCGTACAAATAATATCATATATGGCAAACATATAGCATTTAACACATAAAAACATTTTAGGCATCTTTCCTAAAATATACTAGTGCTCGTATCTAAAATATGGTAGACACTCATCTCACGATCATCACTTAGCATTAGAAGTTTATGTCGAGAAATCCTACAAATTCCTAGTTCGCTTAAACTAATGCTCTGATAACAACTGTGGCATCGCCATTTTCACGGCCAGAAAAGACCGATTTCATTTATGCTTTTTAAAATAAAATCATATTGATCTTTCAAAAGGTGTTGTGGAATTTGTCCCTAAAACAAAATATGATAAAAAATTATCAAAGCATTTCTTAAAGAAATGTTTTTTCATTATATTACAAAACCTCGGGCTGTCATGTTCTGATACAGACCAAAAGCATAAATAGTACGATATAGGCCTTACAACAGTTATTTACATCTATTGGCCAATAATCCAAAATCCGTCGTCATCATGCAACTATGCTCTTGTTCGACTACCCATAATATAAAAGCTGAGTGGGTTAGGCTTGGGAGCCTGATGACCATATAGGGTTTTCAACCCACAATAAATAAATTTATTAATTTTCATCCAACAATAAATTTATTAATTTCAACAACCAACAATGATCCTGATTACCCGTTCCCGTTATCCTTACTTTATGTCCTAAACATCTAATACAAGGGACCTAGCTTAAGGATCATCATTGGGGTAACAACACTGCTTAAGGGATACTTCTGTAGTTTCTTAAGGTTCCACCCTAAGAATCCTCTATCATTCACTCATTCATTCCAAAGGATTGTCCTAAGGAATAAGCACAAAGTCCATCGTTGTCAATAGCACAGCTACCAATGTTCTCTAATAGGCATAACTGCCAATGTTATCATTTAGGCATAGCTGCCAGGATTACGATGTTCTCCATTAGGCGCAACTGCCGATATTATCCTTTAGGCGTAGCTGCCAGGATTATATTGTATCTATTAGGCACATTTGCCAATATTATCCATTTGGCGCAGCTGCTAGGATATTTAGATTACAACTGGTGAACACTTGAATCAAAATACCAGGTGAACACTCCGTTCAAAAATACTTAATGAACACCTAGTGAACACTGAGTTCAAAAATACCTAATGAACAAATAGTTCAAAAATACTTGATGAACACATAGTTCAAAAATACCTGATGAACACATAGTTCAAAAACACCTACACGTTACGAGCCTGTTAATGGTCCATTGGACTGTCTAGAAAAGTATGTGGTCAACATCTATATTCTGGTATATGACTGGAACATCGTCAACATAGAGATCTTTCATTATTTTATTTTATCATACATTAACTATTTCATCTACCCATGTTATACCCAACATATTTGTAGATAAAAAAAATTACATATATACAGTTTAAAGCATTCTAAACATATATAAAACATTCATTCAACATCCATCTTAAATAAACAAACAACATATATACACATGGCACGTATTTTATATAAAATACTTCATATCTATGTGTAAGATGAAAGTGAATATACACTCACTTGATTTGACGATAATTGGACAGCACTTTGTCCCTTAAAACAATCTTTTTTGATGAAACAAGGATGTTTTCTCAAAAACCAGGCTTTGTGCGGGCAGAGTTTCAACTCGAAAAACTCTTTTTCTTTGAGACAGCGGGTGCTTCGGGACTTGCTTCGGGTGTTAGGGAGGTTCCCTAGGCTTCGGGGGGTGTTATGATAGTTTGAGAGAGAATAAAGGGTGTAAAAGTGTAAGATATGTAATCAAAATCTAGAGAGAATCGCTTTCTATTTATAGTATCCGAAATCTGAATTACGTTGGGTGTAAACTTCAGGTATGCGGGGCGTATTACTTCACTAGCCATTACGTTGGGCGTACATTGACTATGTTGGACATAGGAAGGGATTATCTCGGACACGTCAAGGCTACAAACACGTGTGCACTATGCGAAGGAGTAGGCGACGTGGCCAATATCGAACCATGTACACATAAGTACGTTGGGCCTACATACCTCGTACGCTGGGCGTACTTCCAGCCTCAAAGTTTGTGTCAAAAAATTCAAAAATTTATATCTTTCACATACGGACTCCGTTTTTGATGTTTTTTATATCCACGCGTAGGTGAAATTATGCTCTACAACTTTCATTTAGACTTCGTCGGCTAGTTTTGATTTTATTTTTAAAGTTATATTTTAACAGATCGGGACAGGAAAAGTCTGTTAGAAATTCATAACTTCTTCATATGATGTCCGTTTTCGTCTAACTTTTTACCGTTAAACTACTATCGACGAGATCTTCTCTCGTTTAGGTTGTGTTGGCTAAAAATCGCTTGATCTATAATTCGAATTTCGGGTTGTATACTGTTATACCAAAACTTAGAAAATTCAAACCTTCCTCATACGAAGTCAGATTTGGACATTCTTTTTATGCACGCTCTCAGTTTAACATATACTACAAATTTCATTTAGATCGCTAAGGCTAAAAAGCACTTTATCGTAAATTCACTTTTTACGTCACACAACGTCGTACCGGTTCTGTCGCGAAACTTTGACATGTCATAACTTCATCATTATAACTCGGATTTCAGTATTCTTTATATCTCCGGGATCCTTGTTTCAACCAATACAACTTTCTTCATAGATATCGGCTTTATCTAACATTTTACTTTCGACGCTTATTTTTATCCTTAATTTGTTATATCATAATAATTAACTATAAAACACATAATACTCAAATAATTCATTCTTATTACTTCAAAACGAGTTACAAAGGTTGACATAGACTATTAAAACATCTTTAATGCTTTCGCCCAGAAACACGGGCGTTACAGATTGAAAGAAACCAATAGAGGGTAAAAGAATAACTCGAACCAATTATCCTATTTATCATAGTGACAGAGGAGAAAGAGAGGATCATTTGACCGCATCATTATGATCATGGAACGGGCAAAATCTATCCGTTAGGGTTTAAAATTTGAAAACCTTATCTTTATTTACTTAAACTTATACATTTAAATATTTAAAATTAACCTAAGTATCCTGCAAGTACAATTTGTGGCAATTATTAGTGGAAGGATCCTTGAAACCCATTCAGGATCCTGGATCTTAAAGAACTTTTAGGATCCCGAACATATCTTAGGATCATGACCATTATTATATTTATTTCCTAACATATATAATGGATATATTTCTGGTCTTTTTATTACATGTGTAGAAATGCTCAACAAAAGACTCATTTTCAACGAAGAATCACTTCAACTGGGCTTAAGACCCAGGAAAACCAAGTCAAACAAATGTGAATACTCATTCAAGAGGATCCTGAAAATATCAGACTTATTGTTGCTTAGTCTAGGCTATAAATACACCTGTAATTTGCACTCTACACACATAACTAGCTCATCTACGACATTTGTACTTGCATTCATATTATTCTTTTATACTTATAAGTTCATATCAATAAAAATAACAAGGCAGGTGATTATTATCACGTCCTAAGGTTTTGTGTCGGAGATCTTATCAAAGATCAAGGGCTTTCCTTGTAAACCACTTGTGTTACCTACTCTTGATTTTTTTCACTTGTTTCGAGTACACCATCATTGTCATTCATAAAATTAGGGTGATTTATACTCGATTAATTTTTAACCAAAACAGTTGGGATCTTCCCTAATGAATTCTTAAGTTGGTATTATCCCTAAGAATGTATTTAGAGGGATCCTCCCCATTTCAAGTTTCAAGATTAGGAAATACAAATACATTTCAACATAAAACTTCTCTGAAGTCAAAATTTTGAAAAAGAGTTCAAAAGACAACTGAAAGTCTGGTTGAAGTTTGAGGAGGGGAATTTGAAAGTTATCACCAGGTTCTATCTATCCTTATCTTCTAATGTATGTTTACTAAAACACTATGCTTGAAGTTATCCCTAACATTAGAAAAAGTTATATTTAATAGTTCATTTTCTTTTACAGATTCTCCTACTTTTCACCAAAGTTTATCTCTCTCAAACCTTACCATCCTAACTATTTCATGATACTGATAAAAAGACTGTCTGTCTTATATTTTAAGATCCTAATAATTTTTGTAAAACCTAAAATTCTTAAACTCTTTAAGACCTTAATCATTCAAAGATCCATAGACACTTAGAAATATCTACTTTAAACCTATATATTTCTACAACCAAACCATTCACGTAGATAAAACAATAAAACATAAATCATTGGAATTAAAAGGGTTGTCTACTAACCCACAGATAGATTAATTGTTTACAAACCAAATTGAAAAATTGTTTTTAACTTATCAAACCTAAATACTATCCACGGTTTGATCACCACCCACTGGAGTCACCTTTGCCTCCTCATTCTTCTCTTCATATTTCTCTTCTCCCTTTTTATTATTCTCCACTTGCCCCATGGGATCCTTCATGAAAAAAACTTGCTTGCCAATTAACTTGGCCAGTGTGTCGCACCAACCGACCACATTTCAAAATCCTGCATCTTCTTTCTGCACGTGCTCAACCATCTTGATCTTCACCTGCCAAATAGCTTTGGCGACACTGCTTTTGAGCCCGGAAATCACATCCTCAATTTCTGGTTTATACTCCTCTTACTTCTTTACCTTCTCCTTCCTCAGCTTCTCCACCCTCTTCAAGAGATCCTTGTTGGTTACCTTCCAGATCCTCTCCTGCTCCTTCAAGGTGTGCTCCGCCTCCTCAACCATGAGCGTCCAATCCTCGGTACGTCGGGAAACATGATCCAAAACCTAAGAAATATTATAATTAGCAAATTAAAATCAAGCAAAAAAGAAATTAAAAGTGCTTACAAATTGTGAGAATGAGATTAGCTTCTTCATAGCCTTCTCCTCCCCTAGGCACTCCCGACTAAAATCTAGAATCTCGGATTCCTTTCTCTTCCTGGATCCAGGAATCTTTGTAGTCATAGCAACTAGAGCCCTATTTTGAGGAAGTCTTTTCCTTTTTGACCACGATTTGACCACCAGACATGCCTTCTCAAGATCAGAAAGGACGAGGCAATTGTTGGAACTTGTGGCCTTGGATCCTAATAATTACTAAGGATTTTCATAAGTTCAAGATCCTCAATGCTTGAGAGAAAGCTAGTAGAGGTAAAGAAGCATCGTTAACCACCATGCCTTATTTATTTGAATCATCGAGGAGAGAGAGATGGCATGATAAGATAATCATTCCATTTAAATAGATAAAATTTTATCCCTTGGAGATTAAATTTTGAAATCTTTATCTTAATTTAATTATAAAATCAACTATACTCTTTAAATATTCAGAATTTAATCAAACATTTTGCAGGTATAATTTCAGCGATATCTTTAGGGGTCAAGATCCTAAATCATGTCCAGGATCTCAGTTCTTAAAGTGGAGTCAGGATCATGAAACATATGTTTTAACGAGTCGGGATCTTGAAACACATGTTTTAACAAGTTAGGATCTTGAATATTACCAATGTCATTTCCTAACGTGTCACACCCCAAAACCGAGAACAGCAGAATACGTTCTGGGGTGGAGGACGTCATGTCAAGTATCACAACATATGCGGTATAGTAATCAAAGTACAACAACCATTGCATTAATAGTAATAATTTTACATAGGTTACATTTCATAGAAACATCAAAGTAAATACAGTAGATAACATAGATGCAGCTTGGTTCTAGGCTGACTTCACAAAAGCTCTCGGGATGTACTTGTCTATCGATGACCTGAGAATACAAGTTATTTTGAAAGCGAGTATCAAAATTTTAATGCTGGTGAGTTCATAATAATTTAATGACATTAGTATAAATACACATTTTTATTCAAAATAACCTCATGAAAGATGGTAGTTTAGAATCTACAGAGTATTAGAATTCTTTCAATAAAATCCTATATTTTGTAAATAAAAGTAGTCTTCTACCAAGACCCAATTGTTTTGTGTTTAAACCAAGTAATATCTCTATTAAAAACAGTCTTCTACCAAGACCCGACGGTTTTATGTTTAAGGAGTAATTTCCCCAAAAGTACTATTATTATCAAAATATAGTTTTTAGTTTAAAGGAATTCTGAGAAAAGTCACAAGTAAAAATAATAGGGAAAAATAATATTTTACCTCAGCAGAAACACTGCTGGCTAAAAGTAAATAAGACCTAGACTCCAGGCAGGACGCCTCGCAAAGCTTAAAAATAAATAAATCATAGATTTTAGGTGGGATGCCTTACAAAGTCAAAAAAAAATAAGTAAATCTTAGACTCTAGGAGGGTATTGAATGGACAATACACCTGGCTCAGTCTAAAACAAGGAAGCACAGACTCCAGACAGTATCGAATGAACGATATAGCTAGCAAAGTCTAAAACAATAGAATACAGACTCCATATAGTATCGAATGAATGATACAGCTAGCAAAGTCTAAAACAATAGAATATAGACTCCAGACAGTATCGTATGAACGATACAGCTAGCAAAGTCTAAAACAAGAGGTGAATGTGAACTCGTATGTGTGACAACCCAGAATTTTCATTCGGTCAAACCCTAAAAGTCAATCACTTCATAGTATAAGTCAAGTTCACTTTTATTAGTTTTTAGGAAATTAAAGTTCGTTTGATTATTTTAATAATTAATCTTTAAAACGAATGGGTGAACGGATGGGCCGTCTCGGGTCTTGAAATTTCAAAACCGCGAATACCACGTAGCTTAGAAGTTCACGGCCAAACTTATGTTTGGGCCGTAAACTCACCTAAAAACCATAAACTCATGCCTTAAGCATGAGTTTACTCCCCAAAGTACCTCACTTGTTACTTTCACCCTAAAGAGTAAACTCCAAACACTCTCAACTATCATCCTGGTTTTCACCCGATTTCCTAAAAACGTGAGTATTTCTCGACTTGATTAGTTGATACATCATAACTACTAGTGATTATAAGTCTTTTCATCCATCTATTTTTGTGTTTTGATTAGATTTCCAAAACACCAAGAACACACACTAGTGTTCTTGGACTTTAAGTTCATTTCAAGCTTCCACAAAGTAAGTACTTCTATCCTGGAGATTTTTAAAGCTTGCTATACATCTTAATATCAAGGAAATATCCCAAGAACACCAAGAACAAGGTGTTCACGGTTTTGGGAGGCTCCCAAAACCGTAAACACCAAGTAAGGTGCAAAGTGGTGCCTTGGGGTGCCTAGATGCTTCACAATGCCTTAGGGACTTGTCTAGTTCCATCCTTGATGAGTTTATCACACAAAAAGCACAAAAACCTCACATTTTTTTATGTGTTTACAGTTTGGGGATCACCCAAAACCGTAAACACCCCAAAAGGTGTATAAATGTCCCATACTCCTTCCATTTGCCTAGAATCTAACCTAGGCTATTACCTTGAAGTGCTTAGGACTTGAAAACATCAAAATACCTTAGTCCATAAGATTTTACGGTAGTAAACTCATGGAGAAATGGTCCATGGACCGTAAACTCCATTTAGGAGTGTATTGATGGCACAAAACACTTCCTAAGGCTTAAACATGAAGTAGGATAGCTTGGTTTAACTTAGAAGTCTTCAAACAACAAATGGTCAAAAAGAGGGTTAGTTTACGACCGTAAAACCTTTTTCTAGTGACCAAAAAACCGTAAACTCCCTAATGGAGTGTTCCTTGAACCCCAAACACAATAGCCATTCCCTACAACACTTAGATGCAATCCTAGAGACTTATAACACTTGTATAAGGTGTTTAGCATGTCCTAGGGTGTCTTGACTTTGTTTATTATTTGTATAAAGACTAATTGGATACATATATGTGATATTATATGTTAACTAGGATCATAGAGTGTGTTCAAGACTTCATTTGACACCTAGCAATCCTACATCTTCAGTTCATCCATACCACTCACTACAGGTGAGTTCATACCCCTTAATCAATGGTTTAAATGTTTTTAAATGCTTTATGGGGGGAATACAAGTTGAATACTTATAGTTATTATATCAATCACATGTGATTAACAACTACAAAACTAGTGATTTTCTTACTATTCAAACTGTTTATCAAACTGAGTTGCTTCAAACTGCTTTACAAATTCTTATACTTATCAAATACGTTTACTTAAGCTCTTTTATGCTTATTATCAAATGCATGTCTATGTATGTATAGTTATATAAGAAATGTTTAAAAGGCTTAGGAAGGCCATCATGCTCTATTTCCTTTTCCCCGGTGGGATGTGGTCTGGTGAGGTACCGGGTATCCGTCCGAAGGTCGTTTAAATATTAGTTATATATCATGTATACATATATAGTCATAAAGGTTCTTCTAGTCAATTCAATACCCTTGGGTAGCAAGGGTATACTTCCCAGTTCATACGTACAATTTATATTACTAGTAAACTACAATAGGCGTAGTTTAGGGTTTTACTAATTCTAATACAAGAACAATGAATCATACAAAGAGTCAGTTCATACATGAGTCATAATACATAGTGATCAAAAACAAACATAATACATAGTGATGAGAAACAAACATAATACATAGTGATGAGAAACAAACTTATAGGCTAGACACAGGAAGAACACACAATACAGCTAGAACATACATTACATATACATTACATTGAGTTATGTGAGCCATTAAACGGGTCATGGCACTACCTTCCATGACCGTTTTTGTATCCAGAATCTCCTTAATTTGGGAGCATATGAGTTTGCGTATAGATATATACTGGATTGACTATCCTACACCTTGCTGCTCGCTACAGTGGGACTTGCAAGTCTACGGGTGCCAAATGTCATTTCTTACGGCGTCTTACATCTTCGTTTTACTATTGAGTCGGTAGTAGGGTACAGGTCGATCACATGGTACTTTAAATAACAATTGGTTTAAGGTAGTTAGTACAGCAGTAGTTACTTAATACAACACTACAATACTATAATATTTATCCCATTACATTCAGTTCGTGAACATCCACACGATGCACGATAATGTAAAAACTATATTTTTGGTTAATGATAGTCAGATTTGGGAAAATACACACTCTTACAAGAGACACACACAGTTACTAGATGCCTTGGTAGAAGGCTAGTCTTAGTAGGAAACATAGGGTTTTCTTGGATAGTTCAAACAAATACAAACTTTACAAAACTTATACATTACATCTAACAAACATCTTACAAATGCTTTCATACAAACTAAGACACTAATATACTTACGATCTCACCAACTTTAAAGCTGATACTCGCTTTCAAAATAACTTGTATTCTCAGGTCACCAGTAGACAGGTACCAGAGGCAGGTTTTTGGGAAGATGGAGCATCTTCAAGACTCCTCTTTTATTTTGATGTAATTTTTGGTGTCCATTTAACTTAACAGAACACACTTGTATGGAATTATATTATTAATGTAATGGATGATATTGTTGCTTGTTTCCTACTTTGCATTGTTGTGATATTATAAATGACGTCCTCCACCCCCGAACGATTATGCCGTTTAGGTTTTGGGGTGTGATAGTAAGTAACCATGCTGATTGACGATCGAATGCTTGATGACCATCCAGGTCACGCGTAAAGTTAGTAACATTATGTCACCTATGGGCCTTACCGGCTCGGACTGTAGCTAGCTGTCAGGATGCGGGAGTGTCTGTCCCGTATAGATCTATACACATGATATCCGCTCTCCCTCTAGGAGACTCTGGTTACACGGCGATGGCGCTATGAAGCGTCGTATCGGGAAATAGTGCGTCGCATTCTATTTAAAGTATTATAGTACTAGTATAGACTCACGAATGAACTGAATCTTGTGGAATTCTTCATACTAGAAAGAGTAAATAGAACCTCCTAACTATTCCTATAATAGTTATTAATGTTTCAGGTATATGAACAATGAATGGAAGGATGCCTTTGCTACCCAAAGGAAATGAACTGGTTGATGGAAACCCTAGAACCACATCTAAACAAGGAACAGGAGGTAGGGCGAGCTAGCCTTCCTAAGTCCTTTAAACATTACTTATATAACTATACATATGCAGGCATGCATTTGACGATATAAAACCATGAAAGAGACTTTGGTAAAACCTTTGGAAAACTTTACAATTAAGAATTTATGACTTGAAGTCAGTTTATAAAACCAGCTTTGAAAACCTTTGGAAAATATTTGATAATCTAAAAGAGAAGTTTATACTTTAAAACAAGATTTGAAAACCTTCAGCTAGATAAAACAGTTTGTCAAGCAAAATCTATTTTGCTATATAGTTATTAATCACATGTGATTTATCTAATAAATGTATAGTTCAACTTGTATTCCCCCCCCCCCCATAAAAGCAGATAAAATCATTTAAAAAGGTTAATTCAGGGGTATGAACTCACCTGCCGTGGGTGATTCGGATGGACGGACGATATAGGATGCTATGTGTCAATTAAGGACTTGAACACACACTCGAATCCTATTTAACAAGTAATGATATATTTAAGTATCCAATTAGTCATTAAATAAATAATTAAGCAAGTAAGGGTGTCCTAATACATGAAAACACTTGTCTGCAAGTGTTAGGAGTACCAAGGGTTGCATATGAAGAGTGTATGGACTGACATTGGAGTTTACTCTTCAAATGATGGCCCTTAGGGGTGTTTACGGTTTCTGGACCATAACCCCCATGAGTTTACGGTGGTAAACTCATGGTAGGGGTGTCATGTGGTGTTTAAAGGTCTTATCTCACTCAAGGATTTATGCTAGGCTCGAATCAAGGGCTATAGAAGTGACTAAGGCTCAAAATGAACACTTTATGGAGTTTACGGTCCTTGGACCACTCCCTTGGGTGTTTACGGTGGTAAACACATGGGTTTACGACCGTCAACCCATTTTTGTCCATTTTTCTTGTGCTTTGGTGGTTGTAGGCTAAGCATGCAAAGTTCTAGTCCCATATACAAGCCATATAAGGTGTTAAGGGCATCAAAACACCCTTTGGAAGGTGTTTACGGTTTTGGGAGGTCCCCAAACCATAAAATCATGTTCTTGAGGGATTTTTATTGTGTTTTCAAGTGCTAAACTTATCAAGGAAAGGATCTATTCTAGTTGTCAAGGCTTAGAATGAACCAAGGCACACTTTGGCACCCATTATAGGGTTTACGGTCCAAGAACACCTTAGACCGTAAACACCTTGTTCTTGGTGTCTCTTGGGTGATCTCTTGACATATGGAAGTATAGCAAGCTTTAACATGCTCTAGGATAGAAGTACTTACGTTTTGGCGGATTGGACGGAAAAAAATATGATACTTGAGAGGATTTCTTGAGTGTTCTTGAGGTGGAAGTTGGAAAAATGAGAGAAAATGACTAAGTGTCATATTTATACTCTCAGGGGTTTGCGGTCTAAACTCCGAGTTTTCTCCCGTAAACTCCAAATTTTTGGAGTTTCGCGACTTACGTTAAACACGGCAACTCTAAATTTATACTTCCTTATTTTTGGTTCGCTTGACGAATATTATTTAAAATATTCCAACGGGATTAAATCCGGCCAAAAATGTTTTGAAATAAATTTGGCAAATTTTTGGATTGCTTAATTGCGGAGATTATACAAATAAAAATTTCAGGTTGTCACATAACGATATTAACGAATATATTTCTTGTTTATTATTTCCATGTCTAGAAATAGTAAACACAAGACACGTCTACACCGAAGAATTTCTCTAGTCAAGCTTAAAACCCAAAGTTACCAAGTCAAGGCAACATGCAAAAGCTTGTTTAACAAGATCCCAATAACATCTGACATCTAGTTAGTCAACCTAGGCTATAATACACATGTATAAATTGCACAACAGACACCAAGCATGACTAAATCACTTGCACTTGTATTCCCAAACATATTTATGTAATTTACATTTCGATTAATAAGATTAAATAAGGCAGGTGATCATTATCACCTCGTAAGGTTTTATGTCGTAGGTCCTAGCAAGGATCAAGGGCTTTCCTTGTAATATCACTTGTGTCACTTCCATTTCATTTTTACATTCATGTTGATTGAAACACCACAACCTCTCATACAATTTGGTTGATATTTCCTTGATCGTTTTTTGACCAAAACACTAAACAGATACTTAAAGTTATGTGTGACATAAGAAGGGTTAAACGATTTGGCTATTTCATGTATCGAACAATATATGTTACATAATATTGATATTGATAATGTTATTAATGGTTTTGCATCTCAAAAAGCAAAAAGAAATGTTTTTCTTTAAATTAATAGATGCTTTTAATGGGGTACTCATACTGGTAGTATTATTAATAAAATATTTATTTACCAAGTTAACTGAAGTAATTTTTTTTCAATTATTTGATTACTATAACAAAGTAGATGTTATTTGTGTCTTTGAAGTGCCTTTTCTTTTCTCTCATACTAGGTCCAAAATATGTTTGGAAGAACTATGAACATAAATACTTACCACCTGAGATGAAAAGAAAGTAAGTAAGCACTAACTAAGAATACAATTGAGTGTTCTTGTTCGCTAAGAACAAAAAAGAGAGGGACATCACTTTGAGTGGAACACACAAGAGTGTTATGGCCAAAGAAGGAAACGAAATAAAGATAATAGATATACCATTTAATACAAAAAAAAAAAAAAAAAGAAAAAAAAGAAAAAAAAAAGGTAAGGGTTTTACGGTCAATGAAGAAAATCAAAATTGGTGTTACCAACGAGAAAAACAAAAATAAGTTTACTATAAAAGAAGAAAACAAAAAAAGGGAATGTGCGTATAATCATCAAAGAAAATAAAAAAAATGTGGTATAATTTTCCGCAAAATAATATGTATTACCCAAAAATCCAAAAATTTATAGACTAAATATTTTTCTAAAATAATAAACAAACAACAAGTAATAGTCTAATAAATGAGATACATTAGTAAAAATTATATAACAAAATAAAGTTAAAATACTTGATTAACTAAATCTGTTACATCAAAATATATCACTGATAATCTATGATTTGAGTTATTGTTATACCTTTGGCTATAATGCTTTAATTAAGGGTAGAGTCATTTGTAACTCTTTTTGTTACTTTTTTTGTTTCCTAAAACAAGTGCGCCCACAAGTAAATTGTGAATATGGAAATACTTTTATGATGTTTGGATGTTCTCATTTCATTACGTCAAGTGGGTCCAAACGTATATAGTAAATTAGCCCCGTCGAAAATACCTGATACCCGAATTATCCGCCCGATTTTTTCGGGTATCGGGTAAATCGGGTCGGGTAAATCGGGTATCGGGTAAATCCGAATTACCCAAAGTAATTTAAAAATTCTTTTTTTTGTAGAGCTTGTACTATATACTAGGTATTTAATCACGTTTAAACTAAGTATCATTATTGTAAAACATGAATCTCTTTATTATAACAATATGACACTAACAATATTAAAAGAAATTGTTTATATATCATCATGTTCTTTAAAACTTAACTGTTTTCTAGATTATAGTTTTTATTGCAACTAACAAACTCATTATCTTGACGAAACTTCAGAACTCGGCAAAACTTATGGCTACAATTATCTTAAACATTTTAAACTTTTAAATTAAGATCTTTAAGTATTTTTTTAACATCTTATTAGATTAGATTAAGTTGTTAAAAAATTACTTAATATGTCGGGTATTAGTGACTAAAAAATCTCAATGTTCAAAGCTTGAGTAACTTTGTTTATGTCTCGTTTGTTTATATAAACAAGACTAATAAAGCACGACGTATTTATTTTATTAAATTTACTTTTTGATGAAATTAAAAAAAAAGTATATATTTCGGGTAATACCCGAATTATCCAAACCCGACCCGATACCCGAATTACCCGAAACCCGAAAAAATTACCCGATCAACACCCCTATAGTAAATAATGAAATTGTTATGACATGTTTTGGAGTTTTCATTTGGTGTTGAAGTTGTTTATGTGGTGTAGTAGTGTTGCAATTATAGACATTAAGACTAAGTAGCTAATATGATGTTCTATTCTAAGAGGACAGTGTAAAAATAATTAATCTATCAAATAAATCCCTCTCTTGGTCCAGTCAACTATTTTTATACCATTATGAGTCGACAACATATCTATATCAACATATGATACTGAAAGGTCACATCAAATAATAACTAAATATAAGGAATATATAAAAGTTCTAATATTACATTCAGAACACGAGAATAATACATGAACAAATAACTAAGAACAGGTATTCATAGAAAAATTTGTATTCATACATGTTGACCTTAAATAAATATTGGGTAACAATATCGTAAAAAAGCACCATATTTTAGAAAATCGGACAAAAATAGAATTTGTAAAACAATTGTTTGTTTCCCAATTTTTATATTGCACATATAACTTTGTTAACAATTTATGTAACTATATCATCTTTAGAGATAATTTTTTTTCAATGTTGAAGTTACTAAATAGTTACTTAAGGTCATCTTTGTCTTAAGAAATGTTGAACAATTTGAATATTTCATGACAAATAAATGTTAGACAATATTAATATTGATAATGCTATTAATAATTTTGCATCTCACAAAAGTTAAAGTAAGTATTTTTATTTATGTTTTTAATGGTATGGTCATATTGTTGTTATTGATAGAATTATTCAAAAACATATTTGTGTATAAGAAGCTACCTGAAGTAATTTTCTTTCAATTATTGGCACTACAAGAATAAACACCAATAGGGACGAGTTCTATAGGGATGACATTAGTCGTCGCTATAGGCTTTCTATAGGGACGATATATCGTCACTATACAGTTGACCATTTTTTATTGACTTTTTAGATACTGGAACGACTTTTTGTGTCAACATGTTAAGCGGGAAAATTAAGGGGTTGACGCGTTCTTTAAACACCTATAGAGACGACATATCGCTGTAATAAATAACAAAAATTAAAAATAACATATTTTTTTTAATCGTTTAATGGAAATAAAGTGTTTTGGGGTAAATATCGGGACGACTTGTTGTCCCCATACCTTTCTATGCCCAAAAAATATATATTTTTAATCTATTTAGTTGGAAAAGTGAAAACGATGTCGTTTGTTTGTGGGTATAGGGACGATAGACTGTCCCCATAGGGTTATGATCTTTTTTTTTTGAACAACAGAGATTTTATTAAAAAAAAACTATCAAAGAGCTAGAAAAAGAAAAGAAATCACAACAAATTACAAGCTAAAAAAGGATTATGAAGCCAAGAGGACCAACTCATTTTAGCTTTTCTACACCTATTGGAAATCCAAAAGAAAGATCTATCAATCACTTCATCTAAAATGAGAGATTTCTTAGGATGAGCCATTCCAAAGATAGTGGAATTACGAAACTTCCATAAACACCATAAGGTAGTCAAGATGACAGTGTCAAAAACTTGTCTTTACCCTCTTTTAGCGCGAATAGACTTAGGCCAGGAGAGGAGGTGCTCAATAGAGACTAACTGAGGAGGTTGGACACCCCACCAAACAGCAATTCGAGTCCATATCTCAACCAGGTGAATACTGTTGGAATAGTGTCTAAGGCTGCAACAATAATAGGCAAGTATTTGACCCGGTTGTGCATGGTCCTTTTGGGTTGCCTTCACCATAACAACTTGATGGGATGATTTATTAAGAGAGAGTAAATATTATAAGGAATAATATATAGTTATTTGATTAATATAAGTCATAGAATTAATTGGAATTAATTTGGTGACTTAAAGAGATTAATTAAATAAAGGGGTATAAACTGTCAGTTGTTTGATAGTTAAACTTTAGACTATAAATCCATATAGATATGGATTGGACGAATTCTAGGAGCTAAAGGATAGCTCAAAATCGTCCATGATGTTATCTAAGGAATGAATTTGGATAGCCTTAAGAGAAGATTATCCAATAGGGTTTAAATTGTAACCCTTAAGGAGTCTATAAATATAAATAGACCCTATGGTTGAGGGAATTCGACACTTCACCTAAAGTAGAGAACCTCTGGTCAAATTCCATCCCCTCTCCTCTCTCCCAAATCATCCTCCTTGCTTTGGTGTTTGTAAGCCATTAGAGGAGTGACATTTGTGACTCTAGAAGCTCTAAGACAACAAGGTCAACAAGGAACTCAAAGGTATGGTTCTAGATATGTTTCAATGTTGTTATTTAGCCTAAATAGTTATTAGAAGTCTTGGATTAATAGCATGTTTAATTAGAAAGCCTAGATCCGAGCATTAGGGTTTTGCATGCGCACATAGGAAAGTTCTTCTGGCTAAAACCCATCAGTGGTATCAGAGCCTAGCTTGGTTTTCTTTAAATTGTTGCTTGATTAACTGAAACAAACCTGCAAAATTCGATTTTTTGGTTTCTGAGTCATGGACTCGGCGAGTTCCAAAGTGGACTCGGCGAGTAGGCCTGACTCGGCGAGTCCCCTTGTGCACTCGGCGAGTCCAGGCATCAGGAATGGCCAGATTCGGGATTTTTTCATAATTATCTTATGGAAACTTTCCTTAAACTAATTAGATCAACCCTAATCCGATTTTTTGATATATATGACTATAATCTTGATCTAATTAAAGATACTTATCATCTAATAAAATATTTAATTTCCTTATATGATAATTAATTAATTATTTTGATTATTTTGGTAATTATCTTAAAAGAAATCTTGAATAAATCAAATATAGATAATTAGGATATTAATTGTTAATTGGAATTATTTGTTATTTAATCCTCCATGTTTTAAATGTTTAAAACTTGTCCTCAAGTTTTGAAATTTATATTTGTGATTAAAAGTTTTAATTTAGACAGCTTAAATTTCAAACCCTAGATTTTAAAAAGTTTAAAATACAACCCTATACTAATATAATATTACTAGAATATTATATATATATATATATATATATATATATATATATATATATATATATATATATATATATACATGTAGAACTAAAATGCTAGTCTTACCGTTAGTAGGCCTCATTCACGAAGCCAATCTATAAGGTGGGTATAAGGTTGCGGCCTATAAAATGGCGCTTAATAGGTGTACACTCACACCCACCGCTTGCTTGATTGGTGGAGGGTCGTTAGCCGAACGGGTAGGATAGGGCAACCTCATCCTCTCATTAAAAGTATAATAAGTAATACGAAGTAACTATCATATTTTTAAAATTTCCCAATCTTAGTTACTTTAGGAAAAGAGAATTGATGCAATCCCATGAAATTACACTTTGCACCCTTGCTAAGAAGTTAGTGGAGCGTGTGTGGTTTACCGGCACACTAATTGGTTCTAAGCATAGGTGGCAAAGGGTGATTCATTGTTTATCAGAGTTCGATGGAGCGTGTGTGGTTTACCGGCACATCGAATAGGTGATCGTTATAATGAAGGCACCATGTGAATTTGCATGGTAATTCACACCCGCTTTGTGATCCTCAGTATCCCAGTCACAAACAAGAGGGGCATATCGAGATTTAAACATGCCATTGAATAGTTTCAATGAATCTCATCCAAACCTAGGAATTCTCAATACACTTAGGACTAATAGTTTAAGTTTCGTGATGGAGAATTTGTGAATCGTCATTCACTTACCTTCAATCTATTTACATGCTAGATTACAGCATCCCTTTTCTAGTATGTAAATGTTATTGTTGGATCCTAGCCCTAATTTTCTTATTGGGTGATAATTAGGGATTCTTATTCTAATCTATCTTTGTCCTTTCTATTTATAGATGTCGAACGCTAACAACGCTGCTGCAAGTTCTTTCACATTGATGAGCCTTTGCCAAAAGGTCACCTTCGATGGAACAAACTTTAGTGAATGGATAAGATACATTCGCACCATTGCTCGCTATGAGGATAAGGAGTATGTCCTCGATGAGAAGCTCGAGAAAATCAACCCCGAAATCGCTACTCCCGCCGAAATCACCGCTTTCGAAACTCACGAGCGTGATGCAACGAAAGTGCATTGCATCATGATCGCGACAATGAACTCCGAATTCCAAAAGTCCTACGAGGACATGTACCCGTACGAGATGCACCAAGACTTATTGGAGAGATACCACCAAAACGCGAGACAAGAGTGTTATGAGATTTTCACTAACATGATTTCCGCTAAGATGGGTCATGGAGAATCTCTTACCGTGCACCTGCAAAAGATGCAAAGGTATGTCGACCGCCTTTGCAAGTTAAATGTTGACTTTGGAGAAGACTTGGCGATCGACATGGTACTTCACTCATTGCCTCCGATGTACAACCAATTTAGGATGACCTACCACATGAACAAAGAGGAGGTCACCCTAAGCAAACTCCAAGGTCTCTTGAGGGTCGCTGAGAGCAACTTCAAAGACAAGTCTGTTGCACCAACTCCCAATCCACCTGCTGCTCCTGTCTTGGCTATTGGTCAAGGAAAGGGAAATAAGAGGAAGGCCTCGTCCAAGAACCATCGCAAGGTTAAAGCCCGAGATGGTGCCTCTTCTATTGGGACCAAAGTTGATCCTGCTAAGCCCTGCCCTAACCCGAAGGAGGCAGAGTGCCACCACTGCCACAAGATAGGACATTGGAAGAGAAGCTGCCCAGATTACCTGCAAGCAATCAAAGAAGGAAAGATCAAGCCATCTTTCGCAGGTATATACACAATCAAATCTAACGATTCTAATCATGCTATTTCTTGGGTTCTTGATACCGGTTGTGGTTATCACATTTGTTCTAATGTGCAGGGACTAAGAAGAAGTAGGGATGTGGAGCAAAGAAGGATCAATCTATGCACAATTAACTCAATTGGAATGGCATAGAAAACAAAATAGTGTCAACACGATAGGTTGTAAACCTCAACTCGTGTGCTAGTGATGATCAATAATGTCTATTTTGATTTGTTCTTGAAACCTTTCAAGACCATTAAGACTCCCACTGACTCCTTGACATATAAGATTCTCTTGTCAATAAACATTTTTGGCAAACAAATATTCAAGAGTTAGTGTAGTTTTTATCAAAACACTTCATAAATTGGTCTTAGTTGGTCTTTGTCTTATCCAAGACATCACAACTTTCCACATTTGATGAATGTTATAAACCTTTTTAATACTTATCACTCAATATCAGAATCTTAACTCTAAGACTTGTTTTGGAACGAAGTATGATTGACTTCTTGAATTAACCATTTCTTCAATTCTTGATTCCTCTTCTTAGGCATGCAATTGTACTAAGACTCACTTAGAGGATCAATTGAGATATGGTTCTTAATCATTAAGACTTATCATAAAGCATAAAAGGTACTCTCCCTTCTTCTTAGAATGGAGAAACTTTATCTTTCTGCCTACTTGATTCTTCTTATTCGTTCTGCTATTGATTTAAACTTTTTCAATCAATTCAAAATTACAATTAATCTTATAAGTATAATCATATTTATTAAACCTTTAGTAAATCATGACGAATGTCTTTGTTACTCTTGTGGTGGGCTTGATCAACACACAACTTTGTGTACTCGATCTCTTAGTCCTTCACTTGACACTTTGTCAATGAATTAGTCTAATTTCCAAATATGAAATTTCTCATTCATCGTGCAACCAAGTTGCATGATTCCAAGTTTCTGTCCAATTGAAACTTGGGCGATGAGAAACTCTCCCTAATTGGTAAATTCTCGACATTTCCATAATTAAGAATCAAATCCATGTTGCTAATAATAGAAACATTCAAACATCAATTTTTCATACACGCCATTTCAAGGATAAATAAATAATATAAAATCAAATTTTATTTTATTGCGGAAAAAATTTGTCCTTACAATGCAATTCATTGAAAAGCTATGCTAATACATATTTCTTAGCAATCTAATTCTAACTCTAAGTAGTAGCTTAAGAATCTAATCTTCAAGTAATGCGACCGAAATCCATTTCTTCATGGTTAGATTCTACTCACTTCTTCCCTTAAGCTTCCTTTCTTTTCTTCGATCCTACAAAACATCAATTGTAATCTTATCACATTATGTATTAAGAATCTAGAATAGGAGCTTAAAAGAGTTAGTCGATGGATTTTACCTAAAGCAAAGTCATACGTTTTGACTCTCTCGTCTCTTAGATCTCTTAGGTAAATAAGGCAGCTTCGTCTCCAATGCCCCTTCTCTTGGCAATAAAAGCAAACTGACTCTTTTAGAATAGGACATGGAACTACTTCAGACATTGCCTTTCTCTTGTGATCAAACCTTTCAATCATAGCATGTCTTTTGTTGCCATTGTCTATATCCATAGAGGTCTTGAAGGTAGATTCACCAATCAACTTTGCTTTTCTATTGCGCCAAACCATTGCTGATTCAGCAGCAATAAGCATATAGGTGAGATCTATAAGGGTCACGTCGTAGTTCATCATATAGTACTCTCTTACGAACTCACTATACAAGTTAGGAAGTGACTGAAGAACCCAATCAACAGCCATCTCCTCACAGACAACGGATCCCAAAATTCTTAACCTATCAATGTGTGACTTCATCCCTAGGACGTGTGCACACACCGACTTTCCCTCTTCATGTTTACTTGCCAAAAGGGCTTGAGTGAGCTTGAACTTTTCAAGCCTTCGAACTTGTGGGTTAGGGAGAAAAATTAGAGGAGGTGGAGGAAGTGAAGCATGATTTCTTGTTCCTCGATCGAATCGTGGAATATCATCTTCATGTGGAAAGCTTGTTCCACGGGATTTGGGAAGACCATAGTTGTCGAACTTTGACATCTACAAAACGGGAGAAAACAAATTCAAGTTAGTTGATCGATTGAGTCCTTAGTAAATCACCCAAATGATATACTAAGGCTAGGACCCAACACGATATTCCACAACTCGGGAGAGGGATGCCATAACCCTAATTGCAGAACATTTGAAAGTAAGTGAATGACGATTCACTAATTTCCACCATGAAAAACGAAAAAGAAATTTAAGTTTTAAATCTATGAAAACTCCGACATCCTTTGAGATTCATTGAACATTTCAATGGCATGTTTAAATCTCGATATGCCCCTCTAGTTTGTGACTGGGATGCCGAGGATCACAAAGCGGGTGTGAATAACCATGCAAACTTACATGGTGCCCTCACATGTTACGGTCACCTATTCGATGTGCCGGTAAACCACACACGCTCCACCGAACTACGACAAACATTGAGTCACCCTTTGCTACCTTTGCTTAGAACCATTTAGTGTGCCGGTAAACCACACACGCTCCACTAACTTCTCCGCAAGGGCACAAAGTGTAATTTAATGGAATTACATCAATTCACTTTTGCCTAAGTAACTAAGATTGGGAATTTGTAAAACATTTAGTTACTTTTGTACTTCATTATACTAATAATGGAAGTGTTGGGTCGTGTTTTGTAAAAAGTGTTGCATCTATTGGGCTCGTTAGCTAGTCCATTTTGTATCTCCGGTATGGGCCTGTCCATCCGTGAGTTTAGTAGGGTTTAGTATAAATAAAGGTGCTTGCATGCATCTTAGAAGTTAACGATAGAATAGAACGATAAGAGATTTATTTCAGCAAGTTTATTGTTATCGTTCTTGTAACCCTAAATCCTCTACAGCGGAAGTTCTTAGTCGAGCTCTGCTGAGGATTGTTTGATCAAATCATTCGACATATTTTGATCCACACTTGTGTTATTTATTGTTTTTGTGTTCATCGCAATACCTGTTACAAAGATCTATTCGATCTTCAACTTTGTTTTTGTGTACACCGTTTCTTCAAGTTCTCCATTTAGAAATGCGCACTTGACATCCATTTAGTAGACCTCAAAGTTCTTGTGTGCAACATAGGCAAGAAATATTCTAACGGATTCCAGCCTAGCTACAGGAGCAAAAGTTTCTTCATAGTCGATTCCTTCCTTCTGGCAGTATCCTTTCACCACTAGACGAGCTTTGTTTCGTATCACATTGCCTTCCTTGTCCATCTTATTTCTGAAGACCCATTTGAGACCAACAACCGAGGCGTCTTAAGGAGTAGGAATGAGGCGCCAAACTTTATTTCTTTCGAATTCATTAAGTTCGTCTTGCATAGCTTGAACCCAATCGGAGTGATCAAGAGCAGTGTTAACTGTCTTTTGTTCAACTTTTGTGATGAAGGAGTTAAACATACAGAACTCTACTTTTGAAAATAAGGAAGTTTGCTTTGCCTTTAGTTGTGATCGGGTCAGGACCTTTTCAGAGACATTACCAACAACCTGTGAAACAGGATGATCTCTGGTCCATTTAACAAGAAGAGGGTAATCTGGATCATAAGATGGATCCAA
The DNA here is from genome assembly GCF_002870075.4 of Lactuca sativa. Classification (NCBI taxonomy): domain Eukaryota; kingdom Viridiplantae; phylum Streptophyta; class Magnoliopsida; order Asterales; family Asteraceae; genus Lactuca; species Lactuca sativa. Next base: position 115,174,704 of record NC_056631.2, read on the forward strand.
TTCAGCATTTACCACCTCTTCTAGTTCAGATAGACTATCATCGTCATAAAGCATATCGACATTCTCCCCCTCGACAGCTAAGCTTTCAGGTGTGTCTTGAGTTTTCGGAGCTACAGGAGTTTCGGGTGGTGTCGAGCTTTCGGGTGTTGTAGCACCTTTGGGTACTATAGGACTTTCGGGTACAGCTAGGCTTTCGGGAGCAACTGGAGAACAGTTCTCCCCCTCAACATGTGAGCTCGGCTGTGATGAAGAAGATAGATCCTCCCCCTCAACTGAAGCATCGTGCTGTGGAGGTTCGTTTGGACTTGATCCTTCTTCATTCATTTGCTTGGCAGCATCTTCGATGAGTTGCTTCAGATGATCTACTTTCTTGTCTGCTGCACTAGCTTCCGAGAGAGTAGCCTTCTCTGGTTCATCGAATAACTCAACAAACTTCTCAAATAGATTTGCGATCGAGGCTGTGACTTGGCCTGTTTGAGAAAAAAATTCTCCAACTGTGTCTTCGGTGGCCTTCAGCTTTTTGACATAGCTATCATCAAAAGTCACATAATAGGTTTCTTCTATCTTCCTCGAGCGCTTGTTTAATACCCGGTAGGCTTTTGAAGTGAGAGAATATCCCAGGAAAATCCCTTCATCGGCTTTGATGTCGAACTTGTTACGATGTTCTTTAGAATTGAAGATGAAGCACCGTGAGCCGAATACATGGAAGAATTTGACATTTGGCTTCTTGTTGTTGATGATCTCATAAGGAGTGAGAGTGAAGCGCTTATTGATATATGACCTGTTCTGCGTAAAACATGCTGCAGCAATAGCATCAGCCCAAAAATATAAAGGTAAAGAAGCAAAACTTAGCATGGTTCCGGCCGCCTCACACAAAGATCGGTTTCGTCTTTCGACAATCCCGTTTTGTTGAGGGGTGTAGGGAGCTGAGAAGTTGTGACTAGTTCCTTTTTCGGCCAAGAAATCTTCGAATTCTTTATTTTTGAACTCCAGCCCATTATCGCTTCTGATGTTGCGAACGACTTTCCTCAGCTGCACTTCAACCTGCTTGATAAACATCTTTAGCTTGAGAGTTGCTTCAGATTTGTGCTTCAGAAAGAACACCCATGTAAAACGTGAAAAGTCATCAACAATGACAAGAATATACTTGCTACCGCTGATGCTTTCGATAGATGATGGACCACACAAATCAATGTGAATTAACTCTAGTGGTTCAACAACTTTAGTGTTTACAATCGATGGGTGACTTTGACGACTCTGCTTTCCCATTTCACATGCAGCACATAAATGCTCTTGATCGTACTTGAGCAATGGAAGACCTCGAACATGACCTCTGGTGATAAGTTTGTTGATATCCTTGAAGTTGAGATGAGAGAGCCTTCGGTGCCACAGCCAGCTTTCATCAGATTGTGCTTTGGATAAGAGACAGATAGCTGGGTTTCCTTTGATGGGTTTGAGATTTAGGGGAAACATTTCGCCTTTGCGCTCTGATTTGAGAATAACTCTTTTCGATCGCTTCAATCATCTTCTTAGTAAGATGATTAAACACGATATTGAAAGGAAGTTGATTGAACAAAAGGTTACGTTTTTAAACGGTCTTAGATTTGAGTGGAGAGCTATTGTGTCCACTGTTAAAGCACATGAGCAATTCAAATCTTACTCATTGGAAAAGTTGGTAGGGATTTTGAAATCCCAAGAAAAGATTGTCTTGCAAGAGAAAAATGTGGTTTCCAGCTTGGGATCATTGGCCCTTCTGTCCAAAAGCAAAGGTGTGGTGGAAGATGAAGACCTTAACTTAGAAGACTATGACCTTACCTCTAAAGACTATGCAATGATGGTGTCAAACCCGAAGAGGTTCATCAAGAAAAGATTTCCTACCAATAAGAACCGAAATTGGCATGGAAGTTATAGTTCTGAAAAGGTCAGGGAAGAACCGAAGGCAGAAGAACCAAAGAAAGAACCGAAAGCCGAAGGAGATTTGGGTGTGAACTGCTACTATTGTGGAGGAAAGAACCACTATGCCAAAGACTGTGTTCTAAAGAAAATGGCAGAAAAGGATGAGGAGAAAGATGAAGAAGCTGTGTTGATGAAAAGGCTGGAAGAGATCAAGAGAAAGAAAGTTGTCACTAACCCTTCAATGAATGCTTTAATTGTGCAGGGTTCGGTAGCGGATGATGAGTTCGGTGGCGTGGAGGTCTGGTTAACCGACTCTGAGGATGATGAAGTCAGGAAGCCATCTCATGGAAAGGCTTATGTTGCAAAAGGCGAAGGAAGCGGTGGAAAATGCTTGATGGTGTCGGATGTATCACAGATGAGAGGATACAACACAGATGGTGGGAATGAAGACACGAAGGAGTGAGAGGACTTGTGCTTCACAGCAAAACCTCTCAGCGTGCAGTTTAATGAGCTTGATGAATTAATCAAGAAGGTACAATCTTTTTTTGTTTCATTCAAAGTCCCACAAAATTCATATGAAAAGGAATTAAAAAATGTAAATTCAAGAATCTCTCATCTAGACAGCAGTTTAACTCAAACACGGGTCACCAATTCTAACCTAACTGACCAAATAAGCAGGGTGTCTTCAAAGAGTGAGGAACGGAGGATGTGGATAGAGCTGAAGGAGTCGGAGTTAATCAAATCCAAGGACGAAAATATTTATTTACAAAGAGACAATTTGAAACTTTTGAAACAGAGAAATGTCTTTTGTTTAATTGCTAAGCGTCTTTACACTAATATCACTCAACTTCATTTGAACTGTGAAATAGGGCAGAAAATTCATCGCATGATTTTGCCCTTCCTTGAGTTTAAGGAGGATGAAATTGATGCTGAAGCATATAATTGCGAAAGTGTAGTTTCGTCTGAGGATGTAAATCTGACATATATGTATGGTCTAGACAAAATCGAATCTTTCATAACGTCCAAGGACCATAAGGACATGCTGAAAAATCTTTTTGATGAAAATGATAAATTGACACTAAGGACCGAAACCATACAAAAGTTTGACTCATAGAATGCCAACTTGAGCTCAGAAAATAAAATTGATGTTGAAAATGCATCTGAGCTTAATGAGGACGATGATATGAGTGAAATTTCTGTAGAGGATGAAGTTGACTGTTCTGAGTTTGTCAAGAGCGAACCCGAAAACCACAAAAATCTTATTTCAGAAAATTCTGTGGAGTTTGCTCGTCTGTCCCAACAAAAGTCCCCGATCCTTGAAGAAAAGGCTGTTGTATACCAAAAGGTAAGGACGACTCCAAATCAGGTGTATAAGGTCACAGGTGTAACTGAACATCAAACAGCCGAACTCACAGCCATTGTAAACAAAGATAATGGTGATGGTTGTGATGAGTTCTTCTGGTCCGCCCCTATCAACAATGCTGACGAAACCGTTGGTCTGTCAGAAAGGACGTCGTGGAAAACCAAAGGCAGATATGTGCCAGAGCCTTTGAACAAGCCTGATAACTTCGACGTGCCAAGTACTAGTGGTACAAAAGATGTTCCTGAAGAAAAAGGAGTTTCTGCAAAAGAAGTCACTCCTTCAAGCGAAACATCATCAGTTCAAAGTGAAGCAGCTGACAAAAAGCAAAAGCAAAAAGCGAATATCCATCGACAGCCGAAGCAAGTGAAGAATCAAAAACAGCAAAGGAATCAGAGATACAAGAAGAATCTCTCTAAATGAAAACAGTTTTGGCAATCTCAAAATGCCCATTTCTCTTATCATGAAAGAAATTCGAAGTCAGAGAAAAGCACTGTTAGATCGCAAGAAAGTAATAACAACCGAAAGGAGAGGTTCGGTTCTGAGAATCATAACAACCGAAAGGACAAGTTCGGTTCTGAAAAATATGACAACCGAAGGCAAAGGTTCGGTTCAGAGAACACAAGCTACCGAAAGCATAGGTTCGGTTCCGAGAGCAAAAGCGACCAAAGTTCTAGGTTCGGTCCCACTAATGATCAAAAACAAAAGGGTCACTTAGAACCTCAAGTCAAGAAAACATCTCAGTCTAAATTCTCTCGTTCTACTTCTTCTAATTCTTCTAATTCCTCTCAACCTCATTCTAAATTCAATTCTGTTCACACTCAAAAACCAAAATCTTCAACAGATCTGAAAGGAAAATCGAAGGTTTCATTAGGAAAGACAGATCAAAATCATCCCAAAGTCCAAATACCTAAACCCGAATCCAAACCGATAGCAACAAATCCCAATAAAATTAAGGTTTTCACCATTAAAAAGAAAGACGAAACAACATTAATAAAAAGAACATATCTTGTTGACATCTCTCTTACTATTCCTGTACCTGTGAAAGGCTCACGTGGACCCAAGAAACTTTGGGTTCCTAAATCTACTTGATCTTTGCAGGTTATCAGTGACGAGCAGTTCGACGAAGAATGGTATATTTATAGTGGCTGCTCACGTCACATGACCGGAAAGAAGGAAGATCTGAGGGAATTTCGGTCTCTTTCAAACGGTGGAAATGTCAAGTTCGGGAACAACTCATTTGGCACAATAAAACGCTATGGAATGATAACAAATGGAGATTTTGCGATTAGAAAGGTCGCATACGTTGATGGACTACAGCACAACCTCATCAGTGTATCTCAGCTTGTTGCAGGTACCGGTCTCAAGGTCTCATTCGACGATGAGGGTTCGGAAATAATAGAAAAGAAAACGAAAAGAGTTATTCTCAAATCAGAGCGCAAAGGCGAAATGTTTCCCCTAAATCTCAAACCCATCAAAGGAAATCCAACTATCTGTCTCTTATCCAAAGCACAATCTGACGAAAGTTGGCTGTGGCACCGAAGGCTCACTCATCTCAACTTCAAGGATATCAACAAACTTGTCACCGGAGGTCATGTTCGAGGTCTTCCATTGCTCAAGTACGATCGAGAGCATTTATGTGCTGCATGTGAAATGGGAAAGCAGAGTCGTCAAAGTCACCCATCGATTGTAAACACTAAAGTTGTTGAACCACTAGAGTTAATTCACATTGATTTGTGTGGTCCATCATCTATCGAAAGCATCGGCGGTAGCAAGTATATTCTTGTCATTGTTGATGACTTTTCGCGTTTTACATGGGTGTTCTTTCTGAAGCACAAATCTGAAGCAACTCTCAAGCTAAAGATGTTTATCAAGTAGGTTGAAGTGCAGCTGAGGAAAGTCGTTCGCAACATCAGAAGCGATAATGGGCTGGAGTTCAAAAATAAAGAATTCGAAGATTTCTTGGCCGAAAAAGGAACTAGTCACAACTTCTCATCTCCCTACACCCCTCAACAAAACGGGATTGTCGAAAGACGAAACCGATCTTTGTGTGAGGCGGCCTGAACCATGCTAAGTTTTGTTTCTTTACCTTTATATTTTTGGGCTGATGCTATTGTTGCAGCATGTTTTACGCAGAACAGGTCATATCTCAATAAGCGCTTGACTCTCACTCCTTATGAGATCATCAACAACAGGAAGCCAAATGTCAAATTCTTCCATGTATTCGGCTCACGGTGCTTCATCTTCAATTCTAAAGAACATCGTAACAAGTTCGACGTCAAAGCCGATGAAGGGATTTTCCTGGGATATTCTCTCACTTCAAAAGCCTACCGGGTATTAAACAAGCGCTCGAGGAAGATAGAAGAAACCTATTATGTGACTTTTGATGATAGCTATGTCAAAAAGCTGAAGGCCACCGAAGACACAGTTGGAGAAATTTTTTCTCAAACAGGCCAAGTCATAGCCTCGATCGCAAATCTATTTGAGAAGTTTGTTGAGTTATTCGATGAACCAGAGAAGGCTACTCTCTCGGAAGCTAGTGCAGCAGACAACAAAGTAGATCATCTGAAGCAACTCATCGAAGATGTTGCCAAGCAAATTAATGAAGAAGGATCAAGTCCAAACGAACCTCCACAGCACGATGCTTCAGTTGAGGGGGAGGATCTATCTTCTTCATCACAGCCGAGCTCACATGTTGAGGGGGAGAACTGTTCTCCAGTTTCTCCCGAAAGCCTAGCTGTACCCGAAAGTCCTATAGTACCCGAAGGTGCTACAACACCCGAAAGCTCGACACCACCCGAAACTCCTGTAGCTCCGGAAACTCAAGACACACTTGAAAGCTTATCTGTTGAGGGGGAGAATGCCGATATGCTTTATGACGATGATAGTCAATCTGAACTAGAAGAGGTGGTAAATGTTGAATTGGATCCATCTTATGATCCAAATTACCCTCCTCTTGTCAAATGGACCAGAGATCATCCTGTTTCACAGGTTGTTGGTAATGTCTCTGAAAAGGTCCTAACCCGATCACAACTAAAGGCAAAGCAAACTTCCTTATTTTCAAAAGTAGAGTTCTGTATGTTTAACTCCTTCGTCTCAAAAGTTAAACCAAAGACAGTTAACACTACTCTTGATCACTCTGATTGGGTTCAAGCTATGCAAGACAAACTTAATGAATTCGAAAGAAATAAAGTTTGGCGCCTCATTCCTACTCCTCAAGACGCCTCGGTTGTTGGTCTCAAATGGGTCTTCAGAAATAAGATGGACAAGGAAGGCAATGTGATACAAAACAAAGCTCGTCTAGTGGTGAAAGGATACTGCCAGGAGGAAGGAATCGACTATGAAGAAACTTTTGCTCCTGTAGCTAGGCTGGAATCCGTTAGAATATTTCTTGCCTATGCTGCACACAAGAACTTTGAGGTCTACCAAATGGATGTCAAGTGCGCATTTCTAAATGGAGAACTTGAAGAAACGGTGTACGTAGAGCAACCTCCTGGATTCTTCAATGAAAGGTACCCCAATCACTGTTATATTTTGGACAAAGCGGTATATGGACTGAAACAAGCTCCGAGGTCCTGGTATGAAACACTAACCAAGTTTTTAAAGATGTCCAAATTCAAACAAGGTTCGGTTGACCCAACCTTCTCTCGTAAGAAGGAAGATAACCACCTTATGATTGTTCAAATCTATGTCGATGACATCATCTTTGGCTCAACGAATCCTAGCTTAACGGCTGAATTCAGAAAGCTGATGGAGACTAAATTTGAAATGAGCTCAATGGGTCCAATTAACTTTTTTCTTGGTTTAAACATTAGACAGGGACCCGAAGGCATCTTTATTAACCAGGAAACCTACACCAAGACTCTCCTTGCGAAGTTCGGCATGATGGGAGACTCAAAGGTTAAAGTTCCAATGGCGTTCGGCACCAAGCTCACTTCATCCTTGGATAATCCAGCAGTTGATATTACACTATATCGCCAAATGATCGGCTCTTTGATGTATCTTACTGCTAGCAGGCCTGATATAATGTTCTCTGTTTGTTACTGTGCTAGATTTCAGGCGAATCCTCGTGAACCTCATATGCTTGCAGTGAAGAACATACTCCGGTATCTCAAGCGAACTACCTCTCTAGGCTTATGGTATCCATCCAACTCAGGATTCTTTGTTCAAGCCTACTCTGACGCAGACCTTGGAGGTTGTGGACTAGACAGGAAAAGCACCACGGGAGGCTGCCAATTCCTTGATGGGAAGTTGGTTAGCTGGCAATCAAAGAAACAGACTTGTGTATCTTTGTCTACCACTGAAGCAGAATACATCGCAACTGCCTCCTGTACATCTCAAGTGATTTGGATCCAAAGCCAGCTTCGGGACTATGGACTCAATATGAAAAAGATCCCTCTGTATTGCGAATCTGAAAGTGCAATAAGGATCTGTCATAACCCAGTGCAACACTCCAAGACTAAGCACATAGCACTGTGGTATCACTTCATTAAGGATCATGTGGAAGATGGGAACGTCGAAATTCATTTTGTTCGAACCACTGATCAACTGGCCGACATCTTCACCAAAGCTCTTCCTGAAGCATCGTTCAACAAAATTCTACACGGGCTAGGTATGATGGAATCAGAGTCAGTACTAAAAATTACCTCTCAAGATCAAAAGTAAGAAGCGAAATAGACCGAACGTTCGCGTTCGGGTCTTATACTAATGTACCGAAATGAACCGAACGCTCGGGTTCGGTTGCATAATCTGCTTTTCGCTCATCACTCAAAGGTAGTTTCCTTGGTTGTAGATCTTATGTAAAATTTTTCCAAATGCATTTATCTTATTGTCAAAGTTATTCCCTTTTTCAAACCTATTTTCTTTGGCAACCGAAATAAACAGAACGTTCGGGTTCGGTTCCAAATATTTTCTCACCCGAAATAGACCGAACGCTCGGGTTCGGTTCCAAAGTTTTTCCCAACCGAAATAAACCGAACGCTTGGGTTCGGTTCCAACATTTTTTTGTATTTATTTTTTTATGTCTTAATTTTTTTTATTTTATTTTTATTATCAAAAATTCCAAAAATATTTTTTTCATAAATTCAAAAACTCCAAATATATTTTGTTCTTTATTTTCTTTTTTGCTCTAATTTTTTTTTTTTTTGTGTGTGTTCGTTTATGGGGAAATCATTTAATTAGCTAAGTGTCCCTAGAAGCATGCTTCTGTATGTATCCAAAGCCTCACCTGATTCTGAATAATAGCCTTACAAACTTGGTATAAACAAACCTTGTCTTCTCAATTAGGCTCTCATATTTATTCTAATCATGAGCTACCTAACTCTCTTCTCACATGAGATACGAGTTTTCTGCTTGGTCCTTCTCTTCACAGCAGAGGTACTTTGGTTTCTTTACAACATCTACATTATATTTCGCCATCTTATTTGTTTCACCAACGTAACCCTTGAGACTCTCAGTAATTACCACTGAGGTTTATGGTTACACAATTTCTGTGTTTATGATCTTAGTTTCGTGCCATTACGAGCTAGGTGAAACCCAAAATTCAATACCCAATACGAATTGACGGTGAACAATTAATTTGCTCTAGTTTTCCCTAATGAATTGACGGACGTACCTCAATGAAATCTCAAAATTTTCTTTTGTGTGATTCCTATGAAATTGTTAAAACCAATAACATTTCTTCCCTTGGGATCCAGTTTTAATTTTTGTTGAGATTTTATATATTTCCTAGCCAAATTAAATTATCTAAAACCTACTTGTTCAATAGACTACACCGGTCTCACAAGTACTTCGTTCGGTTTCTGTCTTATTTCAAGATTAGGAATTCTGAATTGAAGCGAAAGCCACCCTCATAAGCCTAATTAAAAGAAGCATTTCAACACTTCTTAACAAGTATCTAATCGTTATTCAACGGGAAACCACACAAACACTTTAAGGTCTCTCTTGACTTTGAAGAAAGAGATTCATGCCCGGGATCCATTGTTTCATGTCTTTATTGACATCACATAATACCACAAAAAGTGTTGTTTTATCTCTTCTTATTTTTTACACACTCTGCACGAAAATCTTTTTGATTTTCCAAAATTCTGGTTTCATTAATTTCAAGGGGTTTTCATTGGCTTAGTTATTATAAAAGATTGTGGTGGATTTTAATCCACGTGGATGAATTTTTAAAAGATGCCGTTACAATTTAAAGGGATAAGATGACGACATGATGACTCAGGCGGGAGTGCAATCGATTTGATTTCAAACGGCGCAAAAGGGAAAACGTGCGAATCGGAACCGTTTCATCTCCAAATGGCGCCTGATGGGAAGGCGTGTAATTAGGGCCCAGCACTCTCTCTCATGCGTGATCATCGCCAGCGCCAACTGTCACGCGTCAGTCAACTTCGAAAAACCCTTCATTTTTCGATCGAAGATTTGGAAAGATTTTTCTCTCTCCTTTACCCTCACTATAAAAGGCAGTGTAAACCACCATTTACGTCTTTACCGTGCCTATATTTCCAGAGAGCCAGAAATTCTTCTCCCTTCACTGTTCATCATCTTCTCCACTTTCTTCAAAGCAATGGCAGATTCTTCCTCAGTTCACGCAACATCCTACATTTTGCCCATTCGCCCACAGCAAAGCTTGATCATCGATTTAACCCCACATTCGTATGATGCGTTCATGTACCCCATCATGGAGTGCCTCAAGTTTTCTCCAATCGCTCCTGCTCTTTCTAGGGTTGAGACTGTTCCAATGGAGTTCCTGTCACAGATCTTTGCCACCGCTCACTACGACAAGATCGTCGACAGAATCTTCTTCGATGTCTTTCAGCACAAGGCGTCGATTTCAAAGCAGCGGTTTTTCTCGCTGTTAGGGTTTGACGCAGATTCTTCCAGGGTCAATCCAGAATCAATCCCCATGGGTCATCTGTTCAACATGGGCTACACGGAGGTGCTTTCTATGGTGACGAAATTCAAGAAGTCGTGCCTACCTCCACAGTGGAATGGGATGTTCACTGTTTTGTTCAAGGGTTTATCTGAACGAAGTGCCGAGTCTGATGGAGCCAGTCGTTTATTTCTCTCCATCATGTATGGGATCTACAATGGCATCAACATGGACTATGGGTCCGTTCTGTGGAAACAACTCATTCAGAGTCTCTCCTCAACTTCCCAACACTCGGAGATCTCTTATGCCAGGTTTTGGACTATTATCACGAAATGGGTGATGGACAAGTACCACGTCCCCATTGTCGCTGGTGCTCCAATGTCTTCGATTGGTACCTTCCATACCACGAAGATCATTGTGTCGGATGCTTCCAAGTTTCCCTTCAACGTGTCTATCCCGGAAACCATGTATGGGGATGTTCCTGCTGATAGCCGGATTATCAAGACGTATAAGGGGTTCAAGCGTTCTGGTCCGAGAGAGGTTACTCCGGAGATGCTGAAATCAATTCATGACACTGACAAGCCTGCTCCAAGAGGCAAGAAGGCTGATAAGGGAAAATAGGTGGTCAAAGGGGCAAAAGGCCTGTCTCCAAAGAAGAGGAAACCCACCAGGGCTGCTCAGTCTCCACAGCAGAAGAGGAGAAAAACCCAACCAAGGCGAAAGCTAGTTATCGCTTCCTCCTCAAGCGAGTCTGAGGGTGAGAGTTCTAATTCTGAAGGTTCTCAACGTCAACCCCTGAAGTTCATGTCCCTACTTCTCCTATTTCCTCTCCACCTAAAACCATTCCTACTTCCATTCCCCCCATAACCCCCACTACACAAATACCAACCACTTCCATCCCAATACCACCTATATTCATCGACGCAACCACAACCACTACTGCCGAAGTGCGAACCAACGTATCTGATACGGGGGTTCATACTGACGCACTAAAATCCACTCCAGCACTCGAAACCACCCAAGCACCCAAACCCACCCCTACACCCGAACAAACAACCCAACCCGAACCTACCCATACTACCGAACCACCAGCTTCACCACCACCATCTTCTCCTGGTCATGCATCAGAGGAAGAAGAACCATTTCTTGGCGGGGAGGATATGACCTTCGACTCGGTCTATTTTAGTCCGTTTCAGGTTCAAAGCGACGATGATGATGAAGCTCCTGTCACTAAGAGACATCTCAAGGAGATCCATGAAAAAATTGACTCGCTCATCGCCTCCTCTTCTACTTCTCCGTCATCTCTATTTGAAGCTGCAGTTCAGAAAATTGTTGACGCTATCTCAAAAGCTCAGCAAGCTTCTCTTGCTTCTGCCACCACCGCCATCGATGCCTCCACAAAAGCCTGTCAGGCTGCGACCGAAAAAGTCGATAAACTATTTACTGATGCCTCTTCCCTGTTAAAGTCTTTACAGGAGAGTGCCAACGCTGCCAAGACTACGCTGGAACCTATTGTTCACCAGCTGGCAACATCAGTCGCAACTGAGTTGAAGTCCTTCGCTTCCATTCGTCAATCAATTTCAGACGACAACTCAGCTTTTCGCACGACCATTGAAGAGCGTTTCTCTAAGCTTCAAGAAGATTTGGCTGCCGAGAACACTCTCATGGATGCTCTCACGAGGAAGACTACCGCTCTGAAGGTCAAGAGCATTCAACTCTCCCACTCTCAACAGGAGATTGGATCTCTTCGATCTGGAAGAGAGGTGATAAAATCGTGTGTTTCGGATGTCCACTCTGCAATTTCAAACGTCCTAGAAGCACATGATCCAATTCTTAACTACACTGTGAGGCGTGCCCTTGTAGAAAAACTCGCTCCTGCCCTTACCCTACTCAGCAAAATCGAAGGGCTCCTTGATTTCGTGTCCATTCCGAAACAAGGGGGAGAGAAGGAAACAATGTACCAATCACCTCCTACCTCAACAGCAACTCACACAACCGAACCTCCTCCAATAGGCCAAGCCTCCGGTTTTGGTGTGAAAGACAAAGGCAAAAAGATTGCTGAGGAGAGTGAAGATGAAGATAAAGAGACAATCGCCGACCTGTTGAAGCGTCAAGGTCGAGATAACGAGGCTGATATCAGTGCTCGTGTGGCAAGAGAGACTGAAGAAGCCGAACGTAAACAGAAGGAAGCCCACGACCTTCTTGAGAGTACGAAAAATCTTTTTCCTTCTTGGACTCTCGAGAGGATGATTAAAGAAGCCATTGACACACCAAGTATCTTGTGGCTGGAACCTGTGATCTCTCTAGATCGTTCCAACACTGTCGACTCACAGTTTGACATGACATTGACCCGAAAGGCGTTTATCTTTCATGCCTTCTCCAACGTTGCAGAGTTCCCTCATCCTCATCCACAGGTTGATCGGGACATAATTGATTTTTATCTGAAGGCTGCTCAACCCCAATATCAGACTTGGAGCGCTCAGAAAATTGTCAACGTTTGGGTCTTGAAGCCGTACAGTGAAGGTAACTTCCTCAACGTTCGGTTCAAGGTACTTCGGGGATCTGCCAAAGCCGAACATGCTATTTCCCTTGCAGATCTTCCCAACCTTAATCCCCATGATTGGATTATCTTGCACAACATCCTCCTCACCAACGAAGCTGAATACGGTCCGATCATCGACCATTTCAAGAGGATGCTCGTGTGCTACATCATGGAAGTTGCACAGATGGATCAGGAGATTGCGAGCGTATTTAAGAAGAAACCTACAATATCTCGTGTTGGCTCTGCCAGTGATCTCAATCTGATGCAGATGGGTAAGATTGACCCGAAGAGGAACTCGGTCATGTTTACCAGGAACGAAGGACAGAAATGTCTTTTCGCCTTGGCTGACAAACACCTCTACACCACTGCCTGTTTAGAGCACATTTTGGGGATCATCCACAGATACATGCAGAACACAGTGGATGATGTCAAGTACTTTGATGACATGATTCAATGGTACATTCGGTTTAGACATACTATCCTGGCACTAATGTCTGTTTGATACTACGAAGAAAGTTCTTGCTGCTGGCCCAAGCAAGAAGAAGAAATAGTCTCGCTCCAATTTGACGCATAGGGGGAGATTGTTGGGTCGTGTTTTGTATAAAGTGGTGCGTCTATTGGGCTCGTTAGCTAGTCCATTTTGTATCTCCGGTATGGGCCTGTTCATCCGTGAGTTTAGTAGGGTTTAGTATAAATAAAGGTGCTTGCATGCATCTTAGAAGTTAACGATAGAATAGAACAATAAGAGATTTATTTCAGCAAGTTTATTGTTATCGTTCTTGTAACCCTAAATCCTCTACAACGGAAGTTCTTAATCGAGCTCTGCTGAGGATTGTTTGATCTAATCATTCGACATTTTTTGATCCACACTTGTGTTATTTATTATTTTTGTGTTCATCGCAATACCTGTTACAATGATCTATTCGATCTTCAAGTTTGTTTTATAACATATCAGGAAGGTTTGTGTCCTATCCTACCCGTTCGGCTAACGACCCTCCATTAGTCAAGAGTGTGGTGGGTAAGAGTGGATACCCATTCAATCGCCATTTTATAGGCAATTTCCTTAAACACCCCTTATAGACCAGCTTCGTGAATGAGGCCTACTAACGGTAAGACTGACTTTTACTCATACATATATATAATGTTAGACTTTTAATGTTATATAAGGTATAGGGTGTATTTTACACTTTTAAAACACTAGGTGGTCAAATTTTACGATTACACTTTTAATTCAATTAAATTGTAAACCAAAACTTTTATGGATTTATTAAACCTCTTTTAATTATACACCTTAATTAATTAATAAAACTATAAGGGTGTGATTTGAACTTTCCAAAACATTACTAGGGTTTTAGAATTTAACATTCCTAAATTAAACTCTTAATCAACTTTTAAATTCCAAAACTTGAGGGCAAGTTTTGAAACATTTCAAAACATTCAGGTTTAGAATTTAAATATACATCAAAATTAAACTTTTAATCAAAATTTAAATTCCAAAACTTGAGGGCAAGTTTTGAAACCTTTTCAAAACATTAGGGATCAAATAACAAATAATCTAAATTAACATTTAATCACATAATTATCCATATTTGATTTATTTAATAATTTCTTGCAAAACAATTTACCAATTTAATCAAAATAATTAATCAATTATCACATAAGGAAATAAATATTTTATTAATTGATAAATATCTTCAATTAGATCAAGAATATACTCATATATACAATAAAATCAGATTTATATTCATCTAATAAGATAAACGCAAGTATCTCACAGATAAACAGCAAGAAATCCCGATATTTGCTCTTTCTGACGCTTGGACTCGCCGAGTACCCCAATGGACTCACCGAGTCGAGCCTACTCGCCGAGTCCACTATGGGACTCGCCGAGTCCATCAGACAGATTCACAAAAATCGAAATTTTCAACTTGAACAAACATACAAAGCATCAATACAATAGAAACCAATCAAGTCTCTAATACCACTGATGGGTTTTGGTCATAAGAACATCCTATGTGCTCATACAAACCCTAATGCTTGGATCTAGGTTTCTCTATTGTACATGCAAGTTATCCAAGACTATAAACCCTAATTCTAGTTTTCAAGTAATCATATTAACATAAGAATGGGTTTAAGATATTACCTTGGTTGTTATGTAGCAATAACAATCCAATTCCTCCTTGTATTGACTTTAGAAAGCTTATAGTCACAAATGTCACTCCTCTAATGGTTCACAAACACCAATAGCAAGAGGATGAAGAGGAGAGAGGATGTAGGCTGCCCTAAAACGTGTGAAACCCTAGAAGGATGCTTAGCCACGTTTTTGGGTTATAAGGGATCTTCATATATAGGAGGCAATTAGGGTTATCTAGCAAGGAAACCCTAAATTGGATGCTTAAGCCTTAAGCAACCCATAAATTCCTTTCCTTAAGGCCTTGGACGATTTCCTCATGGGCTTTCCCATAGAATTCGTCCGCTCCTTAATATAAGGCAATCCATGGCCCAAATTGCAATTATCTTATAATTACAATTCTAGTCCCTTAAGTTTAATTAATCTCTTTTAGTCACCAAATTAATTCTTGACTAATATTAATTAAACAATATGATTTATCCTTTAATATATTATTCTCATAATATATTAATAAATCATATTAATCCTTTCTCTCCATAATTCATCCTATCAAGTTGTTTTGGTGAAGGCAACCCAAAAGGACCATGCACCATCGGGTCAAGTACATACCAAAATAGTTATGGACTTAGACACTATTCCAACAAAATTATCAAATCCTTAATCCAAACATAGCACCCGAAGATGGGGAAGAGTAGAACAATCTCTTTCCTTAACAAGGCATGCCCTTTGTCTTTGTTCAACTATGAAATCTCTGGAAAGAAGGTCAATAATCTCCTCCGTAGTAGAATTGTTACTTATATTAGTAGTAAGGCCTCGGACAACATTAGCATAGGATTTCACGTTGACTCTGTGAGGGAATGTTGTGGGGAGTCCAGTAGATTAGGAGGCACGATTATTATTGTTCAGGGATCGAGGGAGGGAAGCAAAAAGTTTATATGAACCAAACCAAGCTTCATGAAGCTGTTTGATCAAAGAGTCACAAGTACCAACATTTGTAAATCTAATGAAACCAAATCTTTTCCCTACTTTTGATAATCTGTTAGCGATAAACACCCCTACTATTTTACCCAGCTGAATACAGGCTCGACCACATACCCTCTTGATATCTCCGACTTATACAGAGACCGGAAAATTAGTGATGAAGAGTGATGTTATGTCAGACCTTACGTGACTAGTTAATGGTTCGCGGCTGCTGTGTTGATCTCGATGACTACCATGCATGTTCGTTTTCCTGTTCCGATGACCTACAGTCGTCCAATCGTTGGTGCCCATCTTAAAGTGATCTTGATTTCACCGGTGTTTGATCCCGCCGGTGACGCTAATTTGAAAGTCCGAAATCGCCGGATCTTGCATTTACGATAATGAAAATATAATATTTATAGGGTTATGATCTTAGGATCCTTTTCCGTTTGGGCGTCTCCGGTCTCCGGTCTCGGATCTTCTCTGGGTGCTTGGGTGCTCCGTGCTCATCGAATAACTTGTCTCACGATCCGTCGTCCCCCTTCACTAACCCTAACACCTCCATCTCTATTTCTCGTTCAAGGCTTAGAACTCAAGCAAATCTTTATCTTTTTGTACAGGTCCGTTGAAGCTCATGCGCATCTCTATATTTCTATGTTTTTTTGTTCCTTCTTCTCCATCCCTAACTCGTGATTTTCTATGCTTTCACGGTTGCTCTCTTAGTTGCTGTCTTAGGACACGATTTGTTCCCACCATTTCTGGTTCCCCAGCTTATTAAAAGTTATTTTGTTTTCAGCATTGATAATCATAGTTGCTTTTTTATGTACAGTATTCACATATTTGCTTCAATTGTTATTCACAGATTTACTTCAATTGTTGAAATCTTCTCATATCTAGTTGAGAATTTCTTATGTTTGCTTAATAAAATCCATTATTTTCATCCAATTTTGGGGTTTTAAGCTGCATGATTACAATTTTGAGTTCATTATAAACTTGGATTTTCGTTGTTATAAGGAGAAGAAGGAACAAATGAATTGACAATGTTAAATGCCAATGAGACAATTATACCCTTCTGTTGAAACTCCTCAGGTAGCTTCAAAACCATCTCTTCATTGCAATTATTTTGAGATAATCCATCATTAAACATACAGAAAACAAACACTTTAGCATTTTCAATATCTTTAATCTTGCAAAATCCATGAACCAGTGCCTTGTAAGTAAACAAATCAGGCTTTAATCCTGCATACAACCTTGCAATAAGCATTAATCAGCGTGTTAAAAGTGATTTTATCATGAACAACCTTTTTCTCAGTCATTTCATTCAACAATTTGTTTGCATCCTTTATTCTTCCATCTTCACATAATTTAGTTTCTTCCATACCATGTATCATATCTGAACATGATTCAGATTTTTCATAATTATTGCTTCTGTGTCTTCTAATGTAGCTTGTTGTGAGCTATTGCTGACACCATCAACTTCTTGACCCGATTCCACATTGTTGTCACTTTGGATGCTCTCACTTTCTTCTGCATCATCATAATCACTCGATTAATTCTCAATTATTTCCACATCACAAACATCATAAAACTTCTTTTTGTGTCTTCTTCCATGTGGCTTTCAGTGTCACTTTCCTCTTTTACTTCTTTTTCTTCCTCAACCAATTTCTCACTTGCTTCATCATCACTATTTGATTCATGAATCTCTGCAATTACTACTTCCTCAGTGTTCAAGAACTTCCTGCTTTGTATTTTCCAATAACCCCAATGCTTCATTGAATCTCTTCTCATAACCATTTTCATCATAATCATGGGATGTTTTCTTTTCATTTTCCACCTTCTGATACAAAGCTAAGTTGTTGGTTTCTTCAGCAAGTTTATTAGAATTACTGGGTCCCACCTCATCTTTATTCTCCTTTGACTCTATGTGCATGTCATCTTTGATTCTCTCCTTATTTTCACAAGTTTCAAGTACAAAAAAACATTTGGTCCCTGTCTATCTCTTCAGAAGACCTTGTTGGATGTTCTACAACTTTTGTTTCACCTATAACTTCTTTAGCATCACAAACATTTTATCATCTTCCAATTCATGAGAAGATCTTATTGGTATCTCACAGTTCTTATGATTCCTTCCCACATTCAAAGAAACTTCTGAAGCACTTACATTTTCCATTCTAGCTTTAAAGATTTCTTTAATCTAATTGTCATTTTCTTTCTGTTCTTCACATGTGCTTATCCATAATGATTAACCTTTTTGTTATCCTCTATTGAGTTGCCAATTTTTTCATGGAATATCCCCCTCAGGTCTGTGTTTAGCTTTGCAATCCTACTTGTATCACGTGCACATCCATTGACATATGAAACATCTTTTCGATGCCCATTAAAAATAAGGGAAGGTAGACACATATACAGTTGAAATCAGCTTACGATTACATCTTTAGTCCCTATGCTATAACAATATTTTCAGATTTGATCCAAAAAAGGAAAAAAAAAGATTCGTTGTTGAACCAGATCCAAAATATCACTGTAGGATAGGGACAAAAATGTAATTTACTTGATAATCTAATCAATGGTTGAAATTTGAAAATACTGCACAATTGAGACGAACTTACTGCAACATGAAAGCTATTTATTTGTTCTTTGTTCATAATATCACCAGAACTTCATTTAAATCTTTTTGGTGTTTGGTTTGGTTGAAATATGAAAGAATTGATATTTTGTCACTTGTTTTGTTTGACAGAAATGGAATGGAATTCAGTTCCATTCCTTTGTATATTTCTGTTTTAAAATGAATATAAATGATAAATGGCAAAACTACTCATTTTTGTAGAGCACAAAATGGAATTCAGGTTTTAAATATTATAAACAATGATAATTACCCTTTGAAAAAATATGTATTCTTAACAAGGAGAATACCTTGGGACTTAAAATGAAATGTTGGAATTAAAAAGGATTTTGTGAATGCCAACTGAATTCAATTCCATAGTCTTTTACAGCTAAACAATGGAATGGAATTCCAAATCCTATGGACTCCAACAAACCAAACACCAAAAAGATTTAATTGGGTTATTTTTGTTGGTTGTTTCTGTTTTTGTAGATTCTTGGAACAGGGTTGATTTCTAGGACAGAGTTTACAGATAAAATCACCAGAATGGGATAAGATTCCAATCATTAAACTTAAAGAAAAATCCAAATTTAAAGATATATAGAAACTGAATTATGAATAGTAAAGATTCATTTGGTCTCTGGTTATCTTTCTTCAAAGATTCATTTACATCATTTTCAATCTCTGATACTCTGTGTTGCATTCCATTCAGACTCCTATGTCTATTTTGATTAGAGAAAATGAGACCGGATTAAAATCAATATTGCTAAATATGACAATATATGTTATATTGTTGCTAGGAAACTTGATATTGTCTACTCGCAAGTTGATCATGAAAGTTCATTGATTGAAAAAGTTCAATTCCAAAAGTTGAAAATTCAAGAACATACAGAAATACAGAGGAATAAAATAAAGAAATCTATTAGATTTTGCCTGTAATTAGCATGGATTGAATTTGTTATTAGCATTGGATTCTGAACTCAAATTACGATCTTTTTTCTTGGCACAATTAGATTGAATTAAGCCGACAATTGAAGACCTAGTCGTCTTGTACTAAATTTTTTTTTAACATTTTCACAAAATCTCGTTAATTTGCCAATCTACTACTGTTAATCTAAAATGGATTGCATATTTTTTATTTAAAAATATTATATTTGCCTTATTATATTAGTTAAATGAAATATTTGATTTATTTTAATAAAATGCTATCATTCGATATGAAGCATGGGCAGTTGGTATTAGTGTGCTATTATAGAATTAATATTCAATTATACATAATTATAACTATTAATTTATTTTTTTAAATAAATATTGATCATATTAGTTAATGCTATTTTTTTTCATAGAAGCATCCAAAGCCACAAGTCCACAACTAACCCTTGTTTTGTAAGGTTCATTTTGATTATTATGTTTTATTTATCAAGTAGTATTTTGTTTTATAAGGTCCATTAACAGTGAAAAATGGAAAATAGAAGGGAAAGTCTATACAAAATAATGAGTGAAAAATGGAAAATAGAAGGGAAAGTCTATACAAAATAATGAGAACAGAGGAAAACAACTTTATCCAAGTTCACATGGGAGTGAACCCTATTCCCAAAAATGGTTTAAGGAAGTAAGTTTATTTTTAGTATTATTTAAGGATTTATTAACAGTTATATGAAAACTTAATAATAGTTTTTTTTTCTAACTCTATATAGAGAAAAGCAACCCGAAAGGTGAATTATATTGAGGGTTGGAAGAAGAGTCACTATAAAGAAGGTCGTGGATGGTGCAACATGCGAGCACAACAAGATTGGGTAAGTAAAAAGTTTCTATATTATTATGGTATTAAAAGTGGATTACCTATATTGCTTATATTGCTATTTAAAACAGATTAAATATATCGAAAGTAGATTGCTATGATAGGTATGATGAAATTTTAGACTTATTGTTCTTATTAATTATAGTTGGACAGGTTGGTTGTCTTCTTTATAGTCGTTATGCTGCCGATTTTTAGTTAAAAAAAACTAATGTATGTTTATTGTTTTTTTGTTGTAGGTTAAAATTGAAAATGAGTATAAGAAAATGTTGGACGAGGTTGGTGGTGATGAATCGAAAGTCAAACAGCTAGAATGCTTGGCTCGTGTACTTGGAGAAAGGAGAGGTCATACACGGGGTGTTGGTCGAAAAGTGAAAAATGTAGCACCTTATAATATCCCGACTCCTTCAACAAATAATGTAGACCTCAATGCATTTGCTCTTCAGTTGAATCAACAATTGAGTCAACGGTTTAATCAACAAATGTTCATGTCTCAAAATCCAAACACCCAACCTCCACCGCCGGTTCAATTCAATATTGATCTCTCATAGGTACAACTTCCGAATAGACAAGTGATATATAATGATGATGCTCAAAGTGATGATGCTCAAAGTGATGATGATCAAAGTACCGATTGGCAAACTTCTAGTGGATCAGATTAAATTAGGTAGTATTTGTAATTCTATGAAACTTTTATACATTTTAAATGAATGTTTTGGTAAATGTTTTGAGATTGTGTTATATTTTAAAGTTCTAAGATTATATTGTATTTTAATATTTTTCAATTAAATTTACCGATTTAGCTATTTTGTAAATTTACTGTTTTAAGAATTTGGGAAATTATAGTGGTTAAAAGATGCTATATAGACATACCTATAGAGACGACATGACCATACCTATAGAGACAACATGTCATCTCTACAGATACCTATAGAGACGACATGTCGTCTCTACAGATGCATCAGTCACGACGAAACACCGTTGCTAGAGGGTGACTACTGCCCACTCTGTATCCATCCATGGAGACGACTAATTGTGTCTATCGCTGTATCTATGGAGACGACATGGTGTCTCCATAGGTTTATCTATGGAGGCGCCAAGTCGTCTCTATAGATGTACTTGTGGAGACGACAAGTTGCTTTTATAGATTAATCTATAGAGATGACATGTCGTCCCTATAGCTTTACCAAAGGAGACCAGCAACTTATAGTGACGAATCAAAATAGGGCGACATATCGTCACCAAAGGCTACCAATCGTGATGAGTTTTTTAGTGATGACAATACAGATCTATTGCGATGGGGCTATAGAGACGAAAGATATAGGGACGACATATCGCCCCAAACACCTATAGGGACGACTTTTTAAACCTATAGAGACGACAATTGTCGTCCCTATAGGTCTCGTTTGTTGTAGTGTGGATTATTATAACAAAGTTGAAGTGATTTGCATCTTTAAAGGGCCTTTTCTTTTGTCTCATATTAGACTCAAAATAAGTTCGGAACATCCTTGAAGAAACATACTTACTACCTAGGATAAAATGAAAGTAAGCATCAGCTAAGAACAGTGATGTAAAACTCGCCAAGTTGGCCAATTACTCCTCCGAGTACTCGCTACTCAGCCCCTTACCGAGGCGAGTTACAGAATCCCGAGTACTCCCCAATCGACTCCTTACCGAACTGAGCAATGTTGTAAAACTCGGTCAACTCGGTGATTAATATGTATAATATACTTAATGATTTATTATTTAAGGCACACACATGTGATTATATATATATATATATATATATATATATATATATATATATATATATATATATATATATATATATATATATATATATATATATATATATATCTTAAATTTTCCGTAATTATTCATGAAGTGTGACCGTTATGTGTTTTTCTGTTTTTGTGTATTCACATGTATCTAATATTTGTTAAATATTTCAATCAACTTATGATTTTAGCTTATGATTTTGACTTATATAATTTCCCTAAAAATATTTCTACATGAATTACCGAATCCGAGTACTCCCCGAATACTCGCAAGTACTCGCTACTCGGTTGTCGGTCAGGTACCGAGTAACGAGTTCTACAACCTTGGCTAAGAATATAATTGGGTGTTCATTGTTGACTAAAAACAAAATAGAGAGGGACATTACTTTGAGCGAAAAACACCAAGAGTGTTATGGACGGTTAAGGAAACCAAAAATAGATAATAGATTTATCATTTGCGACAAAAAAAAAAAAAAAAAAAAAAAAAAAAAAAAAAAAAAAAAAAAAAAAAAAAAGGGTTTTACAGTCAATGAAGAAAATGAAAATAGAGGTTACCATCGACAACAAAAATAAGAAATGAAAATGTTACTATAAAAGAAGAAAACAAAAAAGGGAATGTGTTGATAATCATAAGAGAAAATAAAAAATGTGATATCATTTTCCACCAAAGAATATTTATTACTCCAGAATCCAAAAATTTATAGACTAAATAAAATTTGATAACAATAACAAACAACAAATGTTAGGCTAATAAATGAGATATATTAGTTAAAAATTATGTAACAAGTAAATTTGAATTCTTGGTTAATTAAATGTATTACATCAAAGTATATTATGAATAATATATGATTTTTTGAGTTATTATTATAGCTATGGATGTAACAAGTGGATCCACATGTAAGTAGTGAATATGGAAATCGTTTAAGATGATTCCAGGTTCTCATTTCATGATGTCAAGTGGGTCCAAGTGTACATAGTGAATATTGAAATTGTTACATGTTTAGAGGTTTTCATTTAGTGTAGAAGTTAGTTAGGTGGTGTAGTAGTGTTGAAATTATAGACATTAAGACTAAGTAAGTAATATGACACTCTATTCTAAGAGAAAAGTGTAAAAATCATTAATCGATCAAATAAATCACCGTCTTTTTCAAATCAAATATTTTAAATCATTATAATTCGACAACATATCTTTATTAACATATTATACAGGAAGGTCACATCAAATAATAACTAAATATAAGTCAAGGTTGTAATATAACATTTAGAACACAAGAGCAATAAATGAATGAATAATTAAGAACAAGTGTTTAAAGAAATCTTTGTATTCGTACATGTTGAAACTAAAGAAATATTGTGTAACAATTTGTTGTGGGTAGAAATTTTTACTTATCATTTTTATATCTTGAACGGGAACTAATACCCCAGACAACCCCAAGATCCTGAATTTAATCATTGTCTTAGTCTCCCATTGTATTTCTTGTAATATCTTGTGCAAGAACTTAAGGATTAATGAAAAAGGAATATAACAAGTGAACTACACTTGTTCTATAACTCATGACAATTGAAACCTCTCGGGAAATTCGGGTCAAGAAAAGATAAAGGAGAATCCCAAAAATATCGGAATTTTATTTATTCTTATTATGTAAAAAAGACTAGCTGATCAATGCCCACAAAGACACTTCCACTAGTTTTTTTTTTTTTTTTTTTTTTTTATGATTCTTTGACACATGAGTTCATTCACATTATTTTTAAAACCAACATGAACTTCTAATTTAGTTTCAATTTGATACATGTTCTAAGGTAACTAAGTTCATCACCTCCCGAGGTTTTATATCAAAGGTCCAAAAGGATTAAAGGCATTCCTTGTACATTACTATGTTCATACATTGATTTTTACTGATTAATTATTGTTTGATCGGTTAGAAATTTTTTGCATATTAATTTTATTGTTAATATGTCTTCATATCACCTTATCAAGATATTGTGTGGTATCTTGATATCCTTTTGAGTATCTTCAAACTCTATTACGTAAAATAACTCATTAATCACTTTAGCACTATTTTTGTCCCAAATATTTCAAATAGACTTGCTTACACTTTAAAACAAATCAACTTCATAAAACACTTTTCTGAATATTACTGCTTCTTCCTAGGATCTTGAACACTATCAAAATCTTTGACATATTTTTAGATTTTTTCGTATCCTATTTCGAACATCACACCACACTTACTAATTTTGTTACAAAATTAGTTTGTTAATTTTTTTTTATCAAAACAATTTGGCTCCATTTGTCGGACAAGTGGTGTTGTTATTTTTCTCTTTGAAGTTATTCGAAAACTTTTTTCAGATTTTCAATCACTTACATAGTTTTATACCAAAAATGTCTTCTTTACAAAAATCCACTTCTAGCGCTATTCCATCCATTTCAGCTGGTTAGAGTCTTCCCCCACCACAATCACTTCATAATGAAGGAGAATTGATATCCCTAGAAGAATGGTTCCTACATCCTCGCCAATACAGTACTCAGGAAGTGCAACCCAAGAAATACCTTATGGTCTCGAACAATGAGATCGTATCCATTATGACTAGGATGGACCGGCACATAAATGTGGTAACTATGCCAACTCCATCATATGGAAGAACTAGGCTCGAGCTTGAGAAGAACTGTGGTAACTACGCCAACTCCATCCTCAATCTTACAACTCAGGATCTTGAATTTCGAGAGCAGTGTATCCTCAGAACACCAAACCAGAGACTTCATATGAAGGGAGTTTCCCATCTTCATAGATGGAGAAACTCCAAGTATGGGAGGTCATGTCTCCTAAAATCTTGGCAGGATATTCAACATCCTGCCTAATGTCCAAGATCCTAGGATAAGTCCAATCATGGAAATGGAACTCAAGCAACTAAGAGATATGATCTCAAGTCTACCAAGTGTCATTAAACCAATACCAAATGTTTCAGCTGTTAGCCATAGGGTTTCAATATTTGCACCCCCCATATGCGACGTTGAAGTTCCAAAGAGGTTTCAGTTAGAAAACTTGAAGATCTATGATGGAATCACGAATCTTGAGGAATGTGATGCCCATTATAGAGAACACATAGAGATATTTCCAATTATGCAACATCTCAATGAAGCTTTCCTATGTAAGGGTTTTGGTTCAACACTTATAGGATCAACACTAAAGTGGTTCTAAATGTTCCCCTTATTCTATGACTTCTTTCACACATTTTGTTAGTTTGTTCAATAATCAATTTTCTTGAAGTAGGACTTTTGAAAAACTAAAAAATGATATTTATAGAGCAACTCAAGGCATAGAAATAGTTGTGGAAGCTTTCAAGATGATACAAAAGAAAGATTCTCCGTTTAGGAGGATCTTCTCATGAACCCATGCAAGTAAGTGGACGAAGTCAGAAATAGAACCTTGAGATTCATCAAGCTTGAAGAATACAGGAAGATCCAGAAGAAGACAAGCACATCCAATGATCATGCTAACACGAAGAATGAATCTTCCTCCCAAAAATCCTATAGAGCTAAACCTTACTCAAGATACGAGAACCATAGGGTGAGTGCTCTAGAGGATGAAGAGGAATAGGAAATTTATCTTGTGATATATGATTACTACTTTTTTGTTAATGCTTCATGTCTACTCTACGCGATACAGAATCTTGGGGACAAGGAAAAATGACCCAAGAAAAGTGAGAAGGCCCAAGGATGGAAAGACAAGGCCAAGTTTTGTGCTTATCACAAACACTTCAGATATCATACCGAAGACTTATCTTCTCCAAGAAAGAGATTAGCTATCTATTGAGAAAGGGACATTTAAAAGAACTCTTGGGAAGAAGAAATGACAAGATTGCAGAAAGATCCCAAGATCCTAAAATTCTGTCACAAAAATATCATCTCCTCCCTCAAATGCCAAGGTAATCAATTATATCTCTGGTGGATCTGACATTTGTTGAACCTTTTATTCTGCAGCCAAAATACATGCAAGAAGTTTCGATATGGAAAAGGAATATAGGCCAAGAAAGAATGCATTCTTGATCAACAAGAAGCAGATCTCTATTAATGAAGATGACAGGGAGAATATCCTTGATCCACACCATGATGGACTAGTTGTAACACTTTATAGGGCTAACCATTTTGTTCGATGAATATTATTAGATGATGGCATCTTTGTGAACATCATCCTATTATAAATACTCAATAAAATGAACATCCTAGAATCTAAGATAGTCTAAAGATCCTCAGTCTTAGTAGGATTCAGTGGCGGAACCAAGAACACCATTAGAGAGATCCAACTACCAATATAGATAGAATGAGTTAACTTTATCCAATGTTTTTGTGTTGTTGAAACTTTTCTATGCTATAACATTATCTTAGGCAGGCCATGGATCCATGACATGAAAAGACGTCCCTTCAAATTACCATAAATATGTGAAGATGCCAACACCATGGGGAATAGTCAAGATCAATAGTGACAACCAATAAGTTAAAAATTAGTATACCATTTCATTGAAAAACTCAATTACTCCTAGGAAAGCACAGAAGTTAAAGAATAAGGTATGAGATGTTTTGGAAGTCAAGGAAGTCTGGCTAGATTTTGAGGATCCTGACATCAGAGTGCTACTAGGTGCTGATCTTGACCAATATCTTGATAAAGATCTTACCAAATTCCTAAAAGACATAAATCAACCTTTTCATGGTAACAATGAAGATATGAATAGTATATTTAAGGATAGAATAAACGATAAACTTAATATTGATCCAAGTTTCAGGTCAATGCATCAAAAAATAAGAAAATTCGCACCTGAGAGGAACATGATCATCCAAGAATAGTTTGAAAGATTGCACAAGGCTAAGATGATCAAAAAAAGTAAAATTCCCAAGATATCTAGCCAATATTGTGTTAGTCGAAAGGAATAAAGGAAAGTGGAGAGTGCTTCATCCGGATTCTTACCTTCATGGATGCTTTAGCCAGATTTCAACAAATCCAAATGTCACCTTCATACTCGAAAGATATAGCCTTCATAACCCCAACATGTATATATTGTTATACAACAATGAATTAGGTTTAGAAAATTCAGGTGTGACATACCAAAGACCAGTAAACAATATGTTCAATTATCAACAAGGAAAAATAATGGAAGTATATATAGATGACATGGTGTAAAATCCAAGAAAGTCGAAAATCATCTACAACATCTTGAAGAATCATTAAACATCTTGGACCAATTCAACATTAAGATCAACCCTTCGAAATCCCATTTCAGTGTCAAAGCAACTAAATGCTTAGACTATATGGTAACAAAGAGAGGAATTGAAGCTATCCCAGAACAAATTAAGGCTAACATGAATTTATAATCCCCATCTTCTACCAAAGGTGTACAAAGATTGATAGATAGAGTTGTTGAAAGATCTAGTATGCTCAAGAATCATATTAAAGTGATATTGCTAATTAACATATGATACTAATGGGTCACACTAACAACAACTTGATCTAATTGATTGTTTATTAGAAATTGATTTTAATAAATATTCAATAAACTCTTATAATTAATTGAAAATTATTTATTTCTTGGAAATACTAATTTTCATTAGCAACTAACATAATATATATCATATGGTATGATTTATAAATTCATGTACATTATTTTGGACTAGAAAGACTCTTTTATCTTTTAGCTAAAAGTTAATATTTATATCTTATAAAGAGTTATAAGAATTTTATAAACTTCTCTTCTCGTTTATTTATTAAAAAAACAGATGAGCTAGTTTCTAGGAAACAAGACATGCTCTTTTGAATATAATAAGAGAAAGTAAGAATGGCTTAAAAGGCATGGGAGGCATGTAGGTTTTAGGATATGGAGTGCTTAAAGTGTTTAGAACCCTTGGGTAATGATTTAGCTTTATTAAGGCTTTCATACCTTCATTTTTACTTACCAAAACCGTAGCTCCCTCATAATCTTTCATATTCTCTCTTGAAAATATCTGTTAGAGGATTACTAGCTTGCATTTTGCTCTCTTTAAGTGATATTTTGATATGGACTTAAAGCTTAAGAGTTTTGATTAGCATCTACATCAAGTTGGCTTCATGTTGGTGTCTCAAAGGTTCCACATTCTTCATCAACTTCCAAGCCTCCCAAGAGGACCCAAAGAACAACAAAGGTTGTTGTTTCTTCATTCTTTCTTTGGTTGGTGTTTAAATCTTTCTATAACTTGCAAGATGATCCTTGGTGGGTATAAAATTTTTATGTTATGTTCTAAATTTAAAGTCTTTCGTTTGCCAATTTTTGTAGTTTTTGAAACTAATTTTGAAATAAAACACAACAACAGGACCCAAAGAATAACAAAGATTGTTACTTCTGCATCCTTTCTATGGTTAGTGTTTAAATATTTCTATACCTTGCAAGATGATCCTTGGTGGGTATAAAATGTTTATGTTATGTTCTAAATTTAAAGTCTTCCGTTTTGCCAATTTTTGTAGTTTTTGAAACTAATTTTGAACTAAAACCCAACAGTTGCATCCCTACATAGGTTTATATATTCTACATCTGAAGAATCAAACTGTTTAACGATGTCTTGGGAAGAAAAAAAAGTTTGAATGGACATCAAATCTTGTAAAGGCATTCAAAGAGATGAAGATATATCTATCTTCAGCTCTTTTTTGGCCAAGCCTGAATATGGAGCACCCTTGTTCATATACTTAGTGGTATCCAATAATACAACAAGCATAGTCTTGGTCAAGGAGCAAGATGGTACACAAAGTTCTAGATGTAATATAAGTAAGAGATACTTAGACTTTAAAACCAGATAATCACATCTTGAAAAAATAATATTGTCTCTTATTTGTACTTCAACTAAACTACATCATTATTTTGAAACTCATCATATATGTGTGAAAACTAACTATCCAATTAACAATGTGATGAGAAAATCTAAGATGTCAGGGAGAATGGCTAAGTGGTATGTATAAATATGTGCATATAACTTACAATATGAGCCAAGATCCACAATAAAATCACATTCATTAGCAGACAATGCGGCTGATTTGTTTTTTTTTTTTTGGACCTTCAACCCGAAGCCGAAAAGGAAGTTTAGTGGGTTTAAGATACAGAAGAATGAAATAAATGGGCCCTATTTAAAGATGGAGCTTCTAATTCTAAGGGACCATGTCTTGGAGTCGTACTAAAATCGCCACAAAAGGAAACTATACCCCACTCAATGAATTGTCATTTTCAAGCAACCAATAATGAGGCAGAATACGAGATCTAATCTTCAGTTTATAAATCTCCCAAGATCTAGGGATCAAAAAACTTCAGGTGCACGTTGATTCATTACTAGTTACAAACCAATTTAATGGAAAATATCCTATGAAAAATAAAAAGCTAGCTTCATATTTTAAGATAGCAAAAAACATGGCATCCATGTTCCAAGATTTTGACATAAAACAAGTACCTAGAGAGGATAACGCGGAAGCAGATGCATTATCCAATCTTGGTTATGCTTTCAAGATTCATCCTGACATTAAGATTCCTATATTTTATGTCACTTCACCCATAAATAGAAAAACATAGAAGAAGAGTTGGCACGTGTTCAATATCCTTAAGCCAAGGACCTCAATCCTAAAGAATCTTATATTCAACATATGCTTTGCTATCTCCAAAATAGATCCATTCCCAAAATGAAAAATTCCCAAGAAACTTCATAATCAAAGCTTCCAGGTTCAACATCGTTGATGATATATTGTTTAGAAAATCAGTGGCATGCGCCTATCTTAGGTGTCTTAATGATGATGAATCCATTATCATCGTCAAAGATACTCACGAAGGAGAATGTGGTAACCACGTAGGAGGCTATGTAGTCTTCTCCAAGATATTTATGACATGATACTATTGGCCAACGATGAAGAAAGACGTGATAAAGTATTCTCAAAGATGTGACGCATGCCAAATACATAGCAATATCTTTCACTAACTAACTAAACATCTACATCTTGTTATATCTCCATGGACCTTCATGAAATGGGGCATAGATATAGTTGGAAAGCTTCCTATAGCACCAGATGGTAAAGTTTTCATGTTGCATAACTTCGTATGATATTGTAAGGAACTTATACACATACATTTAACATTGACATGTTAAAATTAAGCTAAGGGAATATTCCAAGGATGTGGAAAATCACAACGAAACAATCCTTAGATGAGGTTATCCCAAGATTTGCAACATCTCTATGTTGTCAATTGGTTTGAACAAGCTCATGTTTACTATGCTAGAGACATCTAAATCTAAGACAAAAATCAAAGATTAAAAACAATAGGGGCATCCCAAGATATCAAGACAAAGTATCATTGTTTTGGTAAAAAAAATTGATTAAATATTATTCAACCAAAAAGGCTATGGTAACCTACCTTGTTATTTTTATTTATTTGAATGTGAAATTATAGAAATGATGAAGATATACGAGTACAAATGTAGTAGTAGAGCTAATTATGTGTGTAGTATATGCATTACAAGTGTATTTATAGTCTAGACTAAATAACAATAAGTCCGATATTTCTGGGATCCTCTTGAATTAGCATATACAAATTGTTTGATTTGGTATTCATGTGTCTTAAGCATGGTTGAAACGATTCTTTGATGACAATAAGTCTCATAATGACCATTTCTACACATCTGAGAAAAAAATAGAAATATGATCGTTAAGAGTCTTAGGAAATAAAAATAATAATAGTCAGGATCCGGAGAAAGGTTCAGGATTTTGAAGGATCCTGAAGATCCGAGATCGTAAATAGGATTGGCGATCTTGGACCAAATAATTTCCCCCAAATTACACCTACGAAGTATCAAGGTTAATTTAAAATAATTAAAGGTATAATTTTAAAATAAATAACGTGAATAAAGATTTATAAGTTCTAACGGATAGGGTAATTTGAATCTTAATGGGTAGATTTCTAGCCGTTGAAGCTGTCATAGTAATATGTCAAATCACCCTTTTACCTTTCCATAATTTATGTATAAATAGGATATTTAGTCTTTTGTTTTTGCGTTACTCTTTCATCTCCCTTCCGAAATTTATCGAATACCATCAAAGGGTACTATCCTCGTTGGTTTTCCTCTTATTTTTCTTCGTCTTTACTCATGGGTAAAAACGTAACTTGCTCTCGTACAAATGTCATCGCCGTTCCTAATGATAATTTCATCGATCAAAAGGCCTTGTCTTATGAGGAAACTTGTACTTTCGAAGAAAACAACATCGAAGCACTGAAATCGGTTCGGGATTTTTTCGCTGGTGCCGTTTTTAGAGCTTTTGATGCAAGGATCCAACCGGATTCCGTTTCTTCTTCTTGGGTCTATTTTCCCAAGTTCCCTTTCACCCTAGGTCTTTCTTATCCTTTTCCTGGGATTATTTCCAAGTTACTTGAGATTACCAATGTCTCGTATAATCAAACCATGCTAACGGTCTTGAGGATCCTCTATTGGATCGATTGATTAAACCGCTCCAAGGATCTCAGGATTTGTTAGAATGAATTAGCCCACGTCTACAACTTTTCGTCCAAGAATAATGATGGTTCCTCGAAAGGAAAATACTTTTTCATGAAACACGACTCCATTCCTGGTACAGATCTCTTGCCATAGTCCTGGGTTAAAAGGTAGGGTTTTCTATTTTATGCTAAGGATCCTAGCATTGACACTTCTTATGTTGTTTGATTTTTTTGCAGCTTTCAACACTACCAGAATATAGGCCTTTAATGACATGCAAACCATCACACGCAGTGATTTATGATACACAAATGTGTGTGTCCTAAAAATAATGTCATCTCTCCCAAAATTTAAAGGATTTAGGACACGCATTTTTGCATGCCCTAAAATTAGTGTCTAAACAAAAAAAAAAAAAAAAAAAAAAAAAAAAAAAAAAAACACACAGAGGGCACCTATAATAAAATGTGTGCCGTCTAAGGATGTCGTTTTATAAGTTTTAATAGAACGCACGTTCCATCCATTTAGCTAGGGGGAAAATGAAATCCCCAAAAATTAAAAACCTGCCTTGCTGAAAACCCTCGCCTCCTTTACATGGCTGAAAACCCCATTCTTATCAGATTTCCAGAGCTATCTCCCCATTTTTTCGAGATTGTTGCAAACTACAACATTCTTAAACCAGGGGATTCAATTAAATACTATAACCCAAACTCTTTCTGGTAATTGGGAGCCAATTAGGGAAAAACACAACCCTTATACCACTTTTTCTATCAAGAAACCTCAGGTACATACACTTTTTCTCCTCTTCCTCTTCCTCTTCTTCTCCGTATGCTTTCTCCTCCCTTCCTCGCCGGTGGTCACCGCTACTGCCTACTTCAACCAGCCCTGCCCTTTCTTTTTCCCCTGCCCAGGAGCATCTGTCGACGACTTCTCAACTTCATCCGTTCAACAGATCGTTGATCATTGCCCCTACGATACCATCAACTGCTCCAAACCTAGGATTACGAAGCACCTACTGTTCAGTGGGGGTAACCTAACTAAACCCTAGATTTTACTTTAATTTCTGTAATATATCTCATGATATTAATTAATAGAAGTAATAGTTTGATTTATGTGGAGCTACTTGTCTTAATTTGATTCGAATATGTTTCAAAATGTCATTTTTATCTTATGTAATTTTGTATCTACTAACCCAATTGATGGTATTTTGTTTGTTTTAAAATAAAAAATCAAAACACAGGAACTACTTTATGCACACCCTTTTGATGTGGAGGCACAAAAGAAAATTGAAGCTGCAATCCGCCAGGTGCGTGGATCTATTTTTCATTTTTCTCAATCGTGAAAATATTATATAATATTTGGTAATTGCTTTAATAATATTTTTATTTTTTTCATGTCCTTCCTCCAAGATCAGATGTGCATCAAATGAGGGTTAGTAATAGTGTTTGTATATTTATTCTATTTTCATATTTGTATTTTTGATGTTTAAATAATTCAATTTCAGAAAATTAACCTACTTAATACCTGCAACATGCAACAGGTGTTTATTATGATTTCCATTGAACCAGCTCCTATGCTTGAAGATAAAGAGAAATGGTTTGTCTTTTTCTCTTGTTTTAATATCTTCAATTTTGATTTTTATTTTATGTTTGTGTTTGCATCTCTGGCTCTATATTTTATTTTATAATATTTCATGTTCCATGTCACCTGGGTTCCATGATTTCATTACAAAATACCTTACAAAAGACCCTCGTATATGTCCCATTGCTTCCGAGCTATTAAATGTATGTTACTATAGCTTATGTTCTACATTATATAAATGACAAATATACCCTTCTGTTTGTAATATACACACTTCACTTGAAACAACATATATTCATTGAAAAATGCAAATATGGAGCTTCTGCAATGTTGCCTAAGATTGAAAAGGCAAAGATAAATAGGGTTGCTATGGCTTTGGAGGAAGAAGAAAATGTTGCTTCAAAGACTATACCATGATACGAGGTGTATAAATATATAAATATATATATTTAAATTTATATCTATTTATTTATTTGTTTATCTTTTTATTTACTATTGGGTTATTAAATGCACACAAACACTTGGAGCAAAAATGAATGAAGAATATGGAGATACTGTTCCATCTAAGCCTCATCAAGTGCCTAATGGAGTAACTATTGTGGGTAGTTCAATAAAACTTGATGTTCTAGAATAGGAAAGAGAAGGGATTCTCTCTGCAAATTTTGATTAATAAATAGCAATTTTTAATGTTAAAAGAAATCTTGTTGATTTATAATGTCATATTATCAGTTAAAAAATATTGAATGCGAGCAGGTGATTTTGGAAGCA
The DNA here is from genome assembly GCF_002870075.4 of Lactuca sativa. Taxonomy (NCBI): domain Eukaryota; kingdom Viridiplantae; phylum Streptophyta; class Magnoliopsida; order Asterales; family Asteraceae; genus Lactuca; species Lactuca sativa. Next base: position 115,208,472 of record NC_056631.2, read on the forward strand.
TGATAATCAGTTGATATAGAGAAAACAATTGCTTAAACATCATCGACTCAAATGACTAAAGAGCCCTCATCCTCGTCAGGACATGGTCAAAGCTTGTCCATGGCTGATCCTAGAGAAGATTCAGTCAGACCATGGTATGTTTCTATATCATATAGATTAAAATAAAAATATATAATATTCATGTAGTTATGTATAATTAATTAGATTTATCATATGTTGATCCTAACAACCATAATTAATTAAATAGCAATCCAGCAGTTTGAGTTTCCAGTGTTACATATAGGCTCTGTTGAGCCTTTTTATTTATTTTTATATGTCTGATATTTTGCATCGAGTATTTCTTAAATAGTGCAATTGATATTTTCAACATCTATGTATGATTTCCATATAAATTCATTTGGCTAATTGATTTCATTTGTTGGTATGAAATTCAACAAAACGCTGCCAGCGAGTTCAAAGCATACACCGTTTCTGGCAAGTTATTCACTTTATTTATATTATTATTTAGTGGTAAAATACTAGAATTTATAAAAAAATAACTTAATTTGTATTTATTTTTCTAGGTCTATCCAGTGACACATTCAAAAAGCACTTGATCAAAATTTGCACCAGGTCCGTTTCATCACCATTTTCGATATGTTTACAGATGTAGCACCTGGTTCCTGGTATGTAATTTATTTAAATATTTAGCATTTTTTGCCTTGGACTCGGTGAGTTGAAGGACCAACTCGCCAAGTAGAAGCGGGATGGGATGCAGGATTTAAGTGATGGACTCGTCGATTCGGGTCCCGGACTCGACGAGTAGGCTATGACTGGACAAAAACCCTAATATGAGGGTTTGCACCCTATTTAATCATCTCATTCAGCCACCACTCATCCCTAATGCTCCCAGAAACCCTCCCTAGTAAACCCTAAGTGTTTTGGTGCAAGATCTAAGGATTTTGAGTGATTTTTGTGGGTTTTGACCTCAAGGAAGAAGGAAGATCATAGAAGGATCAAGAGGAGACTGAAGGATTCGAGTTTGGTGCATCATTTTCAGTCCTTGAAAGGTATAAAGTTTGTACCTTACTTTTTCATTTGTTAGATCCCTTTTTGGGGAAGATTTAGGGCTTTTTAAGTCATATGAGGTGGCCAACCATGATTGCAAACATGGTTGCGGGTCAAGACTTCGGATCTAAGACTTGGAATGAGTCACAAAGCAGATTTGGGTTGCTTTTGCACCCAAGGAAGGTCCCATGCAACATAAGAGCCATTTTAGATCCTTTTTGGCTCAAAAGTCCCATGCATGCACGTCAAGTTCGAAACTTTACGTGCTAGATCGAGCTTAGGGGCTTGGATCTATCTTTTGGTCAAAGGTTGTACATCATAAATCGAGGATTTAAGGTGTGGACGTTATCGACTCGGCGAGTCCGTTCTTGGGACTCGACGAGTCCAAGGCATAGAGTCCCTTATATGTTGAGGGTCAAAAGAACCCAGTTGGGTGTTAGAAGGGTTGTAGAAGGTCCGAAGGAGTGACCCAATGTGTTGGACTTAGCCTTAGACCTAGAATTCATGGGACTCGACGAGTGCTAGAACAGACTCGGCCAGTCCAAGGAAATCTCCTTATGGATGAAGATGAACTCGACGAGTTGTTCATATAACTCGGCGAGTCGGGGTCAGGACTTGTTCATCAGATGAAGGTGAACTCGACGAGTTTTCATCCGACTCAGCGAGTTGGATTAAGGTTCATTGATGTTCGTAAAGAAGGGGAACTCATCGAGTCGTTGCAAAACTCAACGAGTCGAGTCGTGGATAAGGGCGAGTAAAGGAAAGGGACTCGACGAGTTGACGGCCCAACTCGGCGAGTCGGGTCAACTGGAAGTTGACTTTGACTTGGACTTGGTTGGGGGTAAAATAGTCATTTTACCCCAAGAGTAGATATCAGTTTCTGACTGAGTGTTTTGTGGGGATTATAGCCGGAGGATTTCTTGAGCAGCAGCAGCTACTCGTATGAGGTGAGTTACCTTCCAGTAGCGGTGGGTCTACGGCCACAATGTCGGCCTACCAGTAGGAGCTGTATGATTAGATGATTGTATTTGTGATATCATCTAGGTTTGCTACTACCTGATATGTTATATGCTGGCATGATATGTTATATGTGATAGTAGTAGAGTTCGGTTGTTAGGACCGCAGGGTAGGTCAGACATCCCAGATATGTCTGACATTATGTGGTGAGATGTTTATATGCTGGTATGATACGTTATATGTGGTAGTGGTAGTAGGAGGGGAATAGTCCCCAAGTTCGGTTGCTAGGACCGAAGGGTAGTTCGGACACCCCATATATATATATATATATATATATATATATATATATATATATATATATATATATATATATATATCTGATAGTATGTTTACGTTATGATATATGTGATAGTAGCAGTAGGGGTGGAATAGTCCCCGAGGGTCAGTTGTTAGGACCGACGGGTAGGTCAGCACCCCAAAAGGTCTTGACACGGGTAGGACGGCACCCCAGAATGGCCGCAACGGTAGGTCGGCACCCCAGAATGGTCGTACGGGTAGGTCGGCACCCCAAAATGGTCGTACTAGGTAGGTCAGCACCCCAGAATAGCCCGACAGTATGTATGCTATGTGACTGTATGGTATGTGGTACGATGGGGGAACTCACTAAGCTTCCTGCTTACAGTTTACAGTTTTGGTTTCAGGTACCTCTTCAGCGAAGGGGAAGCAGCCGGCGCGGTAGCGGCACATCATACACACACTCATTGTCTTTCCGCACTATTGATATTCTGGGATTGTACTCTGACATGTTATTATATTATGACTCGGGTTTTCAGACATGATACATTGTTTTATGAGATGATGTGATTTCACAATATTTTCTTATGAATGTATTTATGAGTCAGTTAATTAAAAAGAAATTTTTGGACTTGAAAATTGGGTCGTTACAAGTTGGTATCAGAGCCCTGGTTTGAGGGATTCGGACACACCCTTGGGGGTGTCTGGACTCAAATCGAGGGATTAAAAGATTTTTACAAGAAAAATGGTTTCCTAAAAGCTAATATGAAAGAGTTTTGGGAAAGAACAATGTGTGTGATGTGCGCGACCGTCCGAGCACAAGTAAGTATTCCCTAAAGTACCCATACAAGTTTATATTATGTTTATCAGTTTCAGTAGAACAGCATGCTAGAATAGGACTAAGGATCTAGGATTGACGCCTAATGTGCCTGCTATATGTGCTCCAACTTATGAGAATTGCATGCTAGTATTGAGTAGACAGTAATAGGATAGCCTGTTTAGGTTATGCCTGGTAGTATGAGCTCAACATTGTATGCTGTTACAATTTCTCGTTAAGAGAAGAGAGTTGTTTGAGTAGTTTCCTGTGTCCGAATGTTGCTTGCTCCGTGCTTCTAGGACTCTGAATGATGGGAGTTAGCCATTAGGTAAGTACGCCACATCACATGTGATTAGGATTGAATAATCTCAGTGTGCTGGATTTGGCCCTATTGCGCAGCTCTCGTTTGAGTCTAACCGTTGTAGGGATGAGTCTTTTACTTGAAGGGTTATCTGATCCTTGTTACATGTGATGGTATTCAGGTGATGGCTAATTGGCATCACAAGGAGGCCTTCAGCAGCTGAGGACCGGTTTGGGTAGAGTCATCGATTTTCCCTAGGGTAAGCCTAGGATGAGAGTAACAGAGATCAGCAGTGGTAAAAGGGACCTGGTGGAGTTAAGGCAGTCCTTGAGGAAAGTACGGATAGATGTGGAAGGTAGTATGGGCCCGTACTGCTGAAAGCAGAGGATCCGTACTCGAATTAAGGAAGGCTGAGGCAAGACCAAGGAGCTTGTGATGGGTGTGATCCCCCTAGATGTACTAGTATCACTGACGGTTGTCATGATGTATTGCAGAATGGTGGTACTACAGCCGAGACCAACAATGGGAAGCTCGGGAGAGGGATCGGGTTCGGGTTCAGGTTCCAAACCAGTGGACGAGAGGCTACGCGAGTTCATCGCATCTGAGATCACTAGAGGCATCCTTGATGCGACCCCGGTTATCTTTGGGTCGATCAAGGAAGGGATTGTTGAGCTGATGGAGTATCGCCTTAGGGTGTTCAGGAGTGACTTGGCGACCAGCCAGTCAGGATCCCGCACATTGTCCTTTAAGGACTTCAGGGGCAGTGGCGCGCCGGACTTGCACGGGGCGAAGGACCCCATTGCTTCCAGACGATGGATTGCGGACATTAAGTCTGCACAGCTGACCAGCTTCTGCCTCGAGGGGTCGAAGGTGAGATATGCAGCAGGGTGTTTAAGAGACGGAGCTAGAGATTGGTGGGAGTCTGTTGTTGACTCCTTGGAAGTCTCGGCTGTTGAGGCTATGACCTCGTCAGACTTTGTGACCAGATTCAGGGTAGAGTTTGTGCCAGCTGTAGAGCTTCAGCAGCTGGCCAGAGAGTTTTTGGATATGAGACAGACTACGGAGACTGTGGCGGAGATCACCGCAAAGTTCCGGGAGAGGGCATTGTTGGTGCCCCAGTATGCGGGAGATGAGGACATGAGGAGGACCCACTATCATGACATGCTGCGAGCCGACATTCGGGAGCATGTTAGTTTTTCAGCTTGCCCAACCTTGGATTTCATGATTGCCAGGGCAAGGGAGAGGGAGATCGATCTAGAGCATGTCCGGAAGAGGAAGGTAGAGGAGGGGCAGACGAATGGGGCTTCGGGGAAGAAGCCCAAGGGATCAGACGGTAGGCCGAAAGGCCAGTCAGGACCAGGCCGCTGCAGGAAATGCGGCAGGCCACATGAGGGGGCGTGTAGATTGGGATCGTCGGGCTGCTATAAGTGTGGCAAGACGGGGCATTTCAGCAGGGATTGTACTGCCCCTGCACCAGTTATTTAGACGTCTTAGTTGCTATGTTTCCACTGCAACCAGAGGGACCACAAGAAGGCCAACTGCCCCCAGTTGACAGCAGCAGCAGCGCCAGTGAAGGCGCCAGCTCCAGCGACCCTGCGGATTACTGATGGCCGGCAGGCTAAGGCTAAGGCTCCAGTGGTGAGGAACCGGGACTTCCATTTGACTACCGAAGAGGCACGCACTGCACCCGATGTGGTGATAGGTATGACTTCTTGTTTATGCTTTTATGATATGCTGCTGTGATTTTGATATGTTATGTATGTGCTTTGTTTAGGATCGTTCCATGTGAACGGTATCCCAGTTCAGGTATTGTTTGATTCAGGTGCTACCCGATCATTTGTCTCTCTTATGCTTAGTAAGAAGTTTCCTGAGTCTTCGGACATGTTGGATTGCCCTTTAGAGGTTGAGATTGCAGACGACAGGTCGGTGCGAGCATCAGAGGTCTTCTGAGATTGTGTTTTGAGGTTGTTCGAGGAGCGTTACCTGGTAGACTTAGTTCCCATACCCTTGCCGGAGAACAAGGTTATTATCGGCATGGATTGGCTGAGCCCCAATGGGGCGGTGACAGATTGCGCACAGTAGTTGGTGCGAGTCAGGACCCTAGGAGGGGGAGAGTTAGTGATTCAGGGAGAGAGGCCACAGTGAGGGCCAACCTTATGTTCGGCAGCGAGGGCAAGGCGTTACCTTCAGCAGGGTTGCGCCGGATATGTCGCTTATGTCATGGACACCCGGGAGGTGGGAAAGACGACAGTGGGGGATGTGCCCATGGTACGAGAGTTTGCGGATGTATTCCCCAAGGAGTTGCCTGGGATACCTCCGGAACGACAGGTGGAGTTCAGGATCAACCTAGTCCCTGCTGCGGCTCCGATAGCCAAGGCACCGTATCGGTTGGCTCCTTCTGAGATTCAGGAGTTGTCTACACAACTGCAGGAGCTGTTAGACAAGGGATTCATTAGACCAAGTAGTTCTCCTTGGGGAACCCCGATTCTATTTGTAAAGAAGAAGGATGAGTCGCATCGGATGTGTATAGATTATCAGGAGCTGAATAAGGTAACGGTAAAGAACCGTTACCCACTCCCGAGGATTGATGACCTCTTTGACCAGCTACAGGGAGCCTCTTGGTTCTCCAAGATTGATCTGCGTTCATGGTATCATCAGATGAGGGTCAGAGAAAGGGATGTATAGAAGACAACGTTCCGGATGCACTATGGCCACTATGAGTTCGTGGTGATGCCTTTCGGGCTCACCAATGCTCCTGCCGCATTCATGGATCTCATGAACCGCGTGTGCAGACCGATGTTGGATCGGTCTGTGATAGTTTTCATCGATTATATCTTGGTTTACTCCAAGACACAGGAGGAGCACGAGGAGCATCTGCGAGAAGTTCTAGAGACTTTGAGAAGGGGGAACTTGTATGCTAAGTTCTCCAAGTGTGAGTTCTGGTTGCACGAGGTGCAGTTTCTCAGACACCCTGTCAACCAGAACGGGATATCAGTGGACCCGGCCAAAGTGGAGGCCATAATGAGATGGGAGGTTCCGAGGTCTCCATCCGACATTCAGAGTTTCCTAGGATTAGTTGGCTACTATCAGAGATTCATCCAGGATTTCTCCAAGATAGACGTACCCCTGACCAGGCTAACGAGGAAAGCCGTGGTTTTTCGTTGGGGGCCTGAGCAGCAGGCCGCATTCGAGACATTGAGACAGAGATTGTGTGAGGCGCCAATCTTATCCCTGCCAAAGGGCATGGAGGATTTTGTTGTGTACTGCATCGCGTCCATTTCAGGTTTGGGCGCGGTACTTATGCAGAGAGGGCATGTCATCGCCTATGCTTCGAGGCAGCTGAAGCCTCACGACGAGAACTACCCGACGCATGATTTGGAGTTGGGGGCTGTTGTGCTCGCCCTCAAGATTTGGCGTCATTACCTCTATGGGGTTTGTTGTACCATCTACACTGACCACAAGAGTTTGAGGTACCTCATGGATCAGCCGAATCTAAACATGAGGCAGCGTCAGTGGTTGGACGTGGTGAAGGATTACGATTGCGAGATCCTTTAGCACCCAGGGAAGGCCAATGTGGTGGCCGACGCACTTAGCCGCAAGGCAGCGCTGATCAGGGATATTTGTCTGAGGATGACAGTGGTGATTCCGCTGTTGGAGCGGATTCGGGAGGCCCAACAAGAAGCCATGAAGGAGGAACATCGGAAGAGCGAGCGGATTGTGGGGCAGGTTTCCTTCTTCGACTATGACATCCGAGGATTACTGACACTACACCGTAGGGTGTGGGTGTCGTACCTTGGGGGTGTGTGCCAGGTTCTGATGGAGGAGGCGCATAAATCTCATTTCTCCATTCATCCCGGGGTGACGAAGATGTATAGGGATCTTCGTTTAGACTATTAGTGGCCCTACATGAAGCGGGATGTAGCATGGTACGTGGAGTGGTGCTTGACCTGCAGGAAGGTCAAGGCCGAGCACCAGAGGCTACACGGCAAGATGCAGCCGTTGGATGTCCCGCTGTGGAAATGGGATGACATTACGATGGATTTTATCACAAAGCTTCCCAGGATCGCGCGGGGAGTGGATTCGATATGAGTCATCGTCGATCGATTGACTAAGAGCATCCATTTTATTCCGATTCAGAAGAGTATCTCAGCCGAGAAGTTGGCTGACATCTATATCTGGGAGGTGGTGTCGTGGCATGGGGTGCTAGTTTCGGTGATTTCCGACAGGGATGTACTGTTCACTTCCAGGTTTTGGAAGAAGTTTCATGACGAGCTGGGTACTCGTCTGCATTTTAGCACCGCCTTTCACCTGCAGACGGATGGTCAGAGCGAGTGGACCATCCAGACTCTAGAGGATATGCTGCGAGCATGCATGTTAGACTTTGGGGGTAGTTGGGATACCTACCTTCCATTGGCAGAGTTCTCCTATAACAACAGTTATCACGTGAGCATTGACCGCCCTCCCTTCGAGATGCTGTATGGGAGGAGGTGTAGGACCCCGATATGTTGCGGCGAGGTTGGACATAGGGTAATGAGGAGCACCGAAGTAGTGCTCAAGACGACAAAGAGGATTCAGCAGGTCCGGAGCAGACTTCAGACTGCTCAGAGTCGGCAGAAAAGTTATGCTGATAAGTGCCGAGCAGACCTAGAGTTCCAGGTCGGGGATATGGTTCTCTTGAAGGTGTCGCCATGGAAGGGCATCATCCGATTCAGGAAACGGGGCAAGTTGGGCCCCATGTACATTGGACCATTCAGAGTCTTAGCCCGGGTGGGCAAGGTGGCGTACAGGTTGGATCTGCCAGCCGAACTCAGCCAGATTCACAACACTTTCCACGTCTCCCAGCTACGAAAGTGCCTGGTGGACGACTCAGCAGTGGTACCCTTAGAAGATATTCAGGTCGATGGCAGCTTGAATTACATTGAGTGGCCAGTAGCGATCCTCGACCGGAAGTCACAGGATCTGAGGAACAGGAGGGTTGAGCTAGTGAAGGTGTAATGGCAACATCGGAAGGGCTTGGAATGGACTTGGGAGCCAGTGGAGGAGATGATGGAGCATTACCCAGAGCTGTTTCAGGAACGAGCAGCAGACTTCGAGGACGAAGTCTAAAATAAGTGGGGGAGATTTGTAGCACCTGGTTCCTGGTATGTAATTTATTTAAATATTTTGCGTTTTTGGCCTTGGACTCGGTGATTTGAAGGACCAACTCGCCGAGTAGAAGCGGATGGGACGTAGGATTTAAGTGATGGAATCGTCGAGTCGGGTCCTGGACTCGACGAGTAGGCTCTGACTGAACAAAAACCCTAATATAAGCGTGTTGCACCCTATTTAATAATCTCATTCATCCACCACTCGTCTCTAATTCTCCCAGAAACCATCTCTAGTAAACGCTAAGTGTTTTGGTGCAAGATCTAAGGCTTTTGAGTAATTTTTGTGGGTTTTGACCTCAAGGAAGAAGGAAGAGCATAGAAGGATCAAGAGGAGACTGAAGGATTCGAGTTTGGTGCATCATTTTCAGTCCTTGAAAGGTACAAAGTCTGTACCTTGCATGTTCATTTGGTAGATCCTTTTTTGGTGAAGATTTAGGGCTTTTTAAGTCATATGAGGTGGCCAACCATGATTGCAAACATGGTTGGGGGTCAAGACTTTGGACCTAAGTCTTGGAAAGAGTCACAAAGCAGATTTGGGTTGCTTTTGCACCCAAGGAAGGTCCCATGCAACATAAGAGCCATTTTAGAGCCTTTTTGGCTCAAAAGTCCTATGCACGCACGTAAAGTTCGAAACTTTACGTGCTAGATCAAGCTTAGGGGATTGGATCTATCTTTTGGTCAAAGGTTGTACATCAGAAATCGAGGATTTAGGGTGTGGACATTATCGACTCGGCGAGTCCGTTCTTGGGACTCGACGAGTCCAAGGCATACAGTCCCTTATATGTTGAGGGTCAAAAGAACCCAGTTGGGTGTTAGAAGGGTTGTAGAAGGTCTGAAGGAGTGACCCAATGTGTTGGACTTAGCCTTAGACATGGAATTCATGGGACTCGACGAGTGCTAGAATAGACTCGGCGAGTCCAAGGCAATCTCCTTATGGATGAAGATGAAATCGACGAGTTGTTTATACAACTCGGCGAGTCGGGTTCAGGACTTGTTCATCAGATGAAGGTGAACTTAACGAGTGTTCATCCCACTCAGCGAGTCGGATGAAGGTTCATTGATGTTCGTAAAGAAGGGGAACTCGTCGAGTCGTTGCCAAACTCGACGAGTCGAGTCGTGGATAAGGACGAGTAAAGGAAAGGGACCCGACGAGTTGATGGCCCAACTCGGCGAGTTGGGTCAACTGGAAGTTGAATTTAACTTGGACTTGGTTTGGGGTAAAATAGTCATTTTACCCCAAGAGTAGATATCAGTTTCTGACTGAGTGTTTTGTGAGGATTATAGCCAGAGGATTTTCGGAGCAGCAGCAGATAGAGGCTTCCCGCACAGATTATCAGCAGCTACTCGTACGAGGTGAGTTACCTTCTAGTAGCGGTGGGTCTACGGCCACAATGTCGGCCTACCAGTAGGAGCTGTATGATTAGATGATTGTCTTTGTGATATCATCTAGGTTTGCTACTACCTGATATGTTATATGCTGGCATGATATGTTATATGTGATAGTAGTAGACTTCGGTTGTTAGGACCGCAGGTTAGGTCAGACATCCCAGATATGTCTGACATTATGTGGTGAGATATTTATATGCTGGTATGATACGTTATATGTGGTAGTGGTAGTAGGAGGGGAATGGTCCCCAAGTTCGGTTGTTAGGACCGAAGGGTAGTTCGGACACCCCATATATATATATATATATATATATATATATATATATATATATATATATATATATATATATATATATATATATATATCTTAGTATGTTTACGTTATGATATATGTGATAGTAGCAGTAGGGGGTGGAATAGTCCCCGAGGGTCAGTTGTTAGGACCGACGGGTAGGTCAGCACCCCAGAAGGTCTTGACACGGGTAGGACGGCACCCCAGAATGGCCGCAAGGGTAGGTCGGCACCCCAGAATGGTCGTACGGGTAGGTCGGCACCCAAAAATGGCCGTACCAGGTAGGTCGGCACCCCAGAATAGCCCGACAGTATGTATGCTATGTGACTGTATGGTATGTGGTACGATGGGGGAGTTCACTAAGCTTTGTGCTTATAGTTTACAGTTTTTGTTTCAGGTACCTCTTCAGCGAAGGGGAAGGAGCCGGCACGGTAGCGACACATCATACACACACTCATTGTCTTTCCGCACTATGGATATTCTGGAATTGTACTCTGACATGTTATTATTTTATGACTCGGGTTTTCAGACATGATACATTGTTTTATGAGATGATGTGATTTCACAGTATTTTCTTATGAATATATTTATGAGTTAGTTAATTAAAAAGAAATTTTTGGACTTGAAAATTGGATCGTTACAACAGATTTGTTTATTAAAATTTCTTTGAGACTTCAAAATTTTCTAGAGCCTATATATTTTAATGTCCTTCGTTGAACTTGTAAGTCATTGTATCATTTTTCTATTTTCAATTTAAAGACACTCACTTCTTGGTAAATGTTTTCAATTTTGGATCATTGTTTTAGGAATGCAAAAAGCGGCCAAAATATCATTTTTATTTATTTATTTATTATTGTTGGTAAAATTACTTAGATTCAAAATGTCGCTTGATCAACATCTATGGCAGGTCAGGTGTCATTTTGACCATCACTTTTGGTTTATTTATCAAAAAAAATTATTAGCATTTTTGGTTTATTTGTAGATAAAATAAATAAATAAATAAAAATTTCATGATGTAAGAGAGCTTGAAAATTTATTGTTCCAAGTTATGAATAAATTGATTTGAGCATCATTTCTTTCAAGTCCGCTGTCATTTTATAGTTTCACTTATTTGGTTTTATAAATAAAGTTTTGTTGTTTTTAGTTTCATAATGATTGTTTTAGAAAAATCTATTAGCAGGTTCAGAAAGCCAATTGATCAAAATTTGGATGGGTTATGTCAGGTTCAGAAAGCCATTTAAGAAGATTCAGTTAGTGTGAATTTGTAGTTTGACCATACATATACTCAGGTTGACCAAGAAAGTTGCTACAGTTGAAACATCGAGTTCTGAACCCACATCACAAGCTACTGGAACCAATGGTGGTGTCATCACCGGTACAAGGTAATGGTAACAATAGGTGAAGTTTATAATTATGGGTTTGTTTGAATTTGGTTGCAGGCTTCAAAGTGTTAATTTTTGTTTTTTGGAAATAACATATATACATAAGAATCAGATAGATTATATATGATTTTGCATGTTTTTTGTTTTCAGAAGGAGATATTCCTGATGGGAGCTAGAAGTGTGGTAAATATAACAACATAAACTACCCATTCAGAACGAAATGCAACATAAAGAAATGTGGTGCTGAAAATGAGAAAATCTACATCCAAATTGAACTGTGTGATCAGATTCTTTCAATGATCAACAACTCCAACATATTATATGCAATATTATATGCAGAGAGTGAAGTGTTAGAAGTAATGCACCAGGTTGATTTTTTTTAATATTCAATGATATTCATATCATATTACATTCTATTACTAAATTATGATTATAATTACGGGTTTGGTTATAGATTGCCAAGATATTGCAATGTATTAAAGTTCTTTAAACTTTTTTTTTTGCTCGGTTATTTTCAGGTTGCTTCTTAAAATTGAAAGATGCAATATTAGAACATGGATATTTCTTGTCTAAAGTAGCTTCATGTGTTCCTCCACGAACCTATAGTCAATCATCTATTACTTCTATACAAGTAAGTATTCCACTCCCTCGTCTTTTACATTGTTTTAGTTGAAGGTTAAAAGTTGGTTTTAGTTGCTCTTTACGAAATCCCAATAAATTTATTGGGATTTATTAGTTTATGTGAATTTAATGGTTCCATTATTCAAATTTGTAGGTCTTGTTGATGTGCATAGTGTCAAGTAAAGTAGCTCGGATGCTGTGAAGGTAGGCAACAAGTTCTTGTAGTTCGACTATTATTTTGTTGATGAATTTCATCTCTTTCACATTTGATGTATTACATTTGTCTACTATTGGAACAATTATTTGTATGATATTAAATTTTGTGCAATGGATTGTATTTTTTGTAAATGTTATTTTATTTTCTATTATGAGACATTAAATGCAAATTTAATTTGAAAATTAGTAAATCTATAAATATTGTTTTTAAACATTTAAATTTACGATACGCAAAAATGTATATCATATTCATTTATGACATGACCTTTCTTGACATGGGCTTTGATGATACGTATTACGTCTCGTAAATGTGTTTCATAAATACGTGTCGTCAAGTTACGATATGCAAATGCGTGTCGTCTTCCTTTATGACATGGCCTTCCTTGACATGCATTTGCGTGTCATTTGTATCCTTTTATGACACGCAATGCGTGTCATTAAAAAGTATTTTTCTAGTAATGCAAGTTTGAAGAGTTTGTTCCTCTTGCTGAAGACACTGAAGATAGGATCGGAAATTTCCTTACCTTACCCGAGATTGACAGAACATTCAAGCTCGACCATCCTAGCCACCAAGAAACCTCAACTGCCATTATCCCCATGGCTGCCAGTAGGGATCCTAAATTTTATTTTATTTCATATGAAGGTTCTTGAACTGACAAAACTTTTTTGTTATGCTTAGGATCCAAATCTACTCGTTCTAGTGCACGTTTTACCCTTGCCAACCTTGATTCTTCTATGTCCATCGACTAATTGGCAGATAAGAAAGAAAATTTTTCTCTCTTCTTTCCAAGAAAGCTCCCATAGATTTGACTATCAAAACTTTGAGATTCCGAAAAAGGAAATCAACTAAAGTTTTTAACTTGGAGAAACTCAGGGTGGACGAAGAAATGATGAAGTTTCTCTCATTCTCTCAGTCTGTAAGTATCATTGTAGTTTCTTATATCTGGCACCAGTTTTCTCATTGTTGCTTCTTACAGGTGGCTGATCATATCTCACATTCCTCTAAAGATCTCCAAGCTAAGCTCAACCGGATAAAAAATGTAATAAAAAACTATACACAATATTTAGCGTGGTTCAGTCAAAATGCCTTACATCTACTGGCCAACAAGAGAGAATGAGCGATATATATATATATATATATATATATATATATATATATATATATATATATATATATATATATATATGATTTTATTCAACTTCCAAGAACAATTACAATCACTCACCAAGATTGCACCTCACTTGACTCTCAAAATAAAAGATTTTCTCTTGCTTACAAATTATTCCAAAGGATGTACTCTTAACCTCACAATGATTTGCTATGTTGAAACTTTTACGCAAAATGTTCATGGAGATGTATGCTTATTTATAGAAATGCATGGGAACCTTAATTCTGATAAATCAAACTCATTCATAATTAGCCATGAAGAGGATGCCCTAATTATCAGTCGATCACAAAACACCATAGAATTGTTTCTAAATCTTTAACCTTGGAGGATTTGCATGACCACCTACCATACATCATAACATGTTTAACGACTCCCCAAAAGATCTATGCCAACGTATTCTCAACCCCAACAACACATTATTATTCATGCAACGCCTTTCACCGGCCAAAAGAGTTTTCTCTGACCATGAAAGCTTTATGTCATGACAGAGAGATTTCTCTTATTAGAAGAATTTTCTGTCATCAAATAACTTTCTCTAGACATAAGAGTTTTTTTTTTTTTTTTTTTTTTTTTTTTTTTTTTTTTTTTGTCAAAACTTCATTCCCCAACATCTTAACACTATAAATAATTTATTAACCAATTTTGATATTACCTTAGTAAGAAAACTATACCTAAATGTTACATTTAAAAAAATATGATGATAACACTTTATTTCACAAGTCAACATATATATTTATGGCTATCGTGCTAAGTAACTTATATATGGTTTAAGATACTTAAATAATAATAATAATAATAATAATAATAATAATAATAATAATAATAATAATAAGTTTTACATCATGGTAATAAAAATAAAAAATTATTTTTATTTCGTTGACGTAATTTACCCAAGATATAACACATTAAATAAGAGGGTAAGAAGAATTGTAAAAACTAAAAAAAAATGTTTCAAAAATGTGAATAGGAGTATTTGAATAGGGGCCCACCTGAAAAAGGTCAACTAAAACCGCCATCAACATCTCAAAACCTGATTTCCTTTTCATGTGAAAAAAGCCATCTTTTTCGCTACTGAAGCCTCCTTTTCTAATATTTGTTTTCTGCTATTAATAAACAAATAGTACTTGTTAAAATCCTATGACTGCAACCCCAATAACATATTTTAAAAAAAATGTAAACAAAAACAATAAAACCATCTTTTTGTTGGTTGTCACAGAAAACATGGGTGAGAAATTTTGGAGTTTTCTTAATTTTAGTAATCCACACTTGTTTTTATCTCACAAAAGGAGTTGATTCATGGCGATACCCTTCTCTCTCTATTATTTACATATTTTCGTATTTTAATCTATATTTATGTAATTATAAATTCGTGTATAAATACACATCCATCATTATACCTATGTTATGCTAATTCTGTTCAGTTTCTAGTTAATCGGTGAGAAGGGTGTGTGAAGCAAAGACTGAAAATGGACCATCATGAGCATGTGGAGGAGGAGGAGGAGGAGGAGGAGGAGGAGACTGTGACTCCGGTTGCAAATTCTGGGAGGAGGAACGGAGGAAGTGAAAGATTCCGGTACAAGGAGTGCTTGAAGAACCAGGCATTCAGCATTGGCAGAGAGGCTCGAGACGGATGTGGAGAGTTCATGCCGGCCGGTGATGAAGGCACCTTGGAGGCTATGATTTGCGCCGCTTGCAGCTGTCACCGGAACTTCCACCGAAAAGTACTTGAGGTGCAACCACAACAGTACTACCAAGCTCCGTTTCACCACCACCAGATGGCACCGCCGCCGTTTTATTGCCACCACAACCCTGCTGGATACCTGAATGTGATGAGATCTCCGCCATCTCACCACCAGCGTCCGCTTGCTATACTGCCTACATCAAGGAACGATGTTGAAGACATACCAAACCCTAGCTCTAGCGGAGTTGGTTCCAAAAAGCGGTTTCGTACGAAATTCACCCAGTATCAGAAGGATCGGATGCTGCCGTTCGCGGAGGCGTTAGGGTGGCGCATTCAGAAAGAAGATGAGGCTGTCGTACAGCAATTCTGCGATGAAACAGGCATCAGTCGTCAAGTTCTAAAGGTCTGGATGCACAACAACAAGTATACACTCGGTAAAAGGCCCTAGTTATTCACAGTTGGATGAAACAGAAGTGATTTCATCTCAAGTTCTAGAGATAAGTTAGGGTGGTTTTCTTTTTCATAAGGTTTTCATCGATCATGATCTGAGATTTCTCAGTCTAGATCGAACTATATCTAAAATTAGGTAATTGTGCTTCATTCGAAGCTAGAGATGGTAGAATATTTTAATCAAGACGTAATGATTTGGTGTTGAATTTTCGGAGTTGATAATCGTTGATTGTTGTTTGTTGGCGTATATAGATGTTCAAAAAGGTTATTTTTTAAACATGTCATTTCACACACACATTCACATCGTACTGAACATAAGGATTTAATGCAGTGAGAGAAGATGACGACGTTGATTGTGAATTAGGAAGACGTGTGATACATGCAAAGCTACCATAATTCACATCTGTCACCTGATATTTGCCTCAGCAACTCTCTCTCTCTCTCTCTCTCTCTCTCTCTCTCTCTCTCTCTCTCTCTCTCTCTCTCTCTCTCTCTCTCTCTCTCTCTCTCTCTCTCTCTCTCTCTCTCTCTCTCTCTCTCTCCTCTCTCCCTCTCTCTCTCTCTCTCTCTCATACAGAGTCAACAAACATTAAATTTGGTGTATACGAGCTTCGTCAACCTGTGGTCTTACTGCATGGCGTATTAATTTAATGTAGAAGGTTTTAGTTACCGCGAAAAGAGACACTTGTGGCCTGGCAATTGGCACGAAGATTGTAAGGCTTTATGTTTGAGCATTATTAATAATTTCGAAACCAAAGTTTAACCAACCAAAATAAGCTACAAATTTATAAAATATAAGCGATATGCATAGATGTTTAATTGTTTACCGACGGAATAGCAAGAAAATACGTTGCTAGGGAGGGTGTTTTCGTTGCTTTTTGCCTACCACGTTGAGAACGTTTATTTTATACATATATTTAAAAAGTTTTCTTATTATTTTATACTTTGCTTTTATGTTATTTAAACTAAAATATATTTAATTTGCTTTTAAATGTTCAATTACAGTTAAAATGAAAGTTGGAATGCAAAAGGAAGAAAAATTGGCTAAAAAGACGCAAAATGAAGTTGTCGGACAGCTTGACCTCTCGTCAGTGTTTTGACATATCTTATGACTCGTAACTCCGATTGAGGAGATTCAAAATGTTCTGAAAACTAGACACAATTTCGGACAACTTTCGTGTTTTGAGAAAATGTTGATTCACAATCACCACGCCGTGGTGATCTCCAACATGACATGGTGAATGAAATATTCACGACCAATCAGATGACTTGCCGGATACGGTATTTCGACGAGGACCACGATGTGGTGGCGGTCAACCATGACGTGATGGCCAGATATAAGCTATAAATAGAGCCGAAAATTACTCCTGATGATATATCTTCAACCCTAATTCGTTCCCTACGAAAATAAACCTCAGATAAGCCGATTTGAGGGTCTAGAAGGAGGCCAGAGGGCCGTTAAGCTAATATGGAGCGAAGATCTGAAGGATTTGAGAGCAGATTCATGCTGGGAATCATTTGGTTTGCTTTTCCGGTCATGGTTAGTATTCTAATTGTGTTCCTATGTTTTTTTTTACTCTTCGAATTCAAGAGTTAAAACATGTTGCTTTCGTTTTAAGTAGATAAAACTCAACTGTATGTGTTGATTTCAGTGACTTTGGATTTTATTAGTTTGGTTATTAATTATGTTTGACCGATCATCACCTATCATGTTAAAGCTATGATTTTTATTGCCTACTGTTGACTTATGTGTATTTAAGAGGACCAATCTAATTACACTAACTTGAATTTTAATTAGTTTATGATCATTAAATTGTTAGAACTAGAGATTGATCAAATCCTAGGGTTAGGTAATGTTAATATGTGACTTTGAATGTGTTAGAGAGCTTAGATATCCATTCCATGCTTTAATTGATTATCATGACCATTGATAGGAAATCACTACATCATATCATTCATACTCCGAATATATTAAATTAATTATGTGTTAACTAATTGCATGATCATTGTGTTAGTTGTTCATTAATTATCAGTACTAAGAAATCTAATCAAGATAACTAGTCTTATTAAAATTCGGTAACCAACTAATAAATCCATTGCACTATTAACGAAGTTAATCATGATTGTGATAAGTAATCCAAATTAAACTTGAGTATCTGAAGTGATTCGTTTTAGTCAGTTTATCTAGTTAATTTAGTTATTAATTGAGTTTTAATAATGAAAATCCTCTTTTATTGCTTTATCTTATTTAGTATAATCTATAATAAAAAAATTCTAATATTAAGTTACTACCGTTCTCCTTGAGTTTGACAATCTTACTTATCAAAACTATACTAAAATCGATCGGGTTCGCTGTCTGTAAGGTGTGATTTAGATGCGATGATTTAAGAATTTTAAATAAAAAAACTAGTGCATTAAAATTAACACATCATATGACATCATTTCCCTCACCAAAAAGCAAGGTGTGTGTGGGAAGCTTCATTCACTCTTTTTTTAAATACAAAATAATTGAATTTGATGATATATATATATATATATATATATATATATATATATATATATATATATATATATATATATATATATATATATATATGATAAGGATCAAATGAGAACACCTAAAAGGTTGAGAACGCGAGAACAGTTCTGCATCAATCAATAAATAAGGACATACTAGTAATTGTATATTTTAATTAAATTAAAATAAAATAAAATTCAATCAAATGTCCTTAAATTTAGGATCAGTTACCAAAAAATAAAAAATATTGGATTTTTTATTTTTCTTATTAATGGAACATAAAAAACATTTTACCAAAAATTATTTTGAAACAGAAAAAAAAAAGAATCTTAAAAAATCAAATTTTTTCTCCAATTTCATGTAATTTATACGTCAATCAGAAATGGATAAAAAAACCAAACTATCAATCATAAATGATTATATTAGAATTTGACTTTTATTTTAACACAACTGTAGTTAGTGATTAAAATCACTTCGAGACCATGTATTCATATATGAATGCACATTTTGATTTATAAATATAAAATACTATTGTCTTTAATAAATACAAATATAATGAATACAAATATAATCGTAAATGACTAAAGCACAATATAAAAATAAAAAAAATCAAACATCAACTTTGGAATAAATAAATAAATAAAACACATTTACAATCCTATATGAATACAATTATAATCACAAATGGAAAATTACATTGTCTTATATATAAATAAATTTCGGCTCCTTCCAAGTTGTTGTCTATGTGCATTCTTCATCTTTCATCATTATAATCCTTTAGGCTATCCATATTAACTCGGTCAATCTACAAGAAATCAAAGAATTTTTTTGTATTATTTGTCAACAAAGTGCTTAACTCATTAACCAAATACACATTTAATATGAAATGAATAAAGAGCGACTGTAATCATCCACAAGAACTAAATCTATATTAAAAATCAAACAATAAAAAACAAATATGCATAAATGAATAAAGCACAATCCTAAAAGCTCTTATAGATTCAAGAAGTAAACCTTCTTAATGATTAAACTCGAAGAATATTGCTTCTTTTAGTCACTAATGATTATAACTTAATCAAGAAAAAAAAAACCAGTTTTTACTCTCTTTCTCACAAAAAAAAAAGCACAAATGTCACATTCAGATGATATAAGAACCTTAAAGAACTTATAGAAAACTACAATTAAAAGAAAAACAAATTCAAATACAAAGGAGCAAAAAGTAAAGTTCAAAAATAAGTAAACTAGGCTAAAATTCTCGTTCATTAAGAATCAGATTAGCAAAAAATAGAAATATTCATATTGGTTTTCAGAATCAGAAATCAAACTTCATTCTTCACATTTCAGAAATCGGAACTTGAAAATTTCATAATCAGAAATCCGGTAAGTATAAAGTAGGTGACCAAAGACTCTCGTATTCAAAATCAGAAATCGAATAATCAAATAGCCAATAAGGTTGATTACCTGATGGATCTTAAAGAATACTCATTTTGCCAATAATTGACTTGTAGGTCTTGGTCTAGAAAAGAAGAACACGAAGAGCAGAAGTGTTTCTTTTTGTTTTTGCTCTTACGTATCTGTGTATTTGTTGCCCTAGAATCGAGTGAAAGGAGACATAAGGAGGCGCCTCATGCGGTCTCATTGGCGCCACTTCTGGTGTCACCGGTGATGGGCACAACGATGGTAACCGTGGCATGAGGTGATGATGCTGAACAGATCCTCATGGTAGTATGTTTATGATGGAGGTGGATTTATTATAAAACCCTAGAGAGAGAGAGAGAGAGAGAGAGAGAAGAGAGATGGAGGGAATATAGATACGAGAAAGATGAAAGCAAAGAGGTGAGAGGGTGAGAAATTATAGGTAATAGGTAAAGCTGCAATTCTTATTATGCCCTTCTGATCATTTACAAGTTACACTTTAATACCATTAGTTTTAGAATTTTTCATAAATCGTTTGTTTAATAATAACCTTAGATCTAAGTATTTAAATGGTTCAGATCTATTCTCGCGTTCTCAACCTTTTAGGTGTTCTCATTTGATCCTACTTCTATATATATATATATATATATATATATATATATATATATATATATATATATATATATATATATATATATATATATATATACACTAGGCGAATATCCGCGCGTTGCGCAGAAAGACTTATTTAGTTGAAATATTACAAATATATGTTTTTCTAAATATTACAATAACGTTGTTAAATTTGATATAATAATTTATATACTAAATTGATATAATATATTGATTATTTTGAATTATATGATAATATATACATCTATTATAACTGCATAATCTTAATTGTCTGAATGACTTCTACCCGCGAGTTACTCATGAATAAATTAAATATAATATATGGTTTTATAGTTGTTATTGTTAATTAATTTTTTAAAATTTATTATTTGCTTACCGTTTTAATTTATATCATTGTAATTATTTAAAACAACAAACAATATTTTTTAATGTAACAATATAATCATTTATATAGAGTTATTTTTAAATATTATTATTGTAAGTTATTTTAAGCTATTAATTCGAAAACTTTTGACGATTATAAAAATATATTCAGGAAATAGTTTAGTTAAATTGATATTACAATTTAGTTTTTGCATTTAGCGCTACAATTTATCAATTTTAACTATTCACAAAATATTCTTCGGATTGTTTAAGTGGAACTGAAATTTATATTGACGTTGACCATATAATGTAATATTAAAATTAATAATTTAAGTATTTTGTCAAACTGTTCAAAAGTTGTAACTTTAAACTGATAATGGTCTACATACAATATTAAATCAAATAAATTAAGTATAATATGTTAAAAGTTAAAACATAAATTTACAAGTACAAGTATAAAATATTATTTTAATATTGAAATTTAGTTTATTTATGATTACACTTTAAGTTTGATAATTATTTAACCTTATTAACCAACTTATAATCACTATTAGAAAGACAATACAATTTATCACTTTTAACTATTTAGAAAGTATTATTTGGGTTGTTTAAGTTGAAATAAAATTTATATTTAAGTTGATCATGTAAGGTTATATTTAAATTAACAATTTAAGTATTTTATACAAATTTTCAAAAGTTATAGTTTTAAAATGATAATGGTTTATATACAACAACATATTACACTTAATAAATTAAGTATAATATGTTTAAAGTTAAAAACATAGCTTTATAAGTAGAAGAAAATATATTCTTTTAATATTAGAATTTAGTTTATATATGATTACACTTTAGTTTATAATCATTATTAGAAAGAAATTGAAAAGTCATGGGAGTTTCAAATGAATGTGGTGGTTAGAAAAATGTTTCCTTTATAATGATATAATGATAATGATAATGATATATATATATATATATATATATATATATATATATATATTAAATGAGTAATAAACATAAAAATTAATTAAAAATAAAAACCACTTCATTATTTAAAAATTACATTAAAATAAGCAAGATTAAAAATAAAAATAAAAACTAGAAAACAACAAATATTAAAAAAACACAACTTAAAAAACATAATTAACATCTGAATTTTAAAAAACCGAAATACGTCACTCGGAATCGTCGTCCACGTCATCGACATCATCCTCATCGTCATTCTCATCAACATCGTTCCCGTCCCCGTCATTCGAATCCTCACTCTCGATGAACATATCCGACTCCTCATTTGATTCATCAAACAAATCATCGTATCAATACTCTGTTGGCGGCTGGATGTGAGCCCTATAAACGTGCTCTACCAAATCAACACGAAGGGCATGATGAATGTCGTGATCGTATACTACTCTTCTATTTGCCCTATACTCTTGTGTACCAATGGCTACTTCTTCGACAGTTGGCAAAATTTCGTTTTCGTGGTATCGACATATCGCTCTTCATTCGTCTTCAAGAATCATATTATGCAATATGATGCACATACATTACGTGTTGCAACCTTTTCAGTTCATATGACCGTGCCCCGACTTTTAGTACTTGCCAACGCCTCTTGAGTATACCAAATGTTCGCTCCACGTCCTTCCTAGCTGACTCTTGCGCCTCTTTAAACTTTTTTCTTTTTTTCACAAAAACAGATAAGGGAGGATATATATTGTGACAATAGTCAAATTTGGCTCAAATCTAAGTCGAACAAAGTCATCGAGTCAAACCGGTCAACTCAATTAAACCTTGTATATTAGGGTTTGTGTTATGTAATTACTGTATAACTCACTATTTTAATGAGAAAATGTCACTTGGAAAAATTCGTGTGTTTAATTTTCCTTAGCCTTAGTGCTAAACAATGAACAAAAACAATAAAACAATGTTGCATACTCATCGGGAGTGTGTAAAATCCTAAAACATGGCTTAACGGGGTTCACGGACCTTGCGTTGCGGAGCCAAACACTCACAATTGTCACACATGAAACCTCTCTCAATCGTTTTCACTCTATCTCTCTCTCTCTCTCTCTCTCTGTTGTGAAATCTCTCCCAAATCTCTCTAAGTATGTGAAATCTCTCCCAAATATCTCTTTGTATGAGAAATCTCTCCAAGAAGGTCAAATCTCTCCCAAATCTCTCTCAAAAGTTCCAGTAACTTTTTGAAGTCATTCGGGCCATCCCGACCCTTAACCGGGTCAAAAACGGCTTGAAACGGGGTAAAAACGAGTAAAATAGGCTTCAGGACCCGAAACCCCTCTTAAGGATCCGAAACCCCTCTTAGGGCCAAAAGTCCTCTTAAGGACCGAACCCTTCTGAGCCGAACCTGAAGGCTGCTGAACCGAACCCGAAAGGTCCTCTCGGGCCCGAACCTCGCACAAGACCCGAACCCGAGCCTCGGTCCATTTCGCTCCATGATGCCTTCGGTCTATTTTGCTTCTGACTGCTTTGGACCGAGCCTGCTCTTCTTGCTATATCGCTTCGCTGCGCCTCGCGCCTAGCCTTAGGAGGACCGAACCTCCGACCCAATCCGAGAGGCCTCGCTGGAAGATCAATTCTTTCCGGTTTTCGACTACGACTTCATTTTAACTTCGTTTTTCATCATTTTAACGCGGGGTTTTCACCCAAAACTTTAATTTAACATACAAGACCCCTTAATTAATGATTAATCACATTTTTAAGGATAAAACATTATCCAAGAAGAGTAGGTGAAGTACAAAGGTGGAGTGTTGACTTTCCTTTATTCTATGACACAAGCAACCCCCATACCCACTCCATGCCTAACCCACACTCCTCCCCACCATACCTTGTCACTTCCTTGTACTTTTTACCTCTATCACAAGCCATCCCCACGTTTTTAGGGCTGATCACTCAACCTCTCTCCTCATTTTCTTTCAATTTCTTTCATTTCACCAAAGATCCAACTCCACTTTTCTCTCAAACGTTTCTCTCTAATTCGAGATCCCAAGGCTGATCATCAAGTGTTCTCCCACTCTTGGTAAGTATAATTCATCCTTCTTGTGATTAATACACTTCATTCTAATACAATCATTGATTCCTTACACAAAGATCATCACGTTCATGTTAGATCTTCGAATCTCCAAGTGATCTTTCAAGTGTTCTTGAGTTAAACACTTCCATTCTTCAACAATCATCTACTGAAATCACTCAAGGTGAGTTCATACCCCTACATTTTCATGTTTTCTCAAGTTTTTAGGGGGGGGGGGGGGGGGAATACAAGTTAAAACACCAAGAACATAACTAAACTTTTCTAACAACCTTTATCAGAAAAGTTGGACTCCATTCACGGACTGCTTTGGGAAACTTTAAAACTCATAATAAAAATTATTAGTAAACTAGACTCATTTTCCAAACTCTCAGAATTTACGGATTCTGATTTGGACCCTTGATGAGTTTTCTATAAATTTTCTAAGAACAGTAAATGAAAATATTAATAACAGAAAAATGCTATCAATTTCATTTCACCTTGTAACATGTTGAGCAAGGTGTATATCTTTATGTGATTATATGTTTTTGCAAATAAATGAAATTTTGACTTAGTATATAGGCATATATCAGTTAACAAATGGAGTTTTCTAGATAGAGCATAGAAATAACGATTTGTTATAATCATAGCACATCTATTACATACAAACATTTGAATAAACTATGTTAAGTATAGTTTATGTACATTATCACTTTTGCCCTTGTTTTTATAAACTATAATAGGTATAGTTTATGATTTATCACATAACACACTCATACAAAAAGGGTACATTCATACAAAAAGGTTTTTACATTCACGCACACCACACGTAAACTTGTTAACTTAAATTGTGAGACATTCTCTTTCCGTACGTCCGAGTGCAGGACTTAAATTTTTGGTAGCTATATCCAGAGTCTCTTGTAGGGAGAACGTGATAGTTGTGTATAGATCTATATTGGGTTAGACACCCCACACCTGAGCTGCATGCAACAGCTAGACCGGCAGGTCTGTGGTGACAAATGTCATATCAGTTTCGCGACGCCTAAGAAACGTCGTGGCAGGTTCATTCAGTCATAGTATGGTTATAGCGGCTCACTTAGGAAGTTAACAACTCATAAAGTTTATGGAAATTTTTCTTTATAGTCAAAAGGGGTTTTATGCTGATTTAAAACCATGGTTATATTATTAAGTATGGAAAATACTTGTTTATTCTTGGTTCTGGGATTTAGGACTACATACACATATTAAAGAAAATTTTGGATTTTCTGGATACATATTCAAACGCTTTTACAAGGAAAATGGTTTACTTCTCTAAATCTCTTATGAACTCACCAACCTTTGTGTTGACACTTTTTCAAACAACTTGTATTCTCAGGAAATCACTAAACAGGAAATCAAGTGCATTTTGAGGATGGGACGTTAAGGCGTCAAACATTTCATATTTTGTCAACATATTGTAATTGATTTTGAAACATGTAATTCATACAATGATGTAACTTTTTCAATTATATATATGTTGATTGTGTTTGCTTAAATCACTATTGTATTTGTTGTTATGATACTATACATGAAGGCCTCCACCCCCGGACGTTTCCGCCATCCTTGGTTTGGGGGTGTGACAGATTGGTATCAGAGCATGGTTTATAGTGAATTAAGTATATCAAACAACATAAGATATACAAACTATAAACACATTTGGGACTAAGAGACTCTGATTTTAAAACATTCTAACGGGTTATACTTTTAGAAAATGAATAGTTTCTTGTTTAAAAGTATACCTACATGCATTACATACTCGCGTAGTGTCATAACTAGAAGAACATAAACTAAAAGAAGAGGAGTTGAACGCTAAGAGTATGCCTTGGTATGAGTAATCAGTTCTGGGAAGGATATAGCCTGATCAACTATATTTGTCCAAGAAGTTACTTACTCATATTGGGGGATAGTCGTAGGGGGCAACAAAATCTAATAACCTAACTTCACCCTACAAAGAATGCTCTAAGAACCAAATCTAAAACATTTAAAATACTATAGGAGTATTTGTATGTTTCTATATCGCAATATTATTATTATTAGCAGCTATCTGTTTCTTACACCCCTATTCTCGCGCAGACGACATGGTAGGATCCCATTTACCAGGAGACCCATACTTTCCCAATCATGGAAATGTTGGCTGGATTGAGGAAGAGCCCGAAGAGCTAATTGAAGAGGACCCTGAAGAGGATCCCGAAGAAGAACCCGAAGAAGAAGAAGAAGAAGAAGAAGAGGTAGACGACGAAGAAGAAGAAGAAGAGGAAGATGACGAGGTGGACATGGATGAGGACAAAGGTGAAGAAGAGCCAGAGGAGGAAGTATTCAACCCTCCTTACATCTCCAGGGTGCCTGCGAACCGCTTTGGCCACAACGAGCCTGAGCTCCGTTGGGCAACCGTGATCGAGAGGTGGAGCCGGCAACAACGCCAACGGTCACCATATGGCGACCAACGAGGTTACTATGACCTCAGTCACGGGGGACCGACTGACAGAGCCCTCCCCGTTATGGTCCAACACATCATGAACTTGGGGAACCAGAGTAGGGAGATGGCAGACCAGGTTTGAAATCTCAGCGCTATTACGGCAACCACCGATGCACGCACCCGGGATCTGGAGAGGGACTTCTATCCAGTTGACCAAATCATCGAGGACCTTACCACTGCTCGAGCGGAGGTAAGGGAGTACCAGGAGAGGCACGCAGCTCTCGAGGAGAGAGTGATCGTGGCCAAACGCCGGATTGCGAAGCTTCAGGGAGCCTCGACCTCATCTCAGGGCCACCATGGACCAGATGCTACCTGTCACGAGTAGTGTTCGCACTGCTCATGTTTTGTTATAAATCTAGGATTTCGAGTATGCGTTGGTGCTACTCTTTATTGCGAATAGGTTGACCTCGCGACTAAGTGATCACGTTAGTCAAAGGGGCTTTTGTACTGCCAAAACTTTATCTTTTATTATGATGTAATGTAGACCCTTGTGAGGTCAAACTTTCTCAAAACAATATGTACTAACAAGTTATCAATGAATTTGGCATGTATTTTGCTTTCTAGAATGTTGACATGAACAAACACATGACTCTGCTTGGGTCAACACTATTTAATTCATAAGTTTAATTGCATAAACTTTTCGATGAATTACCTTCTAAAGTAATAAACTCGAGATAAAATACAATTGAGATGAAACCAGTAGCACTCGACTCGTTATTACTATTGGAGTCTTACCGACTTGTCATTTTAAACTTATGACAGAACTATGCCACCAAGGAAAAGACCAAGACCTTCCGGTAGCACAACACCACCTCCTCCGCCGCCACCACCACAATTTGATCCAGCAATGTTCCAGGTTGCGGTAACAGCAGCTGTGGCAGCAGCTATGTCACAAATTAGCCCTAACGGTAATGGAGGATCTGGATCTGGTGCTACACCCTCTAACCAGGGTGACAGTTCAGGGCGCACAAAGGAATGTACTTACAAGGACTTCACAAATGGCAAGCCTGATTCTTTCAATGGAAGCGGGGGCGTCATCGCACTAATGCAATGGTTCGAGAGAACCGAAGCAGTCTTCGAAATTTATGCTTGCCCCGAAGCGAGCAAAGTCAAGTACGCAACATTCACTTTCATCGGAAGAGCTCTAACTTGGTGGAACGGCAGAGTTAAGTCGCTTACTACTGCAGTGGCTAACTCTATAAGCTGGGAGGATTTAAAAGCTTTGATGCTGAAGGACTATTGCCCAAGAGGCAAAGTGCAGAAACTGGAAGAGTAATTCTGGAACCTCAAGATGTCGGGGACGGATCTCGAAGCTTATACCGCCCGATTCAATGACCTAGCACTCCTCTGTCCCGCAGTGGTCACTCCGGAGGAGAAAAAGGTAGAACGATACCTTTGGGGGCTATCATCCCAGATTCATGATAGTGTACTGGCCTCGAAACCTACTACCTTTGAGAGTGCCAAGGAATTGGCACAACAACTTATCGATCACAGGGCCAGTCGTGGTACCGTGATCGCCACCACCGACCAAGAAAAGGGAGGAAACAACAAGAAGAAGTTCTTGAACCATAAGAAGAAGCAACCGACACCGGACCCCGCAAAGAAGCAACATACCGTTGCTGTCCGTGCTGCCACTACTGCTACCACTCCAGCACCACCGAAGCAATACGCTGGAAATCTCCCCAAGTGCAACTACCACCACAATGGTGCTTGTCAGGAAATGCACTGCAAAAACTACAATAAGAAAGGGCATACTGCTCGTTTCTGTAAAGCGCCAGCACGACCGAACAACCAAGTTGCCAATGCGGGGGCAAGCCAAACCTGCTATGGATGTGGTGAAGCAGGACACTTCAGGAGAAACTGCCCCAAGGCACAAGCTCCTAATGCTGGTGGTGTAGGGAGAGTCCTGACGATGGGACATGGAGAAGCAGTCAAGGACCCCTCGGTGGTTACCGGTACGTTCCTCCTCAATAACTCTTATGCATGTGTACTTTTCGATAGTGGGGCAGAAAGAAGTTTCGTAAGTCACCAATTCAAACATTTACTTAAGCAAAATTCCCAGTCATTAAAAGATTCATACGTCGTAGAAATGGCGAACGGAAAGGTTGAGCGCGCTAATGATATTTACATGGGGTGTACCCTCACTCTAGACAACCATTCATTCAAAATCGATATAATGCCGGTCATAATAAAAAGTTTCGACGTCATCATTGGTATGGATTGGTTGGGTCCTAATCGTGCCGAAATTTTATGTTACAAAAGGGTTGTCTGCCTCAATCTGCCGAATGGTGACACGCTCGTCGTTTATGGCGACAAGCCTAGTGCGAACCTACAAATCATCTCTTGTGTCAAAGCTCGAAAGTATCTCCGAAAGGAATACCATGTCTTCTTAGCCCATGTCGTAGATAAGAATCAAGGGGTAAAGGACATCAAAAACATTTCGGAAGTGTGTAACTTCTCCGACGTATTCCCAGAAGATCTGCCAGGTGTACCGCTCGCACGACAAGTCTAATTCCGAATCGACTTGGTTCCCGGTGCTACCCCCGTAGCCAAAGCACCATATCGCCTCGCACCGGCAAAAATGCAAGAGCTGTCTAGTCAATTGAGCGAGCTATTAAGCAAGGGATTCATCAGACCGAACTTTTCACCCTGGGGAGCACCAATTCTATTTGTGAAAAAGAAGGATGGATCCTTTCGCATGTGCATCGATTATAGGGAGTTAAACAAACTTACCATCAAAAATCGATATCCCTACCCCGAATCGACGACCTTTTTGACCAACTTCAGGTAGCGAGCTACTTTTCAAAAATTGACTTGAGGTCGGGTTACCATCAATTGTGAGTTCAAGAAGAAGATATCCCCAAGACGGCATTCAGAACTCGCTATGGACACTACGAATTTGTAGTGATGCCATTCGGATTAACAAACGCACCTGCGGTGTTCATGGATCTGATGAACCGAGTGTGTCGACCCTTCTTAGATAAATTCGTGATCGTGTTCATCGATGATATCTTGGTCTATTCAAGAAGCAAAGAAGAACACAGGCAACACCTGCGACTAATATTGGAGACGCTAAGATTCGAGAAGCTTTACGCCAACTTTTCAAAGTGTGAATTTTGGCTCCGAGAAGTAGGATTCCTTGGCCACGTGGTAAGCAAGAAAGGAATACATGTGGATCCCTCAAAGATCAAGGCGATTGAAAATTGGTCAGCACCTACAACGCCAACGGAAATCCTACAATTTTTGGGACTCGCGGGCTACTACCGAAGATTCATACAAAACTTCTCCAAGATTGCTAAGCCCCTCACCACCCTGACTTAGAAAGGCATGATGTTCAAATGGGAAGATAAACAAGAAGCCGCCTTCCAGACACTAAAGCAAGCTCTATGCAGCGCACCAATCTTGTCTCTTCCGGAAGGAACTGATGATTTCGTGGTATATTGTGATGCTTCAAATCAAGGCCTCGGATGCGTGCTCATGCAGAGAGGGAAAGTCATCGCCTACACGTCAAGACAACTTAAGACACACGAAGTTAATTACACTACCCATGACCTTGAACTGGGAGCGGTAGTGTTTGCCTTAAAGATCTAGAGGCACTACCTCTACGGCACAAAATGTACCATCTTCACCGATCACAAAAGTCTTCAGCATATCCTCAATCAAAAAGAGCTCAACATGCGGCAACGAAGATGGGTTGAACTGCTGAACGACTACGAGTGTGAAATTCGCTACCACCCAGGCAAGGCCAATGTAGTGGCTGATGCCCTAAGCAGGAAGGAATATTCGGGCCGCCGAGTAAGATCCTTAACCATGACCATCCATTCCCACCTGGGCACGCAAATCAAGGAAGCCCAACTAGAAGCCTTGAAACCAGAGAATGTGGCAGGTGAGGCATTAAGGGGAATGGATAAAAACTTAGAAGTCAAGGATGCTGGAACTCGTTATCTCATGAACCGAATCTGGACCCCGAAGTTCGGTGGGTTCCGAGACGTGGTCATGAATGAAGCACACAAGACTCGATACTCCATCCTTCCAGGGTCAGATAAGATGTATCTAGACCTCAAAAAGTTATTTAGGTGGCTGAACATGAAAGCCGAGATTGCTACTTATGTGGGCAAGTGTCTGACTTGCGCCAAGGTCAAGGTGGAATACCAGAAACCCTCAGGACTACTACAACAGCCTGATATACCGGAATGGAAGTGGGAACGGATAACCATGGACTTCATAACCAAGCTGCCTAAGACTTCAGGCGGGTTTGACACCATATGGGTAATCGTAGACAGATTGACCAAGTCTTCGCACTTCCTACCAATAAAGGAAACTGACAAGATGGAGAAGTTAACCAGGATGTACATCAAGGAGATTGTGCGACTGCATGGTGTACCAATATCCATTATCTCCGACTGAGATAGTAGATTCACCTCGCGATTTTGGCAGTCTCTACAGAAATCCTTGAGAACTAGGCTAGACATGAGTACGGCCTACCATCCATAAACCGACGGGCAAAGCGAGCACACCATACAAACATTAGAAGACATGTTGAGAGCCTGTGTGATAGACTTTGGTAAGGCATGGGATACCCATTTGCCGCTGATTGAATTCTCCTACAATAACAGCTATCACACTAGCATTAAAGTCGCTCCATTCGAAGCTCTCTACGGTCGCAAGTGCAGATCACCCCTGTGTTGGGCCAAAGTGGGGGATACCCAGCTAGCTAGGGGACAAGTCCCTAATAGCACCCTTACTGGTCCTGAAATCATAAGGGAGACCACAGAAAAGATTGTTCAAATTCGAGAAAGACTTAAGGTGTCTCGCGATCGACAAAAGAGTTACACAGACAAGCGACGCAAACCCTTAGAATTCCAGGTCGGAGATCAGGTATTACTAAAAGTTTCCCCTTGGAAAGGAATGATACGTTTCGGTAAACGTGGGAAACTAAACCCGAGGTACATCGGACCGTTCGAAATCCTTGCCAGGATTGGTCTCGTGGCGTACAAACTCCGATTACCACAAGAACTTAATAACATGCACCCCACATTTCACGTATCCAACTTAAAGAAGTGTCTGTCTAACGAGACACTTGTAATACCTCTCGACAAGATCGAAGTTAATGAAAATCTCCACTTCGTGGAAGAACTAGTTGAGATTATGGATCGGGAGGTCAAAAGAACAAAACAAAGTCGTATTCCCATCGTGAAGGTCCGATGGAACGCTAAACGGGGACCTGAGTTCACTTGGGAACGCGAAGATCAAATGAAACAAAAATACTCGCATCTTTTCCGAAACTCCTGAAGTCCAGGCCAAAACGTATTTTTCGGGACAAAATTCCCTCTAACGGGGGGATGATGTGACAATAGTCAAATTCGGGTCAAGTCTAAGTCAAACAAAGTCATCGAGTCAAACCGGTCAACTCAATTAAACCTTGTATATTAGGGTTTGTGTTATGTAATTACTGTATAACTCACTATTTCAATGAGAAAACGTCACTTGGAAAAATTCGTGTGTTTAATTTTCCTTAGCGTTAGTGCTAAACAATGAACAAAAACAATAAAACAATGTTGCATACTCATCGGGAGTGTGTAAAATCCTAAAACATGGCTTAACGGGGTTCACGGACCTTGCGTTGCGGAGCCAAACACTCACAATTGTTACACATGAAACCTCTCTCAATCATTTTCACTCTATCTCTCTCTATTGTGAAATCTCTCCCAAATCTCTCTAAGTATGTGAAATCTCTCCCAAATATCTCTTTGTATGAGAAATCTCTCCAAGAATGTCAAATCTCTCCCAAATCTCTCTCAAAAGTTCCCGTAACTTTTTGAAGTCATTCGGGCCATCCCGACCCTTAACCGGGTCAAAAACGGCTTGAAACGGGGTAAAAACGAGTAAAATAGGCTTAAGGACCCGAAACCTCTCTTAAGGACACAAAACCCCTCTTAGGGCCGAAAGTCCTCATAGGGACTGAACCCTTCTGAGCCGAACCCGAAGGCTGCTGAACCGAACCCGAAGGGTCCTCTCGGGCCCGAACCTCGCACAAGACCCGAACCCGAGCCTCGGTCCATTTCGCTCCATGATGCCTCCGGTCTATTTCGCTTCTGACTGCTTCGGACCGAGCCTGCTCTTCTTGCTGTATCGCTTCACTTTGCCTCACCCCTACCCTCTGGAGGACCGAACCTCCGACCTAATCCGAGAGGCCTCGCTGGAAGATCAATTCTTTCCGGTTTTCGACTACGACTTCATTTTAACTTCGTTTTTCATCATTTTAACATACAAGACCCCTTAATTAATGATTAATCACGTTTTTAAGGATAAAACATTATCCAAGAAGAGTGCGTGAACTACAAAGGTGGAGTGTTGACTTCCCTTTATTCTATGACGCAAGCAACCCCCATACCCACTCCATGCCTAACCCACACTCCTCCCCACCATGCCTTGTCACTTCCTTGTAATTTTTACCTCTCTCACAAGCCATCCCCATGTTTTTAGGGCTGGTCACTCAACCTCTCTCCTCATTTTCTTTCAATTGCTCTCATTTCACCAAAGATCCAACTCCACTTTTCCCTCAAACTTTTCTCTCTAATTCGAGATCCCAAGGCTGATCATCAAGTGTTCTCCCATTCTTGGTAAGTATAATTCATCCTTCTTGTGATTAATACACTTCACTCTAATCCAATCATCGATTCCTTACACAAACATCACCACGTTCATGTTAGATCTTCGAATCTCCAAGTGATCTTTCAAGTGTTCTTGAGTTAAACACTTCCATTCTTCAACAATCAGCTACTGAAATCACTAAATGTGAGTTCATACCCCTACATTTTCATGATTTCTTAAGTTTTTAAGGGGGGAATACAAGTTAAAACACCAAGAGCATAACTAAACTTTTCTAACAGCCTTTATCAGAAAAGTTGGACTCCATTCACGGACTGTTTTGGGCAACTTAAACATTTTTGTTTTCAAAACTGTTCTAGGTGTAAGTAGTTCCAGTTCTTAGCTTTAAAATGAATACTTGCACATCTCCATATGAATTTTCTAAAATTTATGGTGATTTTTACAAAACTGCCTATCCCTTCAAACATCAATCCGGACCAGTGTGTGATTATGGACTCGTTCACACAAGTTAGAATTCATTAAAACTCATAATAAAAATTATGAATAAACTACAATCATTTTCCAAACTCTCAGAATTTACGGATTCTGATTTGGACCCTTGATGATTTTTCTATAAATTTTCTAAGAACAGTAAATGAAAATATTAATAATAGAAAAATGCTATCAATTTCATTTCACCTTGTAACATGTTCAGCAAGGTGTATATCTTTATGTGATTATATGTTTTTGCAAATAAATGAAATTTTGACTTAGTATATAGTCATACATCAGTTAACAAATGGAGTTTGCTATATTGAGCATAGAAATAACGATTTGTTATAATCATAGCACATCTATTACATACAAAGATTTGAATAAACTATGGTAAGTATAGTTTATGTATATTACCACTTTTGCCCTTGTTTTGATAAACTATAATAGGTATAGTTTATGATTCATCACATAACACACTCATACAAAAAGGGTACTTTCATACAAAAAGGTTTTTATATTCACGCACACCACACATAAACTTGTTAACTTAAATTGTGAGACATTCTCTTTCCGTACGTCCGAGTGCGGGACTTAAATTCTTGGTAGCTATATCCAGAGTCTCTTGTAGGGAGAACGTGATAGTTGTGTATAGATCTATATTGGGTTAGACACCCCACACCTGAGCTGCATGCAACAACTAGACCGGCAGGTCTGTGGTGACAAATGTCATATCAGTTTCGCGACGCCTGAGAAACGTCGTGGCAGGTTCATTCAGTCATAGTATGGTTATAGCGGCTCACTTAGGATGTTAACAACTCATAAAGTTTACGGAAAATTTTCTTTATAATCAAAAGGGGTTTTATGCCGATTTAAAACCATGGTTATATTATTAAGTATGGAAAATACTTGTTCATTCTTGGTTCTGGGATTTAGGACTACATACACATATTAAAGAAAATATTGGATTTTCTGGATACATATTCAAACGCTTTTACAAGGAAAATGGTTTACTTCTCTAAATCTCTTATGAACTCACCAACCTTTGTGTTGACACTTTTTAAACAACTTGTATTCTCAGGAAATCACTAAACAGGAAATCAAGTGCATTTTGAGGATGGGACGTTAAGGCATCAAACATTTCATATTTTGTCAACATATTGTAATTGATTTTTAAACATGTAATTCATACAATGATGTAAGTTTTTCAATTATATATATGTTGATTGTGTTTGCTTAAATCACTATTGCATTTGTGGTTATGATATTATACATGAAGTCCTCCACCCTGACGTTTCCGCCATCCTTGGTTTGGGGGTGTGACATATACTGTCATTAAGATAGTACCCCACGCTTATATGCTACATCGTTTGCTTGAAAATGTACATCGTGCGACCCTCCAAGGTAGATATCGTTGAATATCGGCGATTGGTCTAGAACATTGATGGTGTTGTTTACACCAGCTAAACCAAAGACTGAATGCCATATCCAAAGATCATGTGATGCGATTGCTTCTAGAACAATCGTCGTCTCTTTGTGGTCGCCTCGCATAGTTCCAGTGTAGGGGTTTTAAAGTACTCCATGGATGATGGCAATTGGCCCCCTTGATGAAGTGTAGGTTAAAAGCCCAAGACCTGTCTTTTCCTTATAAATAGTCATGTATTATTCATAATTAGGGTTAAGAGTGAGGCAAAATGTAGCGGCCACGTTGTGAGGTTTCTTGTAGAGTTAGATTCTTATTCCATAAAGTGTAACTTGTTCCTCATAATTGAATAAATCGAGTGATCATTCGACATATCTTCATATTTATGTTTGTTCTTATTTTCTGCATCTTGTTCATCAAATCACAATTAGGGTTTTAATCTCAACAAGTGGTATCAGAGCGGGTCTTTGAAGATCTATTATTTTTTGAAGTATCGTTTCTTTATTTGATGATTTTCTGCACAAGTTATTGAAGATTATTGGTGTTTTGGCGACTTGGAATCAAGAGTTTTGTTCAAGTTACTGTTCATGAAAATTTATGTTCTTCTAGTGTTCATCTGGTATATCTTGTAATCCGATCTATTTTTATGTTCGTATTTTATGATTGTATTTGTTTGTTAACTCAGTCCAATATCAATATCGATTCTATTTTTCTAATCTGGCCCATATATTTGGCTTTCACTATTCATGATCTATCATCTTTGGCCCTACTCATTTTCTTTTTGTGTCTCTGGAACGTGCGTATGCTACTTGCTTTATACATCATTCATTCATCTAGTTGATCTCTCATTGTCTATCTCGATCAAAATCGATGATTGTTTATTAAGTATCTGAGGTCATTGTTTGTAATCGTATATTCACTAATCGATTTTTTTGTTCAAGATCATATTCCTTGTCGATTTTCACTTTCACATTCTCAAAGATCGATTTGATTAACTAGTATTGAACTTGAAATTATCTTTGAATGATTTCTATTTTTGAAAGTGGAAATGGGGTGTTTATTGAATGCAACTCTTGAAGTCCTATGATGAACTGATGGTGAACGGATGAACTGCACTGTATCTCGATTTGGATGGTCAAACTCGAAAAGTCAATATTCAAAATCATTTGAAATCGGGATGATGTAATCGACGTGGATGTATTCGGTTTTCCGGAACTACTCGGAATCAAAAACAATATATGTTCTTGATATCAGTTTTAGATTTACTGTCAAATCGAAAAGGTTGTACTTGTTCACAATCGCCATGTGGGTTTGGTAATCGAGGCTTAATACAATCAGAAAGAATGATATTAGATTCACAATCGGAAGGGTGATGATCGGAACGAGTGGAATCGGAATTGGAACTTATCGGAATGATTGAGCAGTTGTTCTTACAGGTCAAACGAAAAGTCAAAATTGCCTTGAAAGTCCTTCCTGCGAACATTCGCTTTCGCCTCGTTCCCGAGTTTTACAAAAGAGAAGAAGAGAAGAGAAAAGAAAGTCACGAGAGAAAAGAAGAGAAAGGAAAGGAAAACAAAACTTCTTTTGTGTTCCCGAGTTGGAGAGAAGTGGAAAGAAAATGAATCATTTTGTTCTTTCTTTCCAAATCCTCCCAAATCGGAAGGAAAGTTAGGAGGGAAAGTAATCCTCCTATTTCCCTCCACTTCCTTCCACTTCCCTTCTTTAATGAAACTCGGGAACACCAATTTCTTCTATTTTCTTCTCATTTCCATCCTTTCCTTTCTCTCGTTAAGTTGAACTCAGGAACGGGGTGTTTGGGATATAATCGACGGATTTGGAAAGAACTTGGGTTCGTGTGATTGTGCTTGGAACGAAAGAGGGGAGGACAGAAAGCGAACCTATGATTGGATTCGGTTTGGCTTAGGATTCGCATTTGGTCTGTGATCTATTGATTTGAAGCGAAAGGTCACGGAATCGGATTCGCATCGTGATGCTTTGAACGAACTTGGATTCGCTTTGGTATCGGTATGAATCTTTGTGCTCAGAACGAAGGTTAATTCGGGGGTTGGTAATTTCCTGGATTCGTATTTCAATCGCGAGTTGCTGTCCGTTCTAGTCGCATTCATTTCTCTGCGTCTAAACGGGGAAGAAGATATTAAGTTACATTATTGGTCCCTGCAACTTCAGCGAATTGACACTTTTGGTCCATGTGTTTTCACAGCTTGGCAGTTTTGGTCCACTTCCAGAAACTGTTACAACTAAAGGGGGGAATTGATGCAGAGTAACATTTTTAGTCCCAGAATTTCAGAAAACTGACAGTTTCACCCCATTTTTTCAAAAAGTTTGCAAATCTAAGGGCTGGGGAATAGTTTTGAATTCTTTAATGCACATATTTTTTTGTGAACAGAAAATTATGGATTCCATCAAGTCTTGGCGGTTTGGAAAGTCGTTTTTCACAATGACGTCAAATTTTCACGACTTTTTCAGATTTTTTACTTCATCGTTTATATCATTTTGTCACGGGGGAGCTTGGTAATTTTTTATCCATTCAAGATCATTCTCATGACCATTTTGAAGGCTTTATAATCACGTTTTTTATTATAAATCGGGGGAGAATTTGGTATGGCCATTCGAAATTGGATTTGTGACTTTTCAAATTTGAAGATTTTTGATAAAGCTTGTGGTAGAATTATGAAGGTAGCTTTTACAGTAGCAGTTCTTCATCGACCTCTTCTAAAGCTTTTGCGGAAAAGTATTCTTTACAGTAGCAGTTCTTCATCGAGCTCTTCTAAGGGCTTTTTATATCTCCGACTTCTATTATTTTCTCGATCAAGCGGCGTTACGAATCTTAAAATTTGGGTTGTTACATGATAATTTTTGGTGGCTTATATCATTAGCTTATTTGAAGATCATTGTGACTTGGAGGGGGAGCTCTTCAAAGACAAGAAGTGATTTGGTTTCTTAATTTTGAAATGGGTTTTTATGGTGGGTTTGGCTTTCTTGAAGTTTTTGGGATTACATTCGAAAATGAAGTTTACAAACGTTACTTCAGTGCTTGGTTTATATATCTTAGAGCCCGTTTTTGAAGACTATTGAAGAATCAAGATTCGTGGATTACTTCAAATATTCCTCGTTGCAAGATCTTTTCTTATTTGCTAGATGCTTGTTTTGGAAGTTAAAGTATTATCATCCATTTCATACTTTGAGGGGGAGATTGTAGGGTTTCAAAGTACTCCATGGATAATGACAATGACCCCCCTTGACGAAGTGTAGGTTAAAAGCCCAAGACTTGTCTTTTCCCTATAAATAGTCATGTATTATTCATAATTATGGTTAAGAGTGAGGCAAAATGTAGCTACCACGTTGGGAGGATTCTTGTAGAGTTAGATTCCTATTCCTTAAAGTGTAATTTGTTCCTCATAATTGAATAAATCGAGTGATCATTTGACATATCTTCATATTTGTGTTTGTTCTTATTTTCCGCATCTTGTTCATCAAATCACAATTAGTGTTCTAATCCCAACAACCAGGCCATGCATTAGGGCACAATGCCCAAGCTCAATGCATGCAATCAATACTGCCTAGAATTCCTGGGAACCTACGCTTGTCTTCATGCACTGTGTACAACTGATGGACATCGTTGATATTGGTTTGCACAAATATCCTTGTCTGTGCACCAAAGTAATAGCTTTGGAGAACTTGTACACATATTCCCGTACGGTACGTTCAGACATCCTTAAATACTCGCCCCATTTGTCTGCGCCCATGTCGTATGCTAACTGACGAATTGCGGTCGTGTATTTTTGAATTGGAGAGAAACCTTTTTTTGCGTCTACCATCCAGCTTCCATTAGAAATATGGA
The DNA here is from genome assembly GCF_002870075.4 of Lactuca sativa. Taxonomy (NCBI): domain Eukaryota; kingdom Viridiplantae; phylum Streptophyta; class Magnoliopsida; order Asterales; family Asteraceae; genus Lactuca; species Lactuca sativa. The sequence goes on from NC_056631.2 coordinate 115,247,064, forward strand.
AAACGGTCTTCCAAATCGCCAACAATACATAAGAATAACTCATTCCTCATCTGAAACCACCATCGAAACTTTTCAGCACATACGTCGTCATCTGCAAAGTACTCTTATATAAGACAATTGTGTCTGGCTTCGCGATTTCTACGCAACGACGATTTTCTAGGTTTATTTCGTGGAAGTGGAATTTGGACTCGTCGGTTTTGAAAATATGCAATAGGCTTCGTCATGACAGAACTAAAAAATAATACCTCCTCTTGAGCCATCGAATCGGATGATGGAGATGACGACATTGTGTTTTTGTGTTTTTGTTAGAGATAATATGTAGAAATGGGTTAAAAATAATGTTGGGTTGGATTGGTATTTATAGTGGAGGAAGAATATATAAAAATATAAAAAATTATATATATATATATATATATATATATATATATATATATATATATATATATATATATATATATATATATATATATATGGTGAGGTTCAATAGAGAACCATAATTTACCAAGGAACCAATCGTGAGCATCGGAAATCATAACGATCAACGGCCAAGGAAATAGATGTACACTTTTACATTGGACACACACACAACGGATTATACCAAAAAACCTACCCTTTACAAAAAATCCATCACTTTTTTTCGTTTAAAATTTTTTTAGGCCATGTTTTTTATCAAAGAAAAAAAACCGAATATACTGTTGTTCACGATTTTTCGTCTTCTTTCCATAGAGATCCATGATTATATATATAAAAAACGAACTTTTTTTTTTTCGAAAAAAACTCACATCATTTTCTTTAATGAAAAAGTTAAGGTCTATTTTTTTATTGAAATAAATAAATAAATATATCAAAATTCATAGTTTTTGTACTTTTTAAACATAGATTTATATTCATGTTAAACCAAACGATATTTCAGTTCAGATTCACATTGTGAACTTGTTCAGATTCATATTGTAAACTTGTTCAGATTCATATTGTAAACTTGTTCAGATTTACAGTGTGTATAATAATAAATCAGATTCACAGTGTGTATAATAATAAATCAGATTCACAGTGTGAATCTGAACTGATCGGAGCTTTTTCACATTGTGAATGTTAAATTTTAAATATTTATAGTTTAGATTCTTAATGTGAATCTACACTAATCGAGGTTTTTTTTGTGAACCTTCTCAGATTCACAGTGTGAATAATAGTAATTCAGATTCACAATGTGAATCTGAACTGTTCGAGATTTTTCATATTGTGAATGTTAAAAATTTAAATATTTACAGTTTAGATTCACAGTGTGAATCTACACTGTTCGAGTTTTTTTTTTTTTTTTTTTAGTCAGTGTTGATGTTTATTAATAGAGTACAAAAATTAATATTTTTGGTATAATTAGTTTTTTTATTATAAAAAAAAGCTTAAATATTGAAAAAAATTAGAAAATTAAGTGGGTTTTTTTCGAAAAAAAAAGTTCGTTTTTCATGTATCATCATGAATCTCTATGGAAAGAGGACGAAAAATCGTGAACAACGGTATATTCAGATTTTTTTTCGATAAACACCTTGGCCTAAAAAAATTTGAAATGAAAAAAAGGAAGTAAATTTTGTTATACTCCGGTACATGTGCGTCAATTATAAAAATTTACAACATTTCTTTTTGCCGTTGATCATTTTAAATTCCGACGCTTTGGATTGGTTCTTTGGTTCCTTATATATATATATATATATATATATATATATATATATATATATATATATATATATATATATATATATATATATATATATATATATATATATATATATATATATAGGTTCATGTGAGACGACCTAATTTTTTGAGTCCGTGAGACGCATTTTTTTATTTTTTGTATTTTTTTAGTTAATTCAAGTCCGAAAATAATATTTAAAGAAAGAATTTTTGGATTTTTTCATTTTAAAATTATTTTTAGAATATGTACACTGAAATATTCTATTAAAACATTTCATTTATTTTTCAAAAATAAAACGGGATTCTTTTTTTTATTTTTTATTTTTTATTTTTTCTAGTTAATTCAAGTTTCGAAAATAATATTTAAAAAAAAAGAATTTTTAGATTTTTCCATTTATTTTGCATTTTAAAATTATTTTTTAGAATATGTACAGTGTACTATTCTATTAGAATATTTCACGTATTTTTCAAAAAAAAAAAAAACGGGATTTTATTTTATTTTTATTTTATTTTTTTTAGTTAATTCAAGTTCCGAAAATAATATTTAAAAAAAGAATTTTTGGATTTTTCCATTTATTTTGCATTTTAAATTTTGTAGATTTGGTATCACCGTCTAATAAAATTAGAATGGTATCAAATGAACCTGATCTATATATATATATATATATATATATATATATATATATATATATATATATATATATATATATATATATATATATATATATATATATATTCCTTTCCAATTTCTTATTGTTACAAAAAAAAATAATAATAAAAAAAAATAACCCCAGCTAGTAGGAATCGGAGACAGAGTGTGACACCCTTTCCCGCACCACTGTTCTCGCAGTACTGGTGCAGTGTTCCAATGAGCAGGAAAGCTTCCGTTGCCTCCCCCGCTGCACTCCGTCAAATCTTATTGATGGAATTGTGATGATCATTTTTTAAATGCATTAAAGCGGACTAAGTTTGTGATGGATTATCGAAATATATGTGCACCCTTTCCTGCACCACTGGTGCGATGTTCCAATGAACGGGAAAGCTTCCCTTGCCTCGCCCGCTACACTCCGTCAAATCTTATTGATGGAATTGTGATGATCATTTTTTAAATGCATTACATCGGATTAAGTTTGTGATGGATTATCGAAATATATGTGTATGGTTTACCTAAAAATTCATGTAAACTCTATAATTATATAAAAGACCAGAATTTTATTTTATATTATGCTGAAAAAACAAATTAAATAAAAACACAATATGTCAAAATGAGTATCAACCATGCACGACAATACACATAAATCCCAAAAGAGTTTTAGAAACAATTTAGATTAGAGATTATGAGTTTTAATGCGAGTATTGATAAATTTTACTAACTTAAGTACTAACTCATAACCATTAACTAGTCATTTAAAAATAATAAGAAAACTAAAATAAACCACGTACTTAAACAACGAGCATCACTGTGAGGAGGGTAGTTTATATGACCGCGATGCATGTATTTCATTAAATCGTCATTCATATTTGCTAGGAGATGGTTTCAAACTCTTCATTCTTTATAACAACATTCTTCGGATTATTGATGTTTTTTTTTTCGAAAACAATTTTCACACTCTTAACATTTTTTCTATCCGTAATAGGGATATCACATAAATGGTACATATAAAAATGTTGACATAATAGAATCGTCCATATGTAGGAGAAATTACATTAAGGGTTATTGTTTAATATCGAAATTAAAAAGTAGTCACTGTATAAAAAAAATTATTATATAAACGGTGTTGCAGATATAAGATTAATAAACATTATGCAATATGTCCGTTATTTGTTAAATATGTTTAAAAATTATCATAAAATGATATCGCCAATAACAGATGATCCTATAAGGTTACACAAATAAAAAATAGACAGTTAAATTGATTATTTTCACTAATGAATTCGATCCAATCATGCGATTTGGTGTCATACTCGACATTGGAGAAGAACTCCCAACGCAACTCCCTAGAGACAATCTTGTGGGCTCCCACTATACGCTCCTAACCATGGCAAGTAAAGAGCGGTACCCATGCCTCAACAAAAAATATACGTTCAATACATGGTGCTAATCTCTCAATCAGTCTAAGTCTCTGTGCAGTCTCCAATCTTAGAATTCGTGGAGTATCAAACTTCTTTTTCAATGTACCTTTCACCTTTCCAACATAGCGTGTACGATCTGGAAATTGTAGGAAAGGATGTGTCGGCTAGTAATTAGGTAGCTATATGGGCTGCTAAATCTACACTTTAAGTATGACAAATCCTGAAAAGAGTCAAGAAGTAAACTAAGCAGTTTCAAAAATAACAAGAATTTTGTTTTTTCTGTTTTTATGCATCTTGGTGTACTAAGCATTGTGAACCAGGACCACTGAAAGGTCAACAACGAAATTCCAAAAAAGAATAAAATTTACCAACCACAAAACATAAATTGCATAATCAAAAATTAATTTATCAAAACTTGTAAGTCCCGAATTCTCCTACAAATCAATCAGATTCACTTTGATGTTGCATTCCAGGTCGGATATGTTCTAATCATGTAGAGGATAAAACATATGACTGATAGATAGAAAGCAAGAAAATAATTTTCTACAAGACTTACTTTATCAGAAACCCCCAGTCATACTATCAACACCAGAATTATGGACATAAGTCCGTACATCAAAGAAGTGTTGAGCCATGGTTCTAGATAATAAGTAACTTTAATGTATCTCTTAGGTTCCCGTGTTTATCTCACTGCTCAATCTATCCAAGCATCGTATGGTCAGTCCAAATGTAACTATCTAAGTCCAGATGAGTTAACATTGTCAAGTGCTTTCATTGTCAACAATGTATAGTCCTTTTGAACCCTTTGTCCCTACCAGCACATTGAACACGATTCCTTAACAATTTAGCTTTAGTGCATTACACGAATTTCAGATTGCTCTTTAGCACTACACTTCATATCACTTCCCAAAAATACTTACAAAAGAAAACATATTTTTGTATTTTTTTTTGAATTTATAATTTTTTTTAGTTTTTGATTTCTCCCCCTTAATTTGTGCATGGGGAATAAAGGAAACAAAATAAATGAGCAAATTTTAAAGAATTGTCTTCAAAACGAATCATTTTAAGAAAAAATTAGGAGTATCGGGAAGAAAACTTAAACCGTAATTCAACAATGGAAGTTGCATCCAGATGGTCTAAGAATAGCACGCATATGCAACAACATGTTCATCCTTAGCTATGTTTCAATCTCCGAACAGATCCAAAAATTCTTCACATCATTAAGTGCAATCCCCATTTGTGATCCGCTTCTTTCTTCCTTTCCCGCAAAGGACACATACCCTCAATTTAAGTTTTGAATATTGTACAGTTGAGAGATGTCCCGTATCATTTGCTTGGAACAGTCACTGTCAAAAAACCGAAGTCTGATGATATTCCTCATAGCTACTCTAGCACATAGTGCGGGATTAGTTGCTTTTGGAACCCAGTCCATTTTGAAGTCGGCTTGACCATTATCATCTATACAAGGTACTCTCTCCCATGATATATCCTGTTTATCAGACACAGAAGATGAAGAAATGTTAGAATCATTAGATGATTTGGGAGTATGAACCTTTGGTTTGGGTTTAACCCATTTCCTGTTTGATCGGATGGATGCCTTATCACTTGCTTTAGAACCTGAAGTCGATCTCCAAGATGTGTTTGACCTAACCGATGTTGGTTTAACTAGACCATCTCTTGAATTTTGCTTCTTGGCCGTCATTTCCTTCTTGTCCTTAGGAGTTTGATTGTTGGCCTTTTTCGCGTTCCAGTCACCATTGTTTAAACGTGACCTTGAAGGGTTTCTTTGAAAGATCTCCCTCTTAGCACATTCTGCTAACCTTATGCATAGTAAGGAACATATACATGATATGGGTAATTTCTGGCAATGTGACCTGGGGTCCCACCGTTAAAGCAAGTCTGTTTTTTCATATAGATGAGATTGTGACTTGGTCCTTGTCCAAAAGAATTTTGTTTCAAGGGACTTCCACAAGCACAAGCTCAAGAACATTTAACATATTGTTTAATAGACTTTTTGTGGCTTGGGTTTTTCCACAGTGGGAGTATCAGCATCACAAGATTTTGAATCATTTTCAGCAGACTTGGAATTGATTTTATTCTGCTTACTTGCATCTTGCATTGCTTCTTCATCTGCACATGAAGTAGAAGCATTAGAATCGCTCACCTTATCACAAGTTTTTGAATCAATTTCAGCAAAACAAGAGTTATTTATGTTCTGCTCATGCCCATCTTGGAATGTGACCTGCTCTGCACATGAGGTAGAAACATTAGTATCGTTCACCTCAATATTCTTAGTTTAGGCTGAAGCTGGTACAAGGGTTTGGCCATACCACGGTTAAAGCAAGTCTGTTTTTTTATATAGATGAGATTGTGACTTGGTCTTTGTCCAAAAGAATATTCTTTCAAGGGACTTCCACAAGCACATGCATTAGAACATTTAACATATTGTTTAACAGACTTTTGTGGCTTGGGTTTTTCCACATTGAGAGTATCAGCATCACAAGATTTTGAATCATTTTCAGCAGACTCGGAATTGATTTTATTTTGCTTACTCCCATCTTGCACTGCTTCTTTATCTGCACATGAAGTAGAAGCATTAGAATCACTCACCTTATCACAAGTTTTTGAATCATTTTCAGCAGAATAAGAGTTATTTCCATTCTGCTCATGCCCATCTTGCACTGTGACCTGCTCTGCACATGAGGTAGAAACATTAGTATCGTTCACGTCAATATTCTTAGTTTAGCCTAATTGTTCAGTCTTAACTGAAGCTGGTACAAGGGTTTGTCCATACTGAGCAGGTATTTGTACCTCATTGGTTTCAAGGGGGTGGACTATAGTTATCATTGAAGGGAGGTGGAACATTGTGATACCCTAGACCCTTATTTTGATTATCTTTGAATTTTAATTGTTTTTCAGTAATGGACTCAACTTTCTTACTTGACACATCAAACTTTTTAAAATTAAAATCTGCATTTTCAAACTTATTTGTCAATGTGTTAATCTTTGGCAGTTAGACTTGCAATCTTTATTTGAGCATAATCGTAATGTTCACATTTATCGTTGTATTATGCTTGAAGTTTTTTAAAATCTTGCTCTAATTGATTTTTTAAGGTTTTTTGGTCCTTTCTAGTAGTATGTCGTTCATATTTAAGGTCCTCATTTTCTATACGTAATAAATCAATTTGATCACGAATAAATTTAATTGTATCACTACAGGCTTGAGAAGAAGAAGTTTCATTAACCTTGGTGATTGAAGAACTCATTATTCACCAAAAAGAATAATTTACCTAAAATAGAACTGATTGTGAAACCAAGAAAAATTCCCTTTGACTTGAAACCTCGAAAGTCAAACTTGAAATTCAAAAAAAAGTCAAACTTGAAAGTCAAAACTAAAAGTCAAACTTGAAAACTTGAAAGTCAAAGGTCAAATTTGAAAGTCAAAAGTCAAATTTGAATGTCAAAGGTGAAAGTCAGTTCTTTTGACAAAAAAAAACCTTGATTGAAAACTAAAGTTTCTAGGCCGATACCAAAATTTTAATACCAAAAACGAGAGAATTTTGACTTAAAAATGAGGTTTTTTTTATCGAATACGAAGGTATTTGACCAAAAATGAGGGTATTTGACCAAAAACGAGACTTTTGGACCAAAAAAAAGTCAAAATATGGAAAATCCGAAATTATTGCCAAGATTGCTAGGCTGAATATCCGAATTCGAGAACAGAAACTGAGAAGCTGGAAATCCAAAATCACATGGCCAAGAAGAGAGGACCGAGAATAGGCGCGACGTCGGACCGAGAACGCATCCGAGAATGAGACGAATCCATAACCTTCGCTCTGAGAACTTTGCCTATGAACCCTCACATCGCACCGTAAACCTCGCCTCCGTTCGAAATCGCTGCTGAGCTTTTGAAAACGCTGTTGGCCACCTACGGTTTGACCGAGACCGAGGATCTCGCTGAGATTACGCAAAATTTTGCCAAAAATCACCCAACACTTGCCAAAAACAAGAAAATTAAAATTTTAAAATCAAACTCGATCAAAACTTCAAAAATATGAAGAACATGAAGAACAATGGTCAAATTTTCATAAAAATAAAAATAAAAAACACCAAGAAACTCCAAGAAAAACCGTTTGCAATAACCTGATTGATACGGATCCAAGCTCTGATACCACTTATAAGTCCTGAATTCTCCTTCAAATCAACCAGATTCACTTTGATGGTGCGGAATCCCAGTCAAAGTGTATAATGCAAGATAAAGATGAATAAGAACAAGATAATTAATCTTCAATGCACACGATTTATTGATTAATCGTCTGGTACATAAGATTCCGATTACACACTGTTTTCTCTCTCGATCTCTCCAAAACACGTCCTTAGCATATGGAAGCCCCCAAGAACGTCCTACACCCTTTACAAGGCCTAAATAACACTATTTATACCTAGATCTAATAACAAAGACCAAGCTCAAAACCCAAACAAAACAATATTGAGCCTAACCAAAATCACATGTGATTTTCGTCCAAACAACACCAAAACATGGTGTTTTCATCCTAGACCGAGAGCTCTAATAGCTTATGAAAAGCAAAGTATAAACCACAATTTATGACAAAACAAGCAACATATATGTGTTAGGTTTTTATCCAAAAATAGTCTAATTATAGTGATAAATTTGACGTAATTAGCATCAGAAGCCTTTTTAGATTTGAATAAACTAAAATCATTTTATCCACCAATGATCATTTTGAAAAGCTTGGAAAGATTATAACATAACCAAAGGAAAGAAGAAGTTACAACCTTTGATGACTTTGGTTCCTTTCGACAATTAGGAAGTTTATGAAGATGACATTAAACTCCAAAGAAGAAGTCATCTATAATGTATGGCAAGGGAAGAATAAACTACTAAAATATGTCTGTCTTCACTTTTATTAAGTTGTTCTTTAGCCTTAAGACATATAATAAAATACTTTTAAGGATAACAACATGTAGAACTATTAAATAATGCACCAAATGCAAAATAAAGAAAAGAGGGGAGTTGCAAGAAACCATAAAATGGGATGCCAAAAAGAAGAGGAAAATAGAGTGATAAAAACTAGTTCTTTTCTTCATATAAAGCATTCTTTAAAATCATCTCATGCATCAATAAAGTATCATACTTTATTAGTGAAACAGTAAATGATGAGTTATAAAAACTGTTAGATCGATTAGATCTTCGTAACAGGTAAGTAAAGAACGTAAAAAGAAAGGAAATAAAACACAAGTATGGATCACAATGAGTCGAATGATTAGATTACTCAATCCTCAGCAGAGCTCGACTAAGAACTTCTGCTATAGAGGACTTCTAGGGTTACAAAATAAGAACGATGAATATGCTGAACAATACTTCTCTAATCGTTTCTAATCCTTTTGTTCTAGGATGCATGCAAGCATCTATTTATAATAAACCCTACAAAACTCACGGATGGACAGGCCCATACCGGCGATAAACATGGACTAGCTAACGAGCCCAATAGACGCAACACAATACTGGACCTAACAATCTCCCCCTTTGCGTCAATTTGGAGCGAGACTATCGTTTCTTCTTGCTTGGACCAGCAGCGGGAACCTTCTTTGTTGTATCAAACAGACATGAGATAAGTGCAAGGATAGTCTGTCTGAAGCGAATGTACCATTGAATCATGTCATCAAAGTACTTTATATCATCCGCTGTGTTCTGCTTGCACCTATGGATGATCCCTAAGACGTGTTCCAAACAAGCAGTGGTATAGAGATGTTTGTCTGCCAAGGCGAAAAGACATTTCTGTCCTTCGTTTCTGGTAAACATGACGGAGTTTCTCTTTGGGTCAATCTTCCCCATCTGCATCATGTTGAGATCACTGGAAAAAGCTAGCAGGAGATATGGTAGGCTTTTTCTTGAATACACTCGCTATCTCCTGATCCATCAGGGCAACTTCCAGGACATAGCATACAAGCATCCTCTTAAAGTGGTCGATGATCGGACCATATTCAGCTTCGTTTGTAAGAAGGATGTTGTGCAAGATAATCTAGTCATGGGGATTAAGGTTGGGAAGATCTGCAAGTGAGATGGCATGTTCGGTCTTGGTAGATCCCCGTAGTATCTTGAACCGAACGTTGGTGAAGTTGCCTTCCTTGTACGGCTTTAGGACCCGAACATTGACGATTTTCTGAGCGCTCCAAGTTTGATATTGTGGTTGAGCTGCCCTCAGATAAAATTCGACTAAGTCCCGATCAACCTTTGGATGAGGATGAGGGAACTCAACAATGTTGTCAAAGGCATGAAAGATAAACGCCTTTCGGGTCAGTGGCATATCGAACTGAGAGTCGACAGTGTTAGAACAATCTAAAGAGATCACCGATTCTAGCCACAAGATACTGGGTGTTTCGATGGCTTCTTTAATCAGTTTCTCAAGAGTCCAAGGAGGAAAAATGGTTTTCCTGCTCTTGAGAAGGTCGTGGGCTTCTTTCTGTCTCCTTTCGGCTTCTTCAGCCTCTCTAGCCACACAAGCGCTGATGTCAGCCTCTTTATCTCGACCCTGTCGCTTCAAAAGGTCGGCAATTGTCTCCTTATCATCATCGTCACTCTCCTCAGCGATTTTCTTGCCTTTGTCTTTCACACCGGAACCTGAGGCTTGGCCTACTGAAGGAGGTTCGGTTGTGTGAGTTTGTAACATCCCGAAATAGCAAGAGTAGAGTGGAAGGGCTAAAAGTGTTATTTGAGGAAGAGTGACTCGGCGAGTCCATGGATGGACTCGGCGAGTACAGTCGCGAATTTAGTCGCGTGTTAAGTAGTCGACTCGGCGAGTCGATGAGATGGACTCGGCGAGTAGGCGCTGGGTGGAGAAAACCCTAATTCTCGGGGCTGAGCCCTATATAAGGAACATTATGTTCCTTCCCCAGCCTCTTTACTTCCCTCTTGAGTTTCAGAAACCCTAAATCGCAGAGGAGCTCCATCATTGAGTGGATTGGAGCATTGGAGAAGTTTATTGAAAGAATTTGGTGGGAATTGAAGGCTTGGGGCAAGGGGCTTTGCTTGGAATCAACTTCATTGCAGTTGGGGGCGTCCATTGGAGGTAATATCTCGTTCTTGGTCTGATTGTATATTGTTTCTTCAATTTGGGGTTTGTGGGATCTTGTCTAAGGGTGTAAATGGAAGTCTAGAGGGTAGATCTGAGGTTGCTACCTCAGATCTGGAAGGGAGGAGAATCAGAGAGCATGAAAGTCCCTGTGTTGGAGTGTTTAGTGAAGCTTGCAAGCCCCAAACCCTAGTTATAAGTGATTAAGGCCTAGATCTCTTGGGATTCACGTAAAGTTTGCCACTTTACGTGATGGATGAGTTGTATAAGGCTAGATCTATGTTTTGGATCATTTGCATGGCCTATAATGCTTCTGAAAGGATTCAGATCGGTGGTACTCGGCGAGTCACATGGGTGAACTCGGCGAGTTGCTTGAAGATGAGCTGGGACTCGACGAGTTGGAAGAACAACTCGGCGAGTCGGATGAAGATAGCCTTGAACTCGACGAGTTGTATGAACAACTCGGCGAGTACGTTGATGATAACCTTGGACTCGGCGAGTCTGTTCTTGGACTCGGCGAGTCTTGTCGAAGAGTTCCGATATTCTCTGGTTGAGTCGAGAATCGGTGAGTCAAGGGATGACTCGGTGAGTTGTGTGCGAGTGGACTCTGAGTTGTTGGACTCGGCGAGTCTCGGGGTGACTCGGCGAGTTAGGTCGCGGATGGAGTGAAGTCTAAGTATGGGAACTCGGCGAGTCATAGGGTTGACTCGGCGAGTAGGGTCAGTCAGGAGTTGACTTTGACCTTGTCTTTGTCCAAGGGTTGACCAATGGTGTCCAGGGGCATTTTGGTAATTATTGTTTGTTGTTTTGAGTTCAGCGCATTGGTGGTTGACCAGTGGTGGAGATCGTATCAGTGATCGGAGTAGCTTGGATTATCTGTTCAGCCGGCAGCTTCGAGGTGAGTTATCCTCACTATATCAACGGGGTCTAAGGCACCAAGGCCGGCCCTTATCGGACTGAGATCCGGGTAGTTGTTTTTATGTTACTGCTTTATCATGTTTGCATCCTGTGAGTTAGGATGGTATATGCTAGAGACCTGATTGAGATCGGTATCCAGAGAGATAGGGAGATGCTATGTTAGTGACCTGTTAGGTCGGTATCCTGGTTAGGATCGTGGCATGTTATGTGATCTGTTGATCTGCTTTTTATCTGTGAATTGTTAGATGATTGTATGTATATGTGCACATGGATGTTTGGACTGGAGTTGGGTTGAGGCAGGTCCTGCTGTGTGCAGTAGGCCAAGATACCCAGGGCGGACCGGTTGTCCCGTAGGCCCAGCGAGCGGTCCGGATAGGTTGTAGGTCCCGGTAGGGGCGGACCAGACGTGCCGAAGGCTCGGAGAGTGGACCAGACAAACTGAAGGCCCGATGCGGGCGGACCAGTCATACTGTAGACTCAGAGAGTGGACCATGTGGATTGAAGGCCCGGGAACGGGCGGACCAATCACACTGCAGACTCGATGGATGTAGATGGACTCATAGGGTGGACCATGTGGACTGTTGGCCGGTGCGGCGGACCAGTCACACAGTAGACCCGGAGAGCTTGGCTGTTCTATGATCGGATATGTTATGGCATGTTATGCGTGTATGGTATTTGTGGTTGGTATTTTGGGGGTATCTCACTAAGCTTTCGGGCTTATAGTTGTGGTTTCATGTTTTTCAGGTTCTTCAGGAGATCGTAGCAAGGCGAAGGCGTGATCGTACCGCTCCTCATAATTTTGTGGTGTTATGATTCTGGGAATACGATAAATATTTTGTATTGAAAACCTTTTTGTAAAGAATTATTGGAATTGAGATGTTTTTGAAAAATTTTAAAATTGCTTGTGTTTTTCGGTCGTTACAAGTTGGTATCAGAGCCTTGGTTTGAGTGAATTGGAGAAACACTCGTGTGACTCCAGTCTCAAATCGAGGAGAGTTTTCGAAAGAGTATTTAAAAATGGTTTTCAAAAATGAGTAAAGGAGGACGCGGAGGTACGATCAGCCGGAGCCAGTAAGTAACCCCAAAATACCATGCATGTTATTTGTTTTTGAGCTTTGATAGAACAGCATGCTAGTGTTAGGCTAGGGATCTTCAGGATTTCATGATATGTTGCCTGATTTGTGATGCCTGTAGCCTAGGGCCCCTTATGGGAGATTCTCAGTGTTTCTCTAGTGGTGAGGGTTGATTATTGTTATGCTTGTTCTCTAGGGTATTGTGGTAGTACTTCATACAAATGTGGGTAGGTGTGGAAGGTAGTATGGGCCCGTACTACTGAAAGCACAGGACCCATACGCGTATCAGGGAAACCATGATCTCTAGGGTGGGTTGAGAGAGAGTTGGATCCTAGGGTGTGGGAAGAGTCTGAGATTTTGTGTGGTGTTTCCTTTCAGTATGGAGATTCCGAGGCATGATGAGAGTGGATCCGGGTCAGGATCGGGAGCTGGAGAGAGGGTTCCGGGCGAATCGGTGCCGCTCGAGATTGTCGGTCAGATGAGCACGAGCGAGTTGGACGCGAGGATTTGTGAGATCCTGCGTGAGGAGATTGCGGAGTTGTTCCGGGCTGAGTTGCCAGAGCTGTTTGGGTCGATTAAGACCGCCATGGTTGAGTATTTTGATGAGCGTTATGCGGCCCTCACCGAGACGGCTACCGCGGCGGCTACATCAGCTGTAGCAGCGGCGGGGGGAGGAGCTAGTCGGGGTTTTCAGTATCGGGACTTCGATAGGACGAAGCCTCCCACATTCGACGGAGTTCAGGACCCGATTGTTGCTATGAGGTGGTTGTCAGACGTGGAGGGATGTTTCTTCACGTGTTCATGCCCTGCTGATCATAGGGTGAGGTGTGCTCTGAACCTGTTGAGGCTCGGGGCGAAGGATTGGTGGAGATTGACCACGGGGTCATTTTCGGAGGCGCAGAGGGCTGCGGTTTCATGGGATCAGTTCAGAGAAATGTTCAGTACTCGTTATGTTCCGCAGGTTGAGAGGGAGAGATTGGCTCAGGAGTTCCTTGAGCTGAAGCAGGATTCGGAGTCGGTGACTGAGATCACCAGGATGTTCACCGAGAGGGTGATGTTTTGCCCAGAGTTCGCTTCAGAGCAGGCTCAGATGTCTCGATATCTGAGCATGCTCAAGAGGGACATCAGGCAGTTTGTGTCTGCGCAGAGGTGCGAGACCTTGTTGGAGTTGCAGGAGGCCGCTAGGCGGCGTGAGTTAGAGATTGAGTTGCAGATGCGTGAGTTGAGGTAGGCTCCGGTGCAGTCGCAGCCGGCACCGAAACGGTCCAAGACCGTTGATGTTAGAATGGGGAATTCGAGCAGCCACACTTGTGGGAAGTGTGGGAAGGGTCACACCAGGGTTTGTAGGACCGGTGGTGCATGCCGTAAGTGCGGAAGGGATGGGCACTATGCGAGGGATTGTCGGCAGTCATCGTCAGTTCGGGATTTGAGGATCTGCTATCATTGTCATCAGGTTGGACATTTAAGGGCCAACTGTCCACAGTTTGCTGCTGGGTCGGTGTAGGCTCCAGCACCGGCCACTTTGAGGATCACAGGTGGAGGTCAGGGTGGAGCGGAGCCCCCAAGGGCTCATGGTCGTGTTTTTCAGCTTGTTGCAGAGGAGGTCAGGGCAGTGCCAGAGACAGCTGCGGGTATGTTTCTTTCTTGATGTCTTGTTATCTTGTGATTATTGTGGTGTAATGTTCATGAGCCGGTAATTGTTTGGTTTTCGCTGTGATATTCTTCATTTTGCGGGTTGTGGTTTTGGTCATGGATTTGTGTTTTGGGTTTTCGTCTTGGTATCCGTTGCTCCCTGAGGGTTTGATATGATTATGGTTAGTGTTTTGGTGCTTTCGTTGGCTATCGTTCGTAAGGGTTGTTAGTGGAGATGCGGCATTGGGTTATACGTCAGGTAACATCTTCGTTCGTGGAAGGGATAATTGGAGATCGGATTTTCTTGAGCGGATTGATCAGTGAGGAGATGTGTTTTGCTAAGGGTTGTTTATGCTTGTGGAAGCGGCCTGTGTGTAAGTGGTCTCTTTGTGCAGGGTTGTTTTGGAAGGTCGTTGATGGCGGCCGTCGGTTGTTAGTCAGTGCTATAGTGGGGGAGAATTGGAGAATTCTCCGGGAGATCGATGAGTATTTGAGGGTGCTTAGCTGTTGGGTTTCAGCAGTGTTCTGTCAGCCTAGAGTATAGGCTGATAGGAGCGAGTGTCGGGCATGCGGGGCGGGATACAGACCAAGGGCATTGGTTATGGAGGCCTGGAAGCAGGCCGGGATCGAGTGTGTCGATGAAGTTAGAGTTCAGAACCCCTAGAGGGCTAGAACGGTATGCATGAGAGGAATCCTGAGGGGGGATAGCATGGAATGTTGGTTGATAGTGAGTGGTCCGGATAGACTGAAGGCCGGAAGGCGTACCAGTCAGACCGAAGGCTCGGAGAATGGTCCAGCCAAACTGAAGGCTCTGAGAGCGGACCAGATTGGCTGAAGGTTCTGAGAGAGAGTGGTTCAGATGGACTGAAGGCCTGATGAGGCGGTCCAGTCATGCTGAAGACTCTGCAGGTATTGTTGGATCAGTGTGAGATTGCTGACTGTGTATGTTGCAGTGTGATTGCATTGGAAGGTCTGGCCCCGGGTAGTGATTTTGATGAGTTGAGAGAATGCATGGGCTTGAGAGCCCTTGCAATGAGAGCCTGAGTATGTGAATCGCGGTTACGCAAAAAGGGTGGTGTCGCGTTGGGCGAGCACCGTGGCACTTGTTGGGGTGGCAGTGTGGCCAAGTGGATTCCTTGGAAAAGGAAGAGAGAAAGGTGTGTAACTCCGAAAGGGAGTGCAAGTTCACGAAAGTGAAAGCTGCAGAGCAGAGTTATGATTAGAGTATTTCGAGTATGGTTTTGAGCATCGTGTTCACGGCAGTGAAGTAGGAGCTCATCCGGTTTGGGATGTCTGCTGATGTTGCGGAAGGAATTCCGCAGGTGTAGAGCCCAGAGGCTTGGAAAGGATGCCGGGGGAGAGTCCTAGACTCTCAGTATGATTCGGTTCAGGGTATTGGTTATGTATTAGTGGTTCATCCTGGGGGATGTTTGAGGGTGTCATCAGTGTGTCGGGTTTTCCAAACCTGAGGATACTGGAGCTAGTTCAACATGTGTATGTGTTTGTAAGAGGAGGACTCGTGGGAGTGCTCTGAGATAGAGAATGGGTTTTCCGTCGTCACGAAATGGACAGAGTGGGATTCGGATCGGGGATCCGATGGTTCATGGTTTTCTAGCCTTTACGAGTTGAGTGATGGTCGTGATTTGGAGCAGTGTTGCATTATGGGTAATTCTCAGGGGTTAAGTGAAGTTATTAAAGGGTGAATCCGGTGCCCTATTTGAGACGGTGGTCAGGACACCGTGAGGAAAGGAAAGTATGTTCGAGTTTCGTTTGGGTATGCCTTGTGGGACCTGGTCTGGTTGGGGCCAGGTAGCGCGTTGCGGGAGTATCATAGAGTTGAGCTGCTATAGGCTTCGAGGGCGAAGCCTAATATAAGTGGGGGAGAATTGTAACATCCCGAAATAGCAAGAGTAGAGTGGAAGGGCTAAAAGTGTTATTTGAGGAAGAGTGACTCGGCGAGTCCATGGATGGACTCGGCGAGTACAGTCGCGAATTTGGTCGCGTGTTAAGTAGCCGACTCGGCGAGTCGATGAGATGGACTCGGCGAGTAGGCGCTGGGTGGAGAAAACCCTAATTCTCGGGGCTGAGCCCTATATAAGGAACATTATGTTCCTTTCCCAGCCTCTTTACTTCCCTCTTGAGTTTCAGAAACCCTAAATCGCAGAGGAGCTCCATCGTTGAGTGGATTGGAGCATTGGAGAAGTTTATTGAAAGAATTTGGTGGGAATTGAAGGCTTGGGGCAAGGGGCTTTGCTTGGAATCAACTTCATTGCAGTTGGGGGCGTCCATTGGAGGTAATATCTCGTTCTTGGTCTGATTGTATATTGTTTCTTCAATTTGGGGTTTGTGGGATCTTGTCTAAGGGTGTAAATGGAAGTCTAGAGGGTAGATCTGAGGTTGCTACCTCAGATCTGGAAGGGAGGAGAATCAGAGAGCATGAAAGTCCCTGTGTTGGAGTGTTTAGTGAAGCTTGCAAGCCCCAAACCCTAGTTATAAGTGATTAAGGCCTAGATCTCTTGGGATTCACGTAAAGTTTGCCACTTTACGTGATGGATGAGTTGTATAAGGCTAGATCTATGTTTTGGATCATTTGCATGGCCTATAATGCTTCTGAAAGGATTCAGATCGGTGGTACTCGGCGAGTCACATGGGTGAACTCGGCGAGTTGCTTGAAGATGAGCTGAGACTCGACGAGTTGGAAGAACAACTCGGCGAGTCGGATGAAGATAGCCTTGAACTCGACGAGTTGTATGAACAACTCGGCGAGTACGTTGATGATAGCCTTGGACTCGGCGAGTCTGTTCTTGGACTCGGCGAGTCTTGTTGAAGAGTTCCGATATTCTCTGGTTGAGTCGAGAATCGGTGAGTCAAGGGATGACTCGGTGAGTTGTGTGCGAGTGGACTCTGAGTTGTTGGACTCGGCGAGTCTCGGGGTGACTCGGCGAGTTAGGTCGCGGATGGAGTGAAGTCTAAGTATGGGAACTCGGCGAGTCATAGGGTTGACTCGGCGAGTAGGGTCAGTCAGGAGTTGACTTTGACCTTGTCTTTGTCCAAGGGTTGACCAATGGTGTCCAGGGGCATTTTGGTAATTATTGTTTGTTGTTTTGAGTTCAGCGCATTGGTGGTTGACCAGTGGTGGAGATCGTATCAGTGATCGGAGTAGCTTGGATTATCTGTTCAGCCGGCAGCTTCGAGGTGAGTTATCCTCACTATATCAACGGGGTCTAAGGCACCAAGGCCGGCCCTTATCGGACTGAGATCCGGGTAGTTGTTTTTATGTTACTGCTTTATCATGTTTGCATCCTGTGAGTTAGGATGGTATATGCTAGAGACCTGATTGAGATCGGTATCCAGAGAGATAGGGAGATGCTATGTTAGTGACCTGTTAGGTCGGTATCCTGGTTAGGATCGTGGCATGTTATGTGATCTGTTGATCTGCTTTTTATCTGTGAATTGTTAGATGATTGTATGTATATGTGCACATGGATGTTTGGACTGGAGTTGGGTTGAGGCGGGTCCTGCTGTGTGCAGTAGGCCAAGATACCCAGGGCGGACCGGTTGTCCCGTAGGCCCAGCGAGCGGTCCGGATAGGTTGTAGGTCCCGGTAGGGGCGGACCAGACGTGCCGAAGGCTCGGAGAGTGGACCAGACAAACTGAAGGCCCGATGCGGGCGGACCAGTCATACTGTAGACTCAGAGAGTGGACCATGTGGATTGAAGGCCCGGGAACGGGCGGACCAATCACACTGCAGACTCGATGGATGTAGATGGACTCATAGGGTGGACCATGTGGACTGTTGGCCGGTGCGGCGGACCAGTCACACAGTAGACCCGGAGAGCTTGGCTGTTCTATGATCGGATATGTTATGGCATGTTATGCGTGTATGGTATTTGTGGTTGGTATTTTGGGGGTATCTCACTAAGCTTTCGGGCTTACAGTTGTGGTTTCATGTTTTTCAGGTTCTTCAGGAGATCGTGGCAAGGCGAAGGCGTGATCGTACCGCTCCTCATAATTTTGTGGTGTTATGATTCTGGGAATACGATAAATATTTTGTATTGAAAACCTTTTTGTAAAGAATTATTGGAATTGAGATGTTTTTGAAAAATTTTAAAATTGCTTGTGTTTTTCGGTCGTTACAGAGTTGCTGTTGAAGTAAGAGGTGGTTGAGACACTTGTTCTTTTTCTCCCCCTTGTTTCGGAATGGACACGAAATCAAGGAGCCCTTCAGTTTTGCTTAGTAGAGAGAGGGCGGGAGCAAGCTTCTCTGTAAGGTCACGCCTTACAGAATAATTGAGGATCGGGTCATGTGCTTCAAGGATGTTTGAGATAGCTGAGTGGACATCCGAAACACACGATTTAACCACCTCTCTTTCAGATCGAAGAGACTCAATCTCCTGTTGAGAGTTGGAGAATTGAATACTCTTGACCTTCAGAGCGGTAGTCTTCCTTGCGAGAGCATCCATGAGGGTGTTCTCAGCAGCTAAGTCTTCTTGAAGCTTGGCAAGGCGCTCCTCAATGGTTGTTCTCAAAGCTGAGTTGTCGTCAGAAATAGTTTGACGAAGTGATGCGAACGACTTCAGCTCCGATGCAACTGTTGTAGCCAGCTGGTTGACAATTTGTTCCAGCGTTGTTTTGGTGGCTGCAACAGTTTCCTGTATAGATTATAACAGGGTAGAAGCATCAATAAATAGTTTATCGACTTTTTCGGTCGCTGCCTCACAAGCTTTGGTTGAGGCGTCAATGGCTGCAGTGGCGGAATCAAGGGAAACTTGATGAGCTTTGGAAAAAGCATCAACAATTTTCTGAATGGCAGCTTCAGAGATGGAGGACTGAGATGTAGAAGATGAGGCAATGAGCGAATCGATTTTATCATGTAGCTCCTTGAGATGTTTCTTTGTGACAGGAGCATCGTCATCATCATCACTCTGAACTTGAAACGGACTGTAATAGACCGAATCGAAGGTCATGTCCTCCCCACCAAGGAGTGGTTCTTCACTCTCTGCTGTATGAGCAGGAGAAGATGGTGGTGGTGAAACTTGAGGTTCGGTAGTAAAGGTAGGTTCGGGTTGGGTGGTGTGTTCAGTTGTTGGTGTGGGTTCGGGTGCTGAGGTAGATTTGGGTGCGTCAGTATGAGCCCCCGTATCAGATATGTTGGTTCTTACTTCGGCAGTGGTGGTGGTTGCTTCGGTAAAGATGGGTGGTGGTACTGGGATGGAGGTGGATGGTATTTGAGTGGTGGAGATTAGGGGGGAATGGAAATAGCAATTGTAACTAGTGGAGAAGAAATTGGAGAAGTGGAAATATGAATCTCTGGTATAGGCGAACGTGGTGGAGTGTTACCTGATGGGTTTTAAGCATAAGAAACATTCCTATGTGCTCATGCAAACCCTAATGCTTGGATCTAGGTTTCACTATTGAAGATGCTTTGATTCCAAGACTTACAAACCCTAATCTAGCATATAAACAACAGAATTAACATATAGAATTAGATCTAGATGTTTACCTCTTCAATAGTTGGCTTAGATCTTGTATATCTTCTTCTTTTGAGCCTAGAGTCACAAATGCAACTCCTCTAATGGTTCACAAACCCCACAAGCAAGAAGGCAATATGGGAGAGGGAGAGAGAGGCTAGAAGTCAGCCTAGGGTACTCTTAGAATCAAGTGGTGGCCGAATTCATGCCCCAGGGGTCATATTTATACTTACAAGTTACTAGGGTTTCACTCTAAACCCTAATGGACAGCTTAGCCACCAAGCAGCCCATGGAACCTTCTGGAATAAGGCCCTTGGACGAAAATATGATGGATACCCATCATAATTTCGTTCCCCCTTAAGCCCATTATGTTTCCTTAACCTAAAACTCAACTATCATACATTTGACAGTTTATACCCCTTTATTCAATTAATCTCTTTTGACCACCAAATTAATTCCTAATTAATTTATGACCAATACTAATTAAATAAATATGATTTCTCCTTTAATATATTATTCTTATAATATATTAATAAATCATAATACTCTCTCTTTCTCCTTAAATTACCTTGTCAAGTTGCTTTGGAGAAGGCAACCCAAAAGGACCATGCATAACCCGGTCAAGTACATACCAAATATAGTTACGGGCTTAGACACTATTCCAACAGTCTCCCACTTGGATAAGTCTAGTAAATATATCTCACATATGACTTTAGAATCCGATTAGCAATCGTAGCTCTTATACTTCGTTGTCAACTCTGATCAACTTGTCCTTTAGATAAGGGATCGTATAATCCTCTGTTCTGGATATCATGCTGGCAATGCTTATTGTCCAGCAAAAGTTCCTTGATTTCCGATTTGTTTGACATAGAATTTAGTTGAACACATCAACTTCATTCTGACCGGGCCCAACACATAAGTCAAACCAAATCGTCAAGTGGCCAATATATCGCTTTTATTCTCATAGAATAAAAGGAGCAGATCAACTTCGACTCATATGCATCTATTATTTACTAATGGATCACACACAATAATGTGTTTTATAACATCAAGTTACTGATGCGTTTACACATTATCAATGTATAACCAACCAACAAACAACAACCATATCTCTAAGTTTTAAGACTATATGATGTTATTGCTTTGGGACCACTTAAGATAAAACACCACTAAGTGATACAGCAAACTCGGGTTTAATCCAATGCTTAACTCATATTCACAAGCACTCATGAACTTTGCAGAAAACCTTTGCTATGTCCAAAACCTTTTAGACAATCTACAAAACAATTCATGACAGTCTTCATTCATACCTACTTCCAAAATATGACCGACTGTGGACCTTTTGAATAATCATATCATTCAGGAAGTCAAAACATGCAAAATGGAAACAATAGATAAATAACCAACATAAGATAGTAACTTTACTCATAAACAACACAATTTTATTTATTCATCAAATGTCAAGTACAAACTATCTATTACACATTTCCTATCTAATCCAAACTTATATCATCCTTCAGCCCAATGCTCCTAGCGTGCTGCAAGTGTTTGACCCTACTCAGTCCCTTCGTAAGGGGATCTGCTGGGTTTTCTTCTGATGATACCCTCTTCACAACGAGGAGTCCCTCTTCTACCCGATGTCTGATAAATGGTATTTTCTTTCAATATGTTGAGATCTACCATGATCTCTCGGTTCCTTGGTCAAGGCAACCGCTCCTTCATTATCACAGAAAATTTCCATCGGCTCCTTTATGGATGGCACAACTCCAAGGTCTCCAATGAAGTTCTTCAACCATATAGCCTCCTTTGACGCTTCGCTCGCCATAATATACTCTGATTCACACGTTGAATCAGCTACGGTCTCTTGCTTGGAACTTTTCCAAGTCACTGCTCCTCCATTTAGGGTAAAGACCGAGCCTGACTGCGATCGGAAGTTATCTCGATCCGTCTGAAAACTAGCGTCACTGTACCCTCGTACCCTTAAGTCATCACTCCCACCGAGGACTAGAAACCATTCCTTGGTCCTCCGAAGGTACTTAAGAATATTCTTAACTGCAATCCAATGAGCTCTACCAGGATTCCCTTGATATCTGCTGACCATGCTCAAAGCGAAGGCCACATCAGGGCGAGTGCAGGTCATAGCGTACATGATAGAGCCTACTGCGGAAGCGTAAGGTACTCGGCTCGTATCAGCTATCTCTGTCTCTGTACTCGGGCTCTGAGTCTTACTGAGCTTGGTATTGCTTTGGATTGGCAACTCCCCTTTCTTGGAATTTTCCATACTAAAACGCTTTAGTACCTTTTCCAAGTATGTATCCTGACTGAGTCCTATCAGTCTCTTTTCCCTGTTCCTTACTATTCTTATTCCCAGAATATAAGCAGCCTCTCCGAGGTCCTTCATAGCAAAACATTTCCCAAGCCAGGACTTGACCTCCTGCAAGGTTGGGACATCGTTTCCTATGAGTAGTATGTCGTCGACATACAATACGAGGAAGCTTATTATACTCCCACTAGCTTTGACATACACACAAGATTCATCTTCGCTTCGCAGAAAGCCAAACTCTTTAACCTTCTCGTCAAAACAAAGATTCCATCTGCGAGATGCTTGTTTCAATCCATAAATGGATTTCTCAAGCTTGCATACTCTATTTGGATGCTTCGCATTGACAAAACCCTCCGACTGATTCATGTAGACATCCTCAGCCAACTTTCTATTAAGGAAAGCGGTTTTCACGTCCATCTGCCATATTTCATAATCATGAAACGCAGCTATGGCAAGCATCACCCTAATAGACTTTATCTTCGCAACTGGTGAGAATGTCTCATCATAGTCAACTCCGGGAGTTTGAGTAAAGCCCTTCGCAACCAATCGCGCTTTATAAGTATGCACTTTCCCATCCATGTCCGTCTTCTTCTTGAAGATCCACTTGCACCTGACTGTCTTACGACCCGGTATATTATCAACCAAATTCCAAACTTGGTTGTCGTACATGGACTGAATCTCACTGTCCATAGCCTCTTCCCATTTTGCAGACTCCGGGCCTGCCATGGCTTCCTTATAGCTGCTAGGTTCATCCAAATTTACTAGTGTACTATCACTAATAAATGTATCCCCTTTAGTAGTAATATGAAAGCCATAAAACTGGGGTGGAACACTAGCCCTAGTGGAGCGTCGAAGAGGTAGGGACTCGTCAACAGGTTCAACAGGAGTTTCCTCCTCAAGTTGAGTGCCAGTGTCAGAGGTTCCTTCATCGCTTTGATCTTGAATCTCTTCAAGTTAAATTTGCCTCCCACTGTCTTCTTGGCCTATCAATTCCCTTTCTCGGAAAACTCCTCTTCTAGCAACGAAAACAACATTGTCACTCGGTCTATAGAAAAGGTAGCCAAAAGACTTCTGCGGATAGCCGATGAAATAACACTTCTCACTACGAGGTTCTAGTTTGTCGTGCGTCTCTCGTCTTACGAAAGCCTCGCAACCCTAGACCTTGATATGTGCCAACGAGGGAGCCTTCCCTGTCCACATCTCGTGAGGAGTCTTGGAAACCTTCTTGGTGGGAACTAAGTTAAGTATGTGGGCGGCAGTCTCTAAGGCATACCCCCACAAGGCTATTGGTAACGAAGTCCGACTCATCATAGAACGAACCATGTCCAACAAGGTCCGATTACGTCTCTCAACCACACCATTCAATTGTGGCGTCCTTGGAGGCGTCAATTGCGAAACAATTCCGCATTCTTTTAGATAGTCGTGAAACTGAAGACTTAGGTACTCTCCTCCTCGGTCTGACTGAAGCATCTTGATTTTACTGCCCAGCTGATTCTCCACTTCATTCTTAAACTCTTTGAACTTTTCAAAGGTTTCCGACTTTTGCTTGATTAAGTAGATATATCCATATCTGCTATAATCATCTGTAAAAGTCATGTAGAAGCGGCAAGCATCCCTTGTGGTGGATCTAGAGGGCCCGCATACATTGGTGTGTATGAGATCCAATAAACCCTCACCCTTTCACAAGTGCCAGTAAAGGGTGACTTGGTCATCTTCCCAAGTAAAAGAGATTCACACGTGTCGTCGTCCCTAAGGTCGAATGACTCCAACACTCCATCCTTTTGGAGTTGGGCTATGCGTTTCTTGTTGACATGGCCAAGGCGACAATGCCACAAGCATGCTTTGTCTAGGCTAGTAGACGAATCAATATTCAAAACATTATTTCCAAAATTATCAACAATCATCACAGATTCATAAATCCCATTACAAGGTAATGCATTGAAATAAAAGACACCATTCAAATAAACATTAATAGAACCATTACTATTATCAAAAGAATATCTGAAACCTTGTCTAAACAACCCGTGAAAAGAAATAATGTTTCTTGCCATATCTGGTGAATAAAAGCAATTCTCTAAATCTATTCCTAACCCATTACTCAACACTAAAGAATAAACACCAACTTTGGTCACAGGCGACGATCTTCTGTTTCCCATAATCAGGTTCATCTTCCCATGCTCCATCTCCCTACTTCTTTTTAGGCCCTGCAAATCAGAACAAATGTGGTAACCACATCCTGTATCAAGAACCCATGAAGTAGCAAATGATGAGTTATTAGATTTAATAGAATACATACCTGCAAATGTGGGCTTGATCTTCCCATCTCTTATGTCCTGCAGATATTGAGGGCAGCTTCGCTTCCAGTGGCCCTTTTGGTGGCAATAGAAGCACTCTGCTTCTTTAGGATCGGAAGAGGGTTTAACGGAGCCAACTTTGGTCCCACTTGAGGACGAACCATCACGGGGTTTCCCCTTATGGTGGCTCTTACATGGAGCCTTCCTCTTTTTGCCCTTTCCTTGACCTATTACCATCACAGGAGCAGCCACAGCAGGGGACGGTGCAACGGATTTGTCTTTGAGGTTGCTCTCAGTAGTCCTCAAGAGCCCTTGGAGCTTGCTCAAGGAGACCTCCTCTTTCTTCATATGGTAGGTCATCCTGAACTGATTGTAGCAGGAGGGCAAGGAGTGGAGGATTATGTCGATGGCCAAATCCTCATCAAACTTAACATTAAGTTTGAGAAGACGATCAACATACCTCTGCATTTTCTGCAAATGAGAGGTTAGGGATTCTCCACTCCCCATCTTAGCGGTGATCATGTTAGTAATGATCTCATAGTGCTCTTGCCTCGCGCTCTGGTGATACCTGTCCAGCAAATCCTGATGCATTTCATATGGATACATGTCCTCATAGGACTTTTGGAGTTCGAGGTTCATGGTGGCTAGCATGATGCAGTGAACTTTCGTGGCATCACGCTCATGGGCCTCAAAGGCGGCCAATTCCTCAGGAGTAGGAACATCTGGGATGATCTTCTCAAGCTTTTCATCGAGGACATATTCTTTGTCCTCATAGCGTGTGATCATGCGGATATACCTCATCCACTCGTTGAAGTTTGAACCATCAAATGTCACTTTCTGACACAAGTTCATCAACGAGAATGACCCAGAAGCGTTGTTGTTGTTGTTGTTTGCAGACATTTGAAAAAGAAGGGAACAAATTTTGATTAGAAATGAATCCCTAATTAACCACCCAAATGAGAAATTAGGGCTAGGACCCAACAACATTATTTACAACTTAGAAAGGGATGCCGTACTCTAAAAGTAAATAATTTGAAGGTAAGTGAATGATGATTCACTAATTCTCACCATGAAAAACAAAAAAGGCAATTTAGGTTTTAAATGTATTGAAAACTCCTAGATCTTTGAGATTCATTGAACTTTTCAATGGCATGTTTAAATCTCGATATGCATTTCAAATTTGCGACAGGGATGCCGAGGATCGCAAACAAATTTGTGAATAACCATGCGAATCAACGTGGTGCACTCAATGTCTCTATCACCTAATCAATGTGCCGGTAAACCACACACGCTCCATTGATCTATGACAAACATTGAGTCACCCTTCGCTACCAATGTCATCCCCAAATTGATGCGCCGGTTAACCACACACGCTCCATCAACGTTTGACAAGGGTACGAAGTGTAATTCCATGGATTAACATCATTTTCACATTTTACCCTAAAGTAACTAGGAATGGGAATTTGTAAAACATGTAGTTACTTTATGTTCAACATTATACTTTTAATGAGGAGAGGGTTGACCTATCCTACCCGTTCGGCTAACGACCCTCCACCAGTCAAGCAAGCGGTAGGTGTGAGTGTACACCCATTAAGCGTCATTTTATAGGCAGCAACCTTATACCCACCTTATAGACCGGCTTCGTGAATGAGGCCTACTAACGGTAAGACTAGCATTTAAAGTTATACATATATATTAATTAAGCTTGTAATAATATATAATAGTATAGGGTTGAATTTTAAACTTGTAATATTCTAAGGGTTTGAAATTTAAATTATTCAAAATTCAACTTTTAATTACAAAATTCAAATTTCAAAACTTGAGGGCAAGTTTTGAACTTTTCAAAACATAAGGCATCAAATAACAAATAATTCAAATTAGCCAATTAAGTTCATAATTATCTATATTTGACCTAATCGTAATTTTAGTCATTAGATAATTACCAAATAATTTTTAAATAATCCATATTTATCACATAAATAACTAATATTTAAAAAGATTTGAAATTATCTATTCTTTTGGCAAGGATAAACACTTAATATAGATAAAATACGGATTTTAACTTCAAAAAACAAATTAAGCATCAAGTCCAAGTCAAAACAGCAGCCAAAACCCGAAAAACCCTAATTCTAACGAACTGACCCGTCGAGTCAAGCCTAGACTCGCCGAGTAGGGGCCAACTCGCCGAGTCCAGGTACTGACTCGCCGAGTTGAGTCGGGCAGGGACCAAAATCGTTTTTTTCAGCAATTAAAGCAGTTAAGCATCACATACAACTGAAACCAATCAATGCTCTGATACCACTAATGGGTTTTAAGCATAAGAAACATTCCTATGTGCTCATGCAAACCCTAATGCTTGGATCTAGGTTTCACTATTGAAGATGCTTTGATTCCAAGACTTACAAACCCTAATCTAGCATATAAACAATAGAATTAACATATAGAATTAGATCTAGATGTTTACCTCTTCAATAGTTGGCTTAGATCTTGTATATCTTCTTCTTTTGAGCCTAGAGTCACAAATGCAACTCCTCTAATGGTTCACAAACCCCACAAGCAAGAAGGCAATATGGGAGAGGGAGAGAGAGGCTAGAAGTCAGCCTAGGGTACTCTTAGAATCAAGTGGTGGCCGAATTCATGCCCCAGGGGTCATATTTATACTTACAGGTTACTAGGGTTTCACTCTAAACCCTAATGGACAACTTAGCCACCAAGCAGCCCATAAAACCTTCTGGAATAAGGCCCTTGGACGAAAATATGATGGATACCCATCATAATTTCGTTCCCCCTTAAGCCCTTTAGGTTTCCTTAACCTAAAACTCAACTATCATACATTTGACAGTTTATACCCCTTTATTCAATTAATCTCTTTTGACCACCAAATTAATTCCTAATTAATTTATGACCAATACTAATTAAATAAATATGATTTCCCCTTTAATATATTATTCTTATAATATATTAATAAATCATAATACTCTCTCTTTCTCCTTAAATTACCTTGTCATGTTGCTTTGGAGAAGGCAACCCAAAAGGACCATGCATAACCGGGTCAAGTACATACCAAATATAGTTATGGGCTTAGACACTATTCCAACAGTTACCACATTGAGATCCATCAGAATCAGAACCCTCTTCCTCATATTCGCTTGAGGACAAAGTGATGATCAGCTTTCGCTTTGGTTGGGTTTTTCGCTTCTTCATAGGAGGGGATTGGCCGACTTTGGTGGGTTTCCTCTTCTTGGGAGATGGGCCTTTCGCTCCCTTTGCAACCTGCTTGCCCTTATTAGCCTTCTTTCCTCTGGGGGCAGGCTTGTTAGCATCATGAATCGACTTCAGCATCTCTGGAGTAAGGTCTCTCGGACTAGACCGTCGGAACTCCTTGTACGTTTTAATGATCCAGCTGTCGGCAGGAACATCACCATACATTGTTTCAGGGATAGAACCGTTGAAGGGAAATTTTGATGCGTCAGATACAATGATCTTCGTGGTATGGAAGGTACCAATCGAAGACATTGGAGAACCGACAACAATGGGGATGTGGTACTTGTCCATCACCCATTTAGTGACAAGAATCCAGAACCGGGCGTATGAAATCTATGAATGTCGAGAAGTGGAAGAGAGGCTCTGAATGAGCTGTTGCCAAAGGACCGACCCGTAGTCCATATTGATACCATTGTAGATACCGTACATGATTGAAAGGAACAGACGACTTGCCCCGTCTGATCCAGCACTCCTTTCAGACAGCCCCTTGAAAAGCACTGTAAACATCCCATTCCACTGAGGGGGCAAGCACGATTTCTTGAATTTCATGACCGTTGTGAGCACCTCAGTGTACCCCATGTTGTAGAACATGTTAAAAAGATGACCCATTGGAATGGTTTCAGGGTTAACCCTCGACGAATCAGGTTCAAACCCTAACATTGAACAGAATCTCTGCTTGGAAATCACGCCTTGTGCTCGAATACGTCGAAGAAAATCCGGTCGACGACCTTGTCGTAGTGAGCAGTAGCAAATATCTGGGACAGGAACTCCATGGGAATTGCTTCAGCTCTGGTGAGAGCAGGAGCAATCGACGAGTACTTCAAGCATTCGATAATGGGGAACATGAAAGCGTCGTATGCTTGAGGAGTAAGATCAATGATCAAACTTTGCTGGGGACGAATCGGCAAGATGTGTGAAGTAGCGTGAACTGATGAAGAATCCACCATTATTGTGAAGAGAATGGGAGAGATGATGAACAGTAGAGTGTTGGAGGGTTTTCTTGCTCTCTGGAAATATGGGTGCAGTAAAGAGGTAAACAAAGGGTTACGTTACCTTTTATACTGTGGGTAAAGGAGAGAGAAAAATCTTTCCCAAATCTTCGAGTGAAAAACGAAGAGTTTTTCGGAGGCAATTGACGCGTGACAGTTGTTAATGCTGATGATTACGCATGAGAGAGAGTGTCAGTCCCGATTTACACGCCTTCCCATCAAGCGCCATTGTCAAATGAAACGGTTCCAATTCGCACACGTGGCCTTCTAGTGCCGTTTGAAATCAAATCGATTGGACTCCCGCCTGAGTCAGCTTTTTGTAATCTTATCCCTTTAGAGTTAACGACATCTTGAAAGCGAAATATTACCCACGTGGATAAATGTTGACCACAACCCGTTAATAACTGCCAACCCCATTAAAATGCCTTGTAACTAATGAAACCTGAATTTTGGAAAATCAAAAAGATTTTCGTGCTAAGTGTGTAAGAGAAAAAGAAATAAAGCAACACATTTGAGGGATTATGTGATGTCAATAAAGACACGAAACAATGGATCCCGGGCACGAATCTCTTCCTTCAAAGTCAAGAGAGACCTTAAAGTGTTTGTGTGGTTTCCCGTTGAATAACGATCAGACACTTATTAAGAAGTGTTGAAAGGCTTCTTTTAATTAGGCTTAATTGGGTGGCTTTTGCTTCAATTCAGAATTCCTGATCTTGATATAAGATAGAAATCAAACGAAGTACTTGTGAGACCAATGTAGTCTATTGAACAAGTAGGTTGGAGATAATTTAAGTGGCAAGGTAAAATAATGTATGTAAAATCTCAAAAAAAAAAAAAAAAATTAAAACTGGATTTCGATGGAAGAAATGTTATTGGTTTTAACAATTTCATAGAAATCACTCAAAAGGAAATTAGAGATTTTACTTTGTATCCCCATGGATAAATCCATAAATTCATTAGTGAAAGCTAGAACAAGTTTAATGTTCACCGTCAATGCATATCAGGTATTGAATTTTGGGTTTCACTTAGCACGTAGTGACACGAGGCTAAGATCATTAACACAGAAATTGTGTAACCATAAACCTCAGTGGTAATTGCTGAGAGTCTCAAGGGTTACGTTTGTGAAACGAATAAGATGGAGAAAAGTAGTGTAGATGGTGTAAAGAAACCAAAGTACCTCTGCTGTTAAAATAGAGACCAAGCAGAAAACTCTTATCTCATGTGAGAATAGAGTTAGGTAGCTCATGATTAGAATAAATATGAGAGCCTAATTGGGAAGACAAGGATTGTGTGTACCAAGTCAGTAAGGCTATTATTCAGAATCAGGTGCACATACAACAACATGCTTCTAGGGACACTTAACTAGTGAAACGAATTCCCCACAAATAGACGCATAAAAAGATAAGACATAAAAAATAAAATAATGAAAAAAAATTATTTTTGGAGTTTATTGAATTTACAAAAAAATATATTTTTGGAATTTTTGATAAAAAGAAAAATGAGATAAAAAAATGCATACAAAAAAAATGTTGGAACCGAACGCGAGCGTTCGGTCTATTTCGGTTTAAAAAAAAATTAGGAACCGAACCCGAGCGTTCGGTCTATTTCGGGTGAGAAAAATTTTGGAACCGAACCCGAGCGTTCGGTCTATTTCGGGTGAGAAAAATTTTGGAACCGAACCTGAGCGTTCGGTCTATTTCGGTTGCCAAAAAAAATAAGATGAAAAAGAAAAGAACTTTGACAATAAGATAAATAAATTTGAGAAAATAATACAAAAGAATTACAACCAAAGAAACTACCTTTGAGTGATAAGCGAAGAGTAGATGATTCAACCGAACCCGAGCGTTCGGTTCATTTCGGTACACCAGAACAAGACACGAACCCGAACGTTCGGTCTATTTCGCTTCTAACTTTCGATCTAGAGAAGTAATCTTTGGTACTGACTCTGATTCCATCATTCCTAGCCCTTGTAGAATTTTGTTGAATGAAGCTTCAGGAAGAGCTTTAGTGAAGATGTCTGCCAGTTGATCAGTGGTTCGAACAAAGTGAATTTCGACGTTCCCGTCTTCCACATGATCCTTAATGAAGTGATACCTCAGTGCTATGTGCTTAGTCTTGGAGTGTTGCACTGGGTTATGACAGATCCTAATTGCATTTTCTGAGTCGCAATATAGTGGGATCTTTTTTCATATTGAGTCCATAATCCCGGAGCTGGCTTTGGATCCAAATCACTTGAGATGTATAGGAGGCAGCTGTGATGTATTCTGCTTCAGCTGTAGACAGAGATACACAAGTCTGTTTCTTTGATTGCCAGCTAACCAACTTCCCGTCAAGGAATTGGCAGCCTCCAGTGGTGCTTTTCCTGTCTAGTCCACAACCTCCAAGGTCTGCATCTGAGTAGGCTTGAACGAAGAAACCTGAGTTTGATGGATACCATAAACCGAGAGAGGTAGTTCATTTCAGATACCGGAGTATGTTCTTCACTGCAAGCATATGAGGTTCACGAGGATTCGCCTGAAATCTAGCACAGTAACAGACAGAAAAAAATATATCAGGCCTGCTAGCAGTAAGGTACATTAAAGAACCGATCATCTGGCGATATAGCGTAATATCAACTGCTGTTTTATCCAAGGATGGTGTGAGCTTGGTGTCGAATGCCATTGGAACTTTAACTTTTGATTCTCCCATCATGCCAAATTTAGCAAGAAGAGTCTTGGTATAAGCTTCCTGGTTGATAAAGATGCCTTCGGGTCCCTGTCTAATATTTAAACCAAGGAAAAAGTTAATTGGACCCATTGAGCTCATTTCAAATTTAGTCTCTATCAGCTTTCTGAATTCAGCTGTTAAGCTAGGATTCGTTGAGCCAAAGATGATATCATCGACATAGATTTGAACTATCATAAGGTGGTTACCTTCCTTCTTACGAAAGAAGGTTGGGTCAACCGAACCTTTTTTGAATGTTGACATCTTTAAAAACTTGGTTAGCGTTTCATACCATGTCCTAGGTGCTTGTTTCAGTCCGTAAACCACTTTGTCCAGAATATAGCAGTGATTAGGGTATTTTTCATTAACGAAACCTGGAGGTTGCTCCATGTACATGGTTTCTTCTAGTTCTCCATTCAGAAATGCGCACTTTACGTCCATTTGGTAGACCTCAAAGTTCTTGTGTGCAACATAGGCAAGAAATATTCGGACATATGCCAGCCTAGCTACTGGAGCAAAAGTTTCCTCATAATCAATTCCTTCCTCCTGGCAGTATCCTTTCACCACTAGACGAGCTTTGTTTCTTATCACATTGCCTTCCTTGTCCATTTTATTTCTGAATACCCATTTGAGACCAACAACTGAGGCGTCTTTAGGAGTGGGAATGAGTCGCCAAAACTTATTTCTTTCAAACTCGTTGAGTTCATCTTGCATAGCTTGAACCCAGTCAGAGTGATCAAGAGCAGTATTTACTGTCTTCGGTTCAACTTTTGAGACGAAAGAGTTAAACATGCAGAACTCTACTTTTGAGAATAGAGATGCTTGCTTTGCCTTCAGTTGAGATCGGGTCAGGACCTTTTCGGAGACATTACCCACTACCTGTGAAACGGGATGATCTCTGGTCCACTTGACAAGAGGAGGGTAATTTGGATCATAGGATGGATCTAATTTAGCATTCACCATTTCTTCTAATTCAGACTGGCTATCATCGTCGTAAAACATGTCGTCATTCTACCCCTCGACAGATGAGCTTTCAGGTGTAGCTGGACTTTCTGGTGCTACAAGACTTTCGGGTGGTGTTGGGCTTTTATGTGCGGTTGAGCTTTCGGGTGCAGTTGAGCTTTCGGGTGGAACTGAGCTTTCAGGTGGAACTAGAATGGAATTCTCCCCCTCAATTTGTGAGCTCAGTTGTTTTGAAGAAGGTGGATTATCCCCCTCAACTGAAGCACCATGCTTTGGAGGTTCATTTGGAACATGTCCTCCTTCACCCATTCGTTTGGCGACATCTTCAACGATTTGCTTTAGATGGTCGACTTTATTGTCTGCAGCCTTGGCTTCCGATAGAGTAGCTTTCTCCGGTTCATCGAACAATTCCACAAACTGCTCAAACAAATTAGCAATTGAGGCCGTGACTTGACCTATTTGAGAGAAAATTTCCCCAACTGTTTCTGTAGAGGCCTTCAGCTTCTTGACGTAGCTGTCATCGAAAGTCACATAATACGTTTCTTCAATCTTCCTCGAACACTTATTTAAAACCCGGTATGCTTTTGAAGTGAGTGAATATCCCAGAAAAATTCCTTCACCAGCTTTAACATCAAACTTGTTACGATGGTCTTTGGAGTTGAAGATGAAGCATCGTGAGCCGAATAAATGGAAGAATTTAATGTTCAGGTTCCTGTTGTTGATGATCTCATAAGGAGTAAGAGTGAATCGCTTATTGAGATAGGACCCGTTCTGTGTAAAACATGCTGCAACAATAGCATCAGCCCAGAAATATAAAGGTAGAGAAGCGAAACTTAGCATGGTTCGGGCTGCCTCACACAAAGATCGGTTTCGTCTTTTGACAATTCCGTTTTGTTGAGGGGTGTAGGGTGCTGAGAAGTTGTGTCTGGTTCCTTTTTCTGCCAAAAAGTCTTCAAATTCTTTATTCTTGAACTCCAGTCCATTGTCGCTCCTGATGTTGTGAACAACTTTCCTCAGTTGCACTTCAACCTGCTTAATAAGCATCTTTAGCTTGAGAGTGGCCTCAGATTTGTGCTTCAGAAAGAACACCCATGTAAAACGTGAAAAGTCATCAACGATAACAAGAATATACTTGCTACCACCAATGCTTTCGATAGATGATGGACTAAACAAGTCAATGTGAAGTAACTCAAGTGGTTCAATAACTTTAGTGTTTATAATGGATAGGTGACTTTGACGACTCTGCTTCCCCATTTCACACGCAGCACACAAATGTTCTCGATCAAACTTGAGCAATGGAAGACCTCGAACATGCCCTCCGGTGACAAGCTTGTTGATATCCTTGAAGTTAAGATAGGAGAGCCTTCGGTGCCACAACCAACTTTCGTCAGAATGTGCTTTGGATAACAGACAGATAGCTGGATTTCCTTTGATAGGTTTGAGATTGAGAGGAAACATTTCGCCTTTACGCTCTGATTTGAGAATTACCCTTTTTGTTTTCTTCTCTATTATTTCCGAACCCTCATCGTCAAATGAAACTTTAAGACCGGTACCTCCAACAAGCTGAGATACACTGATGAGGTTGTTCTGTAGCCCTTCAACGTATGCAACCTTTCTAATTGTGAAATCACCATTGGTTATCATACCATAACCTTTTATTGTTCCATATGAGTTGTTCCCGAACTTGACATTCCCACCATTCTAAAGAGATCGAAACTCCCTTAGCTCCTCCTTCCTCCTTGTCATGTGACGTGAGCAGCCACTGTCAATATACCATTCTTCGTCGAACTGCTCGTCACTAATAACCTGCAAAATTTAAGCAGATTTAGGAACCCAAAGTTTCTTGGGTCCACGTGAGCCTTTCACAGGAACAGGAATAGTAAGAGAAATGTCAACAAGATATGTTCTTTTTATTAAAGTTGTTTCATCTTTCTTCTTAATAGTGAATACTTTAATTTTGTTAGGATTTGTTACATCCGGTTTGGATTCAGGTTTTGGCGTTTGGGCCTTGGACTGCTGCTGATCATTCTTGACTGAGGAAACTTTCGATTTTCCTTTCAAATCTGTTGAAGATTTTGGATTTTGAGTTTGAACAGAATTGGGTTTAGAATGAGGTTGAGAGGAATTAGAACGAGAGAATTTGGACTAAGAAGTTTTCTTGTCTTGAGGTTCTAAGTGACTCTTTTGTTTTTGGTCACTAGTGGGACCAAACCTTGAACTATGGTAGCTTTTGCTTTCGGAACCGAACCTATGCTTTCGGTTGCTGGTGTTCTCTGAACCGAACCTGTCCTTTCGGCTGTTATTCCTTTCCGAACCGAATTTGTCCTTTCGGTTGTTGTTACTCTCTTGTGGCCTGACATCACTTTTCTATGACTTTGAATTTTTGTCATGATAAGAGAAATGGGCATTTTGAGATCGACAAAATTGTCTTCGTTCTGAGAGATTCTTTTTGTATCTCAGATTCCTTTGCTGCTTTTGATCCTTCACTTGGTTCGGCTGTTTGTGGATGTTAGCCTTTTGCTTCAGCTTCCTGTCAGCATGTTCACTTTTAACAGATGATGTTTCGCTTGTAGAAGTGACTTCTTCTACAGGAACTTCTTTTGTACCACTAGTGCTTGACACGTCGAAGTTGTCAGGCTTGTTCAGTGGCTCTGGAACATATCTACCTTTGGTTTTCCAGGACGTACGCTCTGACAGACCAACAGTTTCGTCAGCGTTATCTATAGGAGCAGACCAGAAAAACTCATCACAGCCATCTGCATTATCTTCATTCACTATGGCAGTGAGTTCGACTGTTTGATGTTCGGTTACTCCTGTGACCTTATATACTTGATTTTGTGTTGTTCTCACCTTTTGGTACACTACAACCTTTTCTTCAAGAATCAGGGACTTATTTTGAGACAAACGAGCAAACTCCACTGAATTTTCAGAAATAAGATTTTTGTGGTTTTCGGGTTCGCTCTTGACAAACTCAGAACAGTCGACTTCATCCTCTACAGAAATTACGCTCATGTCATCATCCTCATTAAGTTCAGATGCGTTTTCAACATCAGTTTTGTTTTTTGAACTTAAATTGGCATTCAATGAGTCAAATTTTTGTATGGTTTCGGTCCTTAGTTTCAGCTTATCGTTTTCATCTAAAAGGTTTTTTAGCATGTCCTTATGGTCCTTGGACTTTATGAAAGATTCAATTTTGTCCAGTCCATACATATAAGTCGGATTCACATCATCAGACGAAACTACACTTTCGCAATTATATGCCTCAGCATCGATTTCATCGTCCTTAAACTCAAGGAAGGGCAAAATCATGCGATGAATTTTCCGCCCTATTTCACAATTTAGATGAAGTTGAGTGATGTTGGCATAAAGACGTTTAGCAATTAAACAAAAAACATTTCTCTGTTTCAAAAGCTTTAAATTGTCTCTTTGTAAATAAATGTTTTCGTCCTTAGATTTAATCAGCTCCGACTCCTTCAGCTCTATCCACATCCTCCATTCCTCACTCTTGGATGACACCCTGCTTATTTGGTCAGTTAGGTTAGAATTGGTGACCCGTGTTTGAGTTAAACAACTATCTAGATTTGAGATTCTTGAATTTAAGCTATTTAATTCTTTTTCATATGAATTTTGTGGGACTTTGAATGAAATAAAAAGGGATTGTACCTTCTTGATCAATTCATCAAGCTCATTGATCTGCACACTGAGAGATTTTGCTGTGATGCATAAGTCCTCTCGCTCCTTGGTGTTCTCTTTTCCGCCATCTGTATTGTATCTCCTCATGTGAGATACATCAGTCACCATCAAAAATTTCCCACTGCTCTCGTTACCTCTTGCCACATACGCCTTTCCATGCGAAGGCCTTCTCACTTCATCATCCTCAGAGTCGGTA
This sequence comes from Lactuca sativa, assembly GCF_002870075.4. NCBI lineage: Eukaryota > Viridiplantae > Streptophyta > Magnoliopsida > Asterales > Asteraceae > Lactuca > Lactuca sativa. Next base: position 115,283,442 of record NC_056631.2, read on the forward strand.
GACCATACTTGCACGCCACCGAACTCGTCATCCGCTGTCGAACCCTGTACAATAAGAGCATTCATAGAAGGGTTAGTAGCAGTTTTCTTCCTCTTGATCTCATCCAGCTTTTTCATCAACGCAGCTTCTTCATCTTTCTCCTCATCCTTCTCTGCCATTTTCTTCAGAACAAAGTCTTTGGCATAATGGTTCTTTCCTCCACAGTAGTAGCAGTTCACACCAGAATCTCCCTCAACCTTCGCCTCCTTCTTTGACTCTTCAGTCTTCGGTTCCTCTCTGACCTTTTCAGAACTATATCTTCCCTGCTAATTTCGGTTCTTATTGGTAGGGAACCTGTTCTTGATAAACCTCTTTGGATTAGACACCATCATTACATAATCATCAGAAGTAATATCATAATCTTCTAGATTCAGATCTTCATCATCAACCATATTTTTGCCTTTAGATAGGAGGGCCAAGGACCCCAAACTTGAAACCACATTCTTCTCTTGCATGACAATCTTCTCTTGGGATTTCAAAATTCCCACCAGCTTTGCCAACGAATAAGACTTGAACTGCTCATGAGCTTTGACTGTAGACACAACCGCTCTCCACTCGGGTCTTAGGCCATTCAAAAAGGTGACCTTCTGTTCAATCAGCTTCCTTTCTATATCATGTTTGATCATCTTGCTAAGAAGATGATTGAAGCGATCGAATGTCAGAGTAACAGTTTCATCATAATTCTGCTTAAATTCACCAAACTCAGACAACAGCAACGTCTGAATGGAATGCTCCAAATCTTCATCTGTGGAATAAAGCTCTCGCAACCTATCCCAGATTTCTTTAGTTGTACTGAAGGAACTTACTAACCTGAATGTATCAGATTGAAGAGCGAATCGGATTAGTCTCAATGCTTTGATATTGCACTAAAACTTTTCCTTTTCGTCTTGAGCGACGTCTTTTTCGTCTTTTAAAAGATCATTATATTCTTTCTGAGTTTTGATGATCTTTGATGTCCCTGAGTGAGCGAATGGTCAAGACACGATTGCTTCCCAAATAAGATATCCATTATCTTCAGATCCGATGACATAATCTTCAAAATGATGCGCCCAGACTTCATAATCCTGGGTGTAGAGAATAGGAATCTTTGTCATTGATCCAATGCTATTTGAGATGTTGATAGGATTAGATTGTGACTCGTCCATGCTTGATCGTCTAACCTGTTTGAAAGATCAGACTTGTAATACATAATATTAGGGCAAAACAAATAAATGCTGAGTTACGTCAATTATGGAATGACGGCTCAATAAATATCAGTTAATGCGGAATAACCCTAATCGTAAACTCTTTCACAGAAAAGATGTGTATCGATTACATAGCCTCCTGCTCTGATACCAATTAATGAGTTATAAAATCTGTTAGATCGATTAGATCTTCGTAACAGGTAAGTAAAGAACGTAAAAAGCAAGGAAATAAAACACAAGTATGGATCACAATGAGTCGAATGATTATATTACTCAATCCTCAGCAGAGCTCGACTAAGAACTTCTGCTGTAGAGGACTTCTAGGGTTACAAAATAAGAACGATGAATATGATGAACAATACTTCTCTAATCGTTTCTAATCCTTTTGTTCTAGGATGCATGCAAGCATCTATTTATAATAAACCCTACAAAACTCACGGATGGACAGACCCATACCGGAGATAAACATGGACTAGCTAACGAGCCAAATAGACGCAACACAATACTGGACCTAACAGTAAAGCATTGTAAGGAAGCATGGGAGGTTAGGAACTAGTCAAACACTCATTCTAGCCACACTATAAAAGATTTCTATGATATATATATATATATATATATATATATATATATATATATATATATATATATATAAAACTAAATTTTATATAAATAAACTCTAACTAGTTTAATGAGATATAAATATAACCTATATAAATAACATTTTATGACATATTTTAAAAGTTACTATTTTTCCAATAAATATTATTTTCATAAAATAAATTTCCCATTTGTACAGTATTATTTTCATAAAATAATGTTTTTCCAATTAAATACAAGAGTTGATAATATTTATTAATAATCGAATTATACTAATAAATAATCACTTAATAGTAACTTGCTATAAGTGTGACCCTATAGGATCATACCTCTTGACTAAAAAAGGGTTTAATATTTGAATGATATTGAGTTAAGTGTGGAACTAATGGATCTTTTAGTGAAGCTCAGGAATAACTAGATTGCGTAATGATAAGGAAGAGATATAGAACCAAGTTTACTTAAAATATAAGCAAGTAAATAACATTTTAGTTAAATCGTAACAAGGCTTGCATTCAAGGCTAGGTTATAACATGATGAACAACTATGTATGAAAGATAATCTTCATAAAGAGACTTATGTATTGATATAACGATTACACAGAAAAGATATCGGAAGTGGAAAACCTACTTAGATTAGTCAACAAGATCATTTATTTATAGGATAAAACATTACGCATTAAATTATAAAATAAGAGTAGATTAGGCGACCCTATTTCCCATGAATGATGTGTGTAGTCCACCAAGAAATGTCAGGATAAAGTTGATCGTTGTTTTCTCACTGAAAAGACAAAACAACATGTTTAGACTTTTCCTCTCCGGTGTTGCTCAACAATATACAAGGTTCTTCGGTAAGCCTTATCTCCTATCTAGTTCCTCGAATCATCAACTCTATGGTATTTATTACACATTTCAGCTGTTGAGGGTCAATTTATGTCTTAACAATTTCCCCCTAAGTGACATCGTAGCGTTTACCATCTACTTGTTGAGTTTAAAGAATTTTATCAGGATCCACCAAAAAAACTATAGGTTGAAATATCCATTTGAGTCTTCTTTGAGTTTCATACTTGACCTCCTCTGTTGTGTATTTGGATTTTTCGGTCAGTAGAAGGATGTCTTCTAGTTGCTTTTTGCTACGGCGATGGAAGGATCGAGCAGGGAGAAAATTCTTTCGAGCTCCTTTAGTTGTACAGAAAATAGTGCTAAGGTCTAGATTATTGGTGGCTCCTAGACTTATTTCTTGGATGCCTTCGGTGATGAAGTGTGGGGGTTTGAGAGGTGGAAGTTCAAGTTTTTCCTGTAACATCGGATGAATCTCGACATCAGCCGTGGCAAAGTCACCTAGCAGGGATTGAAGATAGGTGTAAACCCTTAGCTAAGGAGTCTTCATTTTATGATGTTTTTTAATCTTGTGACTGAAGACTTTTGCAATTAAGAACAACTCTCTAGGACTCATGTTCAGAAAGTCATCCAGTATTATGTAATACTCTTTCCCAAAGTGCATCAGAGTATATTGGAAAATTGAGATTTGAGAAATGATATTGGCCTGTAGTTGGTGACAGCCTCTAGTGTGTCAATTGACTAGTATGGTCACAGGTGCTTTCCCATGCTTGTTGTGAAAAAGAGTTAATCACTCGAACTCCATGGTAAATCTTCTACAATTAAGAATCCACATATCAAAGTCTTCAAACACCTGATAGTAATTTCCATTGAGGGACAAAGGAATGTCCCAATACATTTTTTAGCTTGGGGGAGAGTAGGTGAGATGAGGAACATAGTCTTCATCTAGAAGTCTTCAGGATGGATTTATCCATTAGTTGATTAGTGATTCATCAATGGTTGTGTCAACTCCCTAAGCATGCCAAATTTTTCCAGATTTCATCAGCTAGTTTGGCATCTCTCCAGTCTCTGTTCTTTTGCCTTGTGGTTGGGGTGTCGTTTAAATGATCATAGGACATAATCTTCTCTATCGTTTCCTTTTCAAGGAATTTTGGAGGAGATCGAACTAGAGATTTGTGTCTTCGGGGAGAGGGGGATTTATAGCTTTCTTTGGTAGTGGTGATTTTCACTATCTTTAATTTTCCCCCTTTTGAGGAACAAGGCTTCGCTTTTTCCTTAAACAAAGCTTTCAATTTGTCCAGTTGTGAGAGCACCCTTGCAAACTAGAACATTGCTTTCCCATCAACTTCATTTGTTGTCATCAGGGCTAGATTCTTGATGTATTGAGATAGATTTTTGCAAACGGTGAGAGTTTGAGTCAATGTTTCCTTTGTTGTGACCGAGCGCTGAAGACCTCTGATTGTTTCTTGAAGCTCTATGTATCCTGCTTCAGAGGCATCATGAGTTGCATTAATCAACCAAGTGGTCTTCTATTGTTGCTTTTCAGTCACCTTTTGGAGTTGTTCTTTGAGAACTTTGACTTCGGTGATGAACTCTTCTTCCTTCTGCAAAAATTGTTCATTATCCTTTTTCCTTTGTTCATCAAGAGCCTGAAGCCCTTGTTTCATATTTAGAATTCTTTGTTGGGCGGTAAGCTTTTCTCGGACCTCAATTTGAAGAATTTGTTCTTCAAGAGATTAAAGCACTGAGGGAGGTGAAGTCTATGGTGGTGGATTTGTGGATTGGGTGGTTATTGAACTGCAGAAAGAATCTCATCTATTTTGCTTTGAAGATCAAGAAATTCTTTCCATGTTATAGTGTGCTTCTTTTTATTCTTCTTCTCTGTGAGTTTGGAGGTAGAGAGTTGGGATCCACTAGATTATTTGAGGTCGATGAACATAGGGAAATCTTGGGCAACTGGTCACTTGGGTATAATTGTCGTTGTCCTTATCGATAATTGGATCGGTGCTGAGTTGCATTTCGGTACTCCCTTGGAATGATCCGTTTGGTGTTGATGAAGTTGATGGAGGAGGAGAGGAACGTTGGGCACATCCAATCTGAGCCCCTTCTCCGGTGTGAGCTTTATAGACTGTTTCTTCCATCATCTCCATCCAAGCTCTGGTTTAGGCCAGGACACGTGCTTTCTTCATGTTGACGATTGTTGAAGCTAAGTATGAGGTCACTTATTGTTTTGCTTCTTCTACTTTTTGTTGGATCAGCAGAGATCGCTCCTTCCTTGCTGTGATTGCTCATTTATGAGTTTCAAAGTTTTGAAGGTGTGCGTTAGAGGCTGGTTTGAAGTTCGTCCAACTATCACCTAAAACAAGAGAATATGTACCAGTTACCACCGGGGTGTCTCTCGGGTGTACGGTTCCTCACCCAATGAGGCTCCTTGTGCCTAATCCGCTTGATAGTAATGTAGGAAGTAGAGGGTTTCCAGATCTTCCTTAGTCTCCATGGTCTAAAACCAAGTATGGCCTCAGATCTGTTCTGGCTAGGGTCGCTGAAAAAGGACCCTACGGTGCAGATTGTGTTTGATGTGTACGTGTAAGTGAAGATAAATGGATTTCAACTTCTGTAAGGTAAAGATGTGCCTTTGTTTTCTCTCGGAGACCTTGGGAGGTTGATCGACATTAGGATCCACGTGGAATCCTGATTGGGTTCTGTCTCCAATCAAAAATTCTAAAATCGATTCACTTGATTAATCGGAATGGGTGGATGGAGTCTTGTCAGGTGACTTGGCGTTGAGTCTAATGGCTACCAGAGACTTTTGAGAGTCTATGGTATGGGCATTGTGACGCCTTTGGCGAGTGGAGGAAGTAGTGGACGCTCATCTCTTCTTTTGCAATGGTTGAGAGTCTTCAGGCTCTTCTTTATGTAAGGGATCTACAATGTGCCGAGGTTCTGATGTTGGATGAACCTCGGTAGATGGTTTAGTAACCGTAGACCTTTTCCTCTTGGTTTTCATTATTGTAGCAGCTTTAGAGGTTTTCTTCCTTGCAATATATTTGTTTCGATTTCCTTTGGGTACAGTCAGTAGGTTAATGGTTTTAGGAGGGGGAAGGGGGGATAGAACGATATGGCGGTACATCGTTCGTAGCCTCCATAAGGCCAGAGACCAACTTGGTGATTAGTCCTACTTTGGTCAGGATGTGTAAAGGGAGTTGTCTAATGGGACCAAAGATAGTTTGATCTTTTGGAAGAGAGTACCTTTTATGTTTACGGCAGACGAAGAAGTTGATGTATGCGCCTAGACTGATGTTGGTAGTGGAATGAAGGTCTTTGATGCACAGAGACCAGAAGCGGGCTGAGGTGACATCGGTGAGGCCCTGTCTTGGTTGATTCCTTCCAACATAACTCAATAAGTCGTCCCATAAGATTGACCCAAAATCCACTGTTTTGTAGGTTAAGATGCTCCATAGAAGATCCAAAAATTGTTTTCCCATGGCGTCTGTGCCACCGGTTCTGCTGGAAAAACATCGAATAAGATAGTAACGCACGAATTCCAACACATCTGGGAGTTTTGACTTTTTGAAATCGGAAACCCCTTTCAATTTGGACTGTTGCTTTTTACAACTGTAACCAGAAAAAACTCTCATTTAATGCTAAATTGGCGCATTAAATGAATGAAATGATGAAAAGTAGTCGTGGGTAGTGGTGTATGGGTAACTGTCAGAGACACGACTAAAAACGTTTTGATAAAGTCTATCTTGGTGGTAGAGAGTTGGGATCCACTAGATTATTTGAGGTCGATGAACATAGGGAAATCTTGGGCAACTGGTCACTTGGGTATAATTGTCGTTGTCCTTATCGATAATTGGATCGGTGCTGAGTTGCATTTCGGTACTCCCTTGGAATGATCCGTTTGGTGTTGATGAAGTTGATGGAGGAGGAGAGGAACGTTGGGCACATCCAATCTGAGCCCCTTCTCCGGTGTGAGCTTTATAGACTTTTTCTTCCATCATCTCCATCCAAGCTCTGGTTTAGGCCAGGACACGTGCTTTCTTCATGTTGACGATTGTTGAAGCTAAGTATGAGGTCACTTATTGTTTTGCTTCTTCTACTTTTTGTTGGATCAGCAGAGATCGCTCCTTCCTTGCTGTGATTGCTCATTTATGAGTTTCAAAGTTTTGAAGGTGTGCGTTAGAGGCTGGTTTGAAGTTCGTCCAACTATCACCTGAAACAAGAGAATATGTACCAGTTACCACCGGGGTGTCTCTCGGGTGTACGGTTCCTCACCCAATGAGGCTCCTTGTGCCTAATCCGCTTGATAGTAATGTAGGAAGTAGAGGGTTTCCAGATCTTCCTTAGTCTCCATGGTCTAAAACCAAGTATGGCCTCAGATCTGTTCTGGCTAGGGTCGCTGAAAAAGGACCCTACGGTGCAGATTGTGTTTGATGTGTACGTGTAAGTGAAGATAAATGGATTTCAACTTCTGTAAGGTAAAGATGTGCCTTTGTTTTCTCTCGGAGACCTTGGGAGGTTGATCGACATTAGGATCCACGTGGAATCCTGATTGGGTTCTGTCTCCAATCAAAAATTCTAAAATCGATTCACTTGATTAATCGGAATGGGTGGATGGAGTCTTGTCAGGTGACTTGGCGTTGAGTCTAATGGCTACCAGAGACTTTTGAGAGTCTATGGTATGGGCATTGTGACGCCTTTGGCGAGTGGAGGAAGTAGTGGACGCTCATCTCTTCTTTTGCAATGGTTGAGAGTCTTCAGGCTCTTCTTTATGTAAGGGATCTACAATGTGCCGAGGTTCTGATGTTGGATGAACCTCGGTAGATGGTTTAGTAACCGTAGACCTTTTCCTCTTGGTTTTCATTATTGTAGCAGCTTTAGAGGTTTTCTTCCTTGCAATATATTTGTTTCGATTTCCTTTGGGTACAGTCAGTAGGTTAATGGTTTTAGGAGGGGGAAGGGGGGATAGAACGATATGGCGGTACATCGTTCGTAGCCTCCATAAGGCCAGAGACCAACTTGGTGATTAGTCCTACTTTGGTCAGGATGTGTAAAGGGAGTTGTCTAATGGGACCAAAGATAGTTTGATCTTTTGGAAGAGAGTACCTTTTATGTTTACGGCAGACGAAGAAGTTGATGTATGCGCCTAGACTGATGTTGGTAGTGGAATGAAGGTCTTTGATGCACAGAGACCAGAAGCGGGCTGAGGTGACATCGGTGAGGCCCTGTCTTGGTTGATTCCTTCCAACATAACTCAATAAGTCGTCCCATAAGATTGACCCAAAATCCACTGTTTTGTAGGTTAAGATGCTCCATAGAAGATCCAAAAATTGTTTTCCCATGGCGTCTGTGCCACCGGTTCTGCTGGAAAAACATCGAATAAGATAGTAACACACGAATTCCAACACATCTGGGAGTTTTGACTTTTTGAAATCGGAAACCCCTTTCAATTTGGACTGTTGCTTTTTACAACTGTAACCAGAAAAAACTCTCATTTAATGCTAAATTGGCGCATTAAATGAATGAAATGATGAAAAGTAGTCGTGGGTAGTGGTGTATGGGTAACTGTCAGAGACACGACTAAAAACGTTTTGATAAAGTCTATCTTGGTGGTAAGGGTTTGAACAGTCACCTCAATTTGGGTGTTGGTAAATCTTTTGTTGAAAACAAAAAATCTCTTTTTATTTTACTTTAAGGGGAAATGGATTGGTTTTAGAAAATTTATCGTTAAGTTTGAAAAACATATTTAATGAATGAATGAAATCATTCCTTTGTAAAATTAAATGTTCCACTTCATTAAATAGCACACTTAAAAACTTTATTTATTGCCATACAGGAAAAATAGACTTGATGTTCTTGAATGGAAAGAATTGTATTGAAATCAAATGATTAGGGTTGTGGTGTCTTGAGTACTGCAGAGAGAACTGATCATGAAGTTATATGTAAAATAATAAATTGATCACGAGAGTACATAAATCACTAATACTCTTCGGTAACCAAAGGATACGGAGGAGGCATTTATGAGACTTGTGCTCATGAGTTAATCTAAAAAGGAATAAAACATTTATCATGGAAAAATATATCTGCTTCAAAGACCATATAACGAGGTAAATGAGGGAAATCTATTTATTAGATGTGACGAGTAGATGTCTTCATGTTTTTTCCTTTTAAGAAGAACTAAGGATCAGGATTCATCATTCCTAGCATTTCTAAGAAACCATTAAGTTTGGTGGAATCAAGTGCTTTTGTGAAAACATTTGCAATTTCTTCATGGGATGGAGCAAAAATAAGTTCGATGTTACCTTTTAAGATACGATCTTTCAGAAAATGATAACGTAGTTTAATGTGCTTCGTCTTTCAGTATTGAATTGGATTGTGTGATATAAGGATTTCACTATCTGAATCATAATAAACTAGTATTCATAACATTTGATAGCCATAATACATGAGTTGAGTTTTCATCTAGAGGATCTGTGAACAACAACTTGTTGTGGCAATGTATTCTGCCTCTACAGTGGAGAATGAGACACAATACACACCAGTCTTCCACCAATGAGCTAACATCCTATAACGCCCACATATTCGGGCTAGTCAATTTAGAGACAATAAGCATCAAAAATGAGTTTTTTATGGAAGATTTATTAGAAGGATTAATATTAACCAAGTTATAGTATGTGTTACAAGGATTCCGTACATATAAAGAACGTCGAAACCCGAGTTATAACGAAGAAGTTATGACCCGTTGAAGTTTCGCGATGGAACTGGCATGGCATCAGGAAGCATAAATAGTAAATTTATGATATAATGACATTTAGCCTTAGTAATATAATTAAAAGTCATAGAATAAATTAAACCGAGAGCGTCCGTAAAAAGAATGCCCAAATATGACTTCGTATGAGGAAGTTATGATTTTTCGAAGTTTCGGCTTAGCAGTGTACAACCCGAAGTTCGAATATTAGCTCGAGTGGTTTTTAGCCGATACAACCTAAAGGAGAATCAAAGATCTCGTTAATAGTAGCGTAACAATAAAAACACAAACAAAAACGGACGTCAGATGAAGAAGTTATGGATTTTTAACGGACCAATCCTGTCCCGGCCTGTTAAAAATATAACTTTTAAAATAAATTCAAAATTAGCCAACAGAGTCTAAATGAAAGTTGTGGGGTACGGTCCCGCCTACGTGTAGATATAAAGAACGTCAAAAACGAAGCTCGTACGTGAAAGATATGAATTTTTCAAACCGGAAGTGCAAATTACGAAGCCGGGTGCGAGGGGTACACCCACCGTATCCGAAGTACGCCTCGCGTACAGAGAGCCTACACTGCGCGGTCTAGCTTCCTTGTGCGGTCGAAAGGCGTCCACGTTTCTCCATCCGAGGGTCGGCAGCCGTCCACTACGCCCAGCGTACTTCGAGGAGTACCCCCAGCATTCCGAGGAGAGGGCGCCTATAAAAGGGCTGCGAGGGCAGCCGACCAATGCACACCAAATCCATTCTCTCTCTCTCACTAATTTCTCTATGTAACCCATTCCACACCCCCCCTAAACCCTAGGGAACACCCCTAGCACTCGAAGGAAGCCCTGAGGCTGCCGTAGTCCCGAGAAAAAGGATCTTTCGGTTCAGAAACGCTGCTCAAAGCGAAGCCCGATTTTTAATAAAAACCCGTTGTAAGTGAGCTATGCCTACGCTATTTTTAATATAGCTTTTATTTAATTATAGTAATGTTATTAGGACCTTAAAATAATTATTTGGGATATTATTATGAGTTATATAAGAGTCATTATAATATCTTTTAACCACTCGCGGTACGGGGAATCTGGTTTAAAGGGCTACATAGGGTTGTTGGATTTCAGAAGTGCTATATGCCAAAATGGTCCTGCCCTCCGGTGTTTTATGTCTGAGCCATGTCTGTACATAGTGGATGAAGAGTATTGTTTAACTCTTATATAATAGTAAGAATAGCTAGACTATTAATTAGTCTCAGTGAATATTAGACTTAACCCTAGTGGTAATGATACTAGGTTTTGTCGAAGGAAATTGTTTAAAGTGTAACGAAGTGCTGTCCAAGTTTGAAATCAGCACCTTAACAAGTGAGTGCATAGTTACTTTCATCTTAAACATAAATATGAAGTATTTTATATAAATTACATGCTATGTGTGCATATTATCTGTATACTTGCTATCTATGCTGGATGAATGATGTTATACATGTTTTAAATGATTTAAAATGTATATGTATTTTATATCTACAAAATATGTTGGGTAAAACATGGGTAGATGTAATACTTGTTGTGTGATAAAACATGAGAGGCCTCGATGTTATTGATGATCCAGTCATCTAGCGGAGTATAGATGACGACCACGGACTATTCTAGACAGTCCAGTGGAACGCTAGCAGGCTCGCAACCTGTAGGTGTTTATTTGAACTGTGTGCTCACCAGCATTACTCCATCCCCACATGGTTTCCTTATTTAACATGAATTGCCGAGGAACCCCCAAAGCATGTGTTGTCACCCCGATGAAAAGTCCTTAGACTAGGTCCCTTCTGTTAGATGTTTTTGAGACGTAAAGTGAGGATAACGGAAGGGGTAATCAGGTTTGATTGGTTTGATAAATTTAATAAACTTATTTATTGTGGGTTGAAAACCCTATGTACTCACCAGGTTTCCCAACCTGACCCACTCAGTTTATTTGAATAAAAGGTGTCGATATGAAGTTACATTACACTGAGAGATTAAGGAGATATAAATCACTAGTGATTGTGAATGTAAGTTCTGTTTATGCTTATGTTTTTATATTGACGATGACATCCCAAATGTTTTAAAATGGATAAAAATACATTTCTTCAGAAATAATTTGATAACGTATTTATCATGTTTTCTGGGAACAAATTCCGCAACACTTTATTTTTAAAATGTTACTCTGATTTTCAAACAAATCATAAACAAAATCAGTCTTTTCTTGCAGACTGAAGTCGTTTCCTAATGGGTACCAGAGACCTAAAGCTTTAGATCCTTTGAGGTATCTAAAAATTTGTTTGGCTGCAGTCAAATGCGATATTTTGGGATCAACTTGATATCTAGCACACAAACTTGTTGTGAAGACTATGTCCGATCTACTTGTGGTTAGGTATAGTAGAGAACCAATCATTCCTTAGTATACTTTTGGATCAACTGACTTTCCGATGGTGTCTGCGACAATCTTAAAGCCGAAGGCCTAGGAACCTTTACCGAGGATCATTTATCTATTGAATATTTCTTTAATAACTCTGCAGTATACTTTTGTTGATGAATGAAGATTCCTTGAGGTACTTGCTTGATTTTCAGACCAATAAATAACTGAATCTCTCTATTCATGCTCATTTGAAATTTACTAGTCATGAGTTTGGTGAAGTTTTCTACAATGACTTGATCAGTTGAACCGAAAATAATGTCAAACATGTAGATTTGTACAAGCATTAAATGCTTTTCAATTACATGTCGAAAAGGGGTAGGATCAATGACCCCACACTTGTATACATATTTGATAAGAAAGTTAGAAAGAGTTTCAAACTATGCTATTGGTGCCTACTTCAATCCATATACATATTTCTCTAATTTGTAGCAGTGATGAGGAAGACCAGGATTCTCAAAACATGGAGTTGCTGTAAGTATACCCCTTCTTTCATTTCGCCATTAAGGAAGGAACTTTCTACATCCATTTGATGTACTTTGACATTTTAGTGTGATGCATACGCAAGGAGGAAGCACATGGCCTCTAGCCATGCAACTGGAGCATATGTTTCGTCATAGTCAAATCCTTCCTATTAATTATAACCCTTTGCTACAAGTCGGGCTTTGTTTCTGATTACCACTCTTGAGCCATCCAACTTTTTGTCAAATACCCAACGAGTTCCAACTATGAGGTGCCCTTTTGGTTTGAGGACTAGATTCCAAACCTTGTTTCTTTCAAATTCAACAAGCTCTTCTTGCATTGCAACAATCTGATCGTGGTTTAGAAGAGCACCTTTGATGGTTTTGGATTTCATAGAGGACATGAAAGTTGCATAATAACAATGTTTTGTTAAATCATTAGAAGAGCGAGTGTGTATACCTATAGAAGGACTCTATATTATTTGGTTGGGGAATGATTTCTTGTCCAGATGTGTAGAGGTGAAAGATTATTAGCATTTGCATTTGATGGAATGTCTTCAACTTCGGGAGAAGTTTCTCTTTGAACGTCTTGTACTTGTTCCTCTTCAGTAGGAGAACATCCTGTGGATTGATCTTGAATGATATGCTTTGTTGAAGATGAAGGTTCCCCCTGTGAAGTTGATCTTTCCCCCTGGATTGAAGCATTATTAGTGATGGGAACTATGGTAACTTCATTAGCCACTATCTCTTCAATGTCTTCTTCTAAGTATTCAGATTCTTCAGAACTCCTTGAATTATTGTTGTTGACAACTGGGATTGCTACATCTACGCCTGAAACCTCAATGGTTGGGATGGTTACAGGAATTGAGGGATTGTTTTCCCCCTTCAACCAGAGAGGTGGAAGTCATGTTTGAAGAGTCTTCAGATACTGAAGGACGAGAATCTTCGGTATATTTTAATTACACAGAAAGCGACATTAGGACTTTGGAAAGTCTTGTAGTTTCTGGAGGATCGAAGAGTGTCTCATAGTTGACTTCTACGATGGTGAGAGGTCTAGAATCAAATGGAATGTCATTATCCATGATAAACTTCGTTTCATTGAGACGAGTGGTCTTCTGGACATAGAAATCATCAAATTTTATGTCAAAGCTTTCTTCTATGATTCTTGTTCTTTGAATAAGAACTTTGTATGCTACTTTGTTTGTTGAATATCCCAAAAATATTCCTTCTTTCGATTTGGGTACAAATTTGCTCAGATGTTCTTTGTTGATGACTACAAAACAACTGCAACCAAAATGTGAAAGAAAACAAACATTAGGTTTATGATTGTTCAAACCTTCATATGGTGTCTTGTTAACTCGTCTATTGATGATGCTCTGATTTTGTACAAGGCATGCTATTAAGACTGCCTGTATCCAAAAGTAGAGAGGCAGATTTGAGAAGTTGAGCATTGATCTGGCAGCTTCTACTAGAGTTCTATTTCTTCTTTCTACCACACCATTCTACTGTTGAGTGTAAGGAAATGAGAAGTTTTGATTAATGCCTTTTGACACTAGCATCCCAGAAGTCTGTGATTTTCCCGACATCTTCCCAAAGATCTTCCTGGAGTGCCACTAGAACGCCAAATCGAATTCCGAATCGACTTAATTCCAGGAGCTACCCCTGTAGCCAAATCGCCCAACCGACTAGCACCAGTTGAGATGTAGGAACTATCCAGTCAACTGAATGAACTACTCAGCAAGGGATTCGTTAGACCAAGCTTCTCACCCTAGGGAGTAATGGTTTTGTTCATGAAGAAGAAGGATGGATCGTTCCGTTTGCACATAGACTATCGCAAGCTAAACAAACTGACCATTAAGAACCGATACCCTCTACCGTGGATTGATGACTTGTTCGACCAACTTCAAGGAGCAAGCTACTTTTCAAAGATTGACTTAAGATCCGTGTGTCACAAGTTATGAGTTTTAGAGGAAGATGTTTCCAAAACAACCTTCCGAACTCGTGATGGTCACTACGAGTTTGTAGTGATGCCTTTCGGATTAACCAATGCACCCATAGTGGTCATGGACTTAATGAACTGGGTGTGCCGTCCTTACATAGATAAGTTCGTGATAGTATTCATCGATGACAAACTTATCTACTCACGTAGTAAGGAAGAACATAATCAACACTTGCGAGAGATCTTAGAAACTATACGAGTAGAAAAATTTTATGCGAACTTCTCGAAGTGTGAATTTTGGATTTGGAGAGTCAAATTCCTGGTTCATCTGGTCAGCGAAGAGGGAATTCATGTGGGCCCTTCCAAAATCAAGGCTATCGAGAACTGGTCAGCACCAAGGATGCCTACGGAAATCCGTTAATTGTTAGTCCTCGCTGGCTATTATCGTAGATACATTCAGAACTTCTCAAGGATCGCGAAACCACTTACCACCTTAACCCAGAAGGGTGTGACCTTTGACTTGGAAGAGAAAAAAGAAAAGGCGTTCAAACGCTGAAGCAAGCCATATGCAGCCCACCGATATTGTCACTCCCAGAAGGGATATAAAATCTCTTTGTATATTGCGATGCATCCAACCACAGGCTTGGTTGTGTTCTGATGCAACAGGGAAAGGTCATCACATATGCCTCAAGACAGCTTAAGATACACAAAGTCAATTACACTACTCATGATCTTTAGTTAGGAGCAGTGGTATTTTCTCTAAAGATCTGGAGACACTACCTGTATTGTACGAAAAGCACTATCTTTACAAATAACAAAAGCCTTCAACATATATTCGATTAGAAGGAGCTCAACATGAGACAACGATGGTGGGTAGAGCTACTAAATGAGTACGAATGCGAAATTTGTTATCAGCTCGGTAGAGCCATAGTAGTAGCTGACGCCCTAAGTCGGAAGGAGTATACAGGTCGTAGAATCAAGGCATTGACCACGATAATCCATTCACATCTGTACACACAAATCACACAGGCTCAGCAGGAAACCTTGAAACCCAAAAATGTGATAGGTGAAACCCTAAGAGGAAAGGATAAGAACTTAGTGGTCAAGGGTGATAGAGTCTTTTACCTCATGGATCAGATTTGGACACCGAAGTTTGGTGGTTTCAGAGACGTTGTCATGAACGAAGCACACAATACTCGATACTCCATTGATCCAGGTTCAGACAACATGTATCTGGACCTCAAAAAGTTATATTGGCGGCCTAAAGCGAAAGCATAGATTGCTACCTTTGTGGGCAAGTGTCTTACCTATGCCAAGGTTAAGGTAGAATATCAAAAGCCCTTAGGTTTACTACAAAAACTGGAGATACCTGACTGTCAGCTAGATCATAAGTATACATGCTAAATATATACACGAGTATTAAAACCCATTTCAAAGACATACTTAACTCATTTTTATATGCTGAGCAAATGGGTCTTTTCTCCAAATCATTTACAGTTCAAACAAACATACTAGTAAACTATAATAGGTATAGTTTATAGAATCAATTCATACTAATTTCTCGATCAGAGAAACATTACATGAATCAATACTTGCATACTATTACTTTTCATTGCAAAGTACACTACTCATTTACAAGAACAAGAAACATATACATACTATACGTAAACAAGTTAACTAGAATGCGAAATACTACTTCATGGTACTGAGAAACATTCTTGCTAAGTCATCTTTTATAACCATAGTCTCCTGGAGGGAGAGCGTGAATTTGTGTATAGATATATATGGGACTGACAATGCCGCAACTTGGCTGTTAGCTATAGTTGGGACCGGCAGGTCTACGGGTGACACATATCATATCTTTTTCGACGCCTGAAGAATGTCGTGTTTTATATTAGTCAATTAAGTATGGTTATAACCTTATTCACATTAAGCATTTACCAAACAATTCGGTTTACAAGACAAACTTTTCTCCAAAGGTTTTATTTTCAACAAAACTACTAAAAGATATTATCTTCCATTACATACATACAATGATGTCCACACATTAACAAGGCATACTATTTTTCTAAAAAGAATAGTTTACAAATATGGAATACATACATTTACACTATTTCAAGTACATACATACATTTTACACTATTTCAAAAGAACAAAACATACAAACAGTTGGGTTTTGGGTAAAAGACTACTTTTCAGTTTAAGCAGAAAATATAGGATTTTCTGGGAAGTATACCAACATTTTCATGAAACTAATACAAACATTAGACACTAAATACTTATGAACTCACCAACTTAAATGTTGATACTCTCTTTTCAAATAACTTGTATTCTCAGGGAACTAGTAGACAGGTACACTAACATAGGTTTTGAGAAGACGGAGCATGTTCAAGACTTGTCTTTTTATTTTGTTATACATTTTGTTGTCATACAACTATACAAAGAACACACATGTATTAAATATATTATTAATACAATGGATGTTGTTTCTTGTTTTACTATTGTGCATTGTTATGATACTGTACATGACGTCCTCCACCCCCGAATGTTTCTGCCATCTCGGTTTGGGGTGTGACCGATTGGTTTCAGATCATTGTTTATAGTGAACTAACTATATCAACCCATAAAAGATATACAACTATAACTACAATGGGATTAAAACACTCTGACCAAGAGTTATACTTTTTTAAATATAACAGGTATTCTACAAAGTTATACATACATGCATATATACCAGAACAGTGTCATACTAGAACATAACAATAGTATTATGATTGTTGAACAACACGAGTAGGCTTGGGGATATATAATCAGGTATGGGATTGATATAGCATGATCAACTATATCTATCTGGGAAGTGATTAACATATGCCTAGGAATGGTTTTGGTGTTGCAACAAGTCTAAAAAGCTTACCAACTCTTACTAGAAATAAACGCTTGAACTTAACATAAACTTAAAATACTATAGGAGTATTCGTGGTACTATAATTTACTTATGTGAAAACTAAAAAGACCCTTACTAGTAGGTCTATAGTCACTTAGTAGATACGCTAAGTTTATATTTGACTAAGATACTATAGACTTTGAATCTGTGATCTTCGCTTTACTTCCTGCTCCTTGCTTGGTTGTAGTCTTAGAGTTGGGTCACTTATTCAAAGGTCTATACTATCTTAGTTATATATAGCCGGTATGCACTACGTAAGTATAAAAGTAACTGTTAAGGATCACCCTATAAAGCTCTTTAGAAATACATCTATTATATGTCTTTTACATCCTTATTCCCGCTTAGATAACATGGTTGGATTTCATCTGCTGGGAGACCCATACTTTCCTAATCAAGGGAACGGTGGATGGATCGAAGCTGAACCAGAACAAGATAACCCAGTGGTCCCAGTAAAAGAAGACCCCG
This sequence comes from Lactuca sativa, assembly GCF_002870075.4. Classification (NCBI taxonomy): domain Eukaryota; kingdom Viridiplantae; phylum Streptophyta; class Magnoliopsida; order Asterales; family Asteraceae; genus Lactuca; species Lactuca sativa. The sequence continues at coordinate 115,301,079 of NC_056631.2, forward strand.
AGGAGAGTTTTGTGGATGAAAACGAAGAGGAAGTTCAAGAGGAATCCGACTCAGAACCAGAGGTCTATAATGCACCTAAAGTTTCCCAAAATCCTAACCCTCGACAGGATTTTCAAGGCCCGACGCCTCTGCGGGCAGTAATGTTGAACAAGGAAGTGCGGCCATCAACCAAGTCATGGACGTTTGTGCTAACTCGGGAGTGAACACATTTCACGTCCGCCACCTGAACGAAGACCAGGAGTTAACAAGGACTCACACTGATGTACTGCAGAGGGAACTGACTACCAGCCGATCCAAAGTAAGAAAACTCTGACAGAGCCAAGTGGCACTGGAAAGGCGTGTGTAGGAAACAGAACACCAGTTGGCTAAATCCAGGGTAGAATCTAGTACTAATCAGAAGAACACTCCTCACGAGTAGAGCATACTCTATTCATTCTTTTGGATATAGATTAAGTATACTTTTAGAATCTAGTGTTATTTTCCTATTTATGATTAGACCTCGAAATTTCAGTTTCGCTAGGTCTTTATGCTGCCAAAGTTTTCTCTATATTGGTATGTCGTAAACTTACTACAAGGTCAAATTTTCCCTAACTCTAAACATATATAACACCAATGGAATTGATAGACATCTAATTCTTTTGAAAGGTTTCTATCCAAATTCTTTTATTTTCTAATGATAGACCTCTATTGATAACACTTAAACTAATACATGTTGAACTAGGGTAAATTAGTTCAAGGAACACTCAAATTATAATCACTATCTTCATTTTTATAAACTTATAGTTAAAAGATACCTCCTTGTGAATCAAGCAAACGTAATCAACCAATAACTTCAACTCAACCACCACCACCACCTCCACCACAATTTGATCCTGTAGTTTTTATCCTTCTGCCTAATTTGATTCTTCTTATTCGCTCTGCATACATTGGAACCTTTTCCAATGTCTCAGAATTACACTTAAGCTTGTAAGTATAACCATATTTACTGAGCTATAGTAAATTATGACAAATAGTCCTATCGATCTTTTGTGGTGGACTTAATGAGTGCAAAAGAATGTATACTCGATCCCTTAGTCCGTTACTTGACTCACACATCCATGTGAGCAAGTAGTTAGTCCTAATTTTCCAAAGATGAAAAAATTCTCATTCATCATGCTATACAACTTGCATGATTCCAAGTTTCGGTCCAATTGAAACTTGGGTGATGAGAATCTTTCCATATTTGGTAAATTTAGACACTACCACAAATGAAAGAATCAAATTCATATTTCCACTCTTGCTATTAATGGAATCATATAAGCAAAAATTTTTCCACAAACGCCATAGTAAGGATACATAAAATAAATAAAATCAAAAATTTCCTTTTATTTTTTAAAAACTTTGCAGAAAAACTTATCCTTACAATCCATATGAAAACTTGTTATTTATTCCTAAGCAATATCTCATAACTCCTAAGAAGTAGCTCAAGAATCCGATCTTCAAACCATGCGATAGAAATCCATCTACGCGATCAAATTCAACATATTCTTTCTTTAAGTTTCTTCACTTTTATTTGATTCATAAAACATCACCATGTGACCCAGTCACATCACATATCAAGAATCTCAGAATAGAAACTTAGCAGAGTTAGATAATGGACTTTACCTGAAGTAAAGTCAAACTTATTGACTTTAACACCCTTAGGTAAATTGGCAGCTTCGCAACCAATGCCCCTTCCTTTGGCAATTTAACATATGAACGCTTTGGTAATGGAACATGGGACTATCACAGACATAGCCTATCTCTTTACCATTTGGTCAACCGAGTTGACTATGACCAATCCCTTTCCATTGGGAAGAGAGAGCTTTACTGGATACCCAATGTGATTATTGTCAATGTCCATAAAGTTTTAGAAGTTGATCTTAGCAAATAGATAAGATCAGTAAGGGTCTTGTCATAGTCTGTTTCATAGGAGTCCCAAAGTAACTCACTATGTGACTTAGAAAGTAGTTGAGCCAACAACTTTCTCAAGACTTTGACACCCAACTCTCCCGGCTTTTCAATATGTGACTACATCTCCAAGATGTGATCACACATAGACCTTTGCTTGCCAATAGGGCTTGAGTGACCTTAAATTTTTCAAGAACTTGTGGGTTAGGGAGAATAACTGGAGGAGGTGAAAGAAGTATGATTTCCATGGGATATCATCTTCATTTAGGAAAACTTGTTTCAAGAGATTTGGGAAGATCATAGATGTCTAAGCCAGACATCTTTTGGGAGATATTCAAGATAGTTGATTTAAAGTCCTTAATATAACACCCAATATGAAATATTAAGTCTAGGACTCAACCACAATACTTTTATAACTTGGAAGAGGGATGCCGTAATCCAAGCTATAAAATATTTGAAGGTAGGTGAATGACAATTCACCAATTTCCACCAAGATAAATGAAATGTATTATTAGGTTTTAATTGGCTTTGAAACTCCTAGATCTTTGAGATTCATTGAAAATTTCAATAGCATGTTTCAATCTTGAGTGTGCCCTTCAGGTTTTGTGACTAGGATGCCGAGGATCATAAAACAAGGAGTGAAGTAACCATGCAAATATACTGGGTACCCTTAATATTTACCCCTTAATCGATGTGCCAGTTAACCACACACGCTCCACCGATACTATGATAAACATTAAGTTACCTTTTGCCTACCTTGTTAAGTCCAGGTTAGTGTGCCGGTTACCCACACGCGCTCTACTAACGACTTAAGCAAAGTGCAAAGTGTAATTTCATGGGTTAGCACCTTATTCACTTTTTCGTAAGTAACGAAGATTGGGTATTAATGAGAGTTTAGTTAGTATTTATCATTAATACTTTTAATGAAGGGAAAATTATAGTCGTTGTCCTACCTGTTCGGCTAACGACCCTCCACCAGTCAAGGAAGCGGTGGGTGAGAGTGGACACCCATTAAACTGTCATTTTATAGGTAGTAACCTTATACCCCCTTATAGACTGGCTTCGTGAATGAGGCCTACTAATGGTAAGACTGACTTTACTCTTACACACACACACACACACACATATATATATATATATATATATATATATATATATATATTATTAACTTGTAATATTATAAAGTATAAGGGTTGAATTTTAACTTTTAAAATTTTAAGGGCTAACTTGGAATTAAAGTATTCATAAGTGAAAACTTTTCAAATTCCAAAACTTGAGGGCAAGTTTTGAAACTATTCAAAACTAATTAATTCCATAACTTATGTGTTTAAAGTAGTTTTAAATAAAAGATTATTCAAGTTCCATAACTTGAGGACAAGTTATGGAAGACTTTAAACTAATAAAAGAATGTAACTTTTCTTTATTTTGTAACTTATGGAATTAATTAAGGTTACACATTTTATTACTTAATGAAGTGACTCTTGAACCTCCATAACTTGAGGACAAGACTCTTCATTTTTGTAACCATTGCCAACTTTTATGAGTTTTATAAAACTTAAATGTGAATTTTCATATAACTTGAGGACAAGTTATAAAAACACATTTTAGAATCAACTCTTAGATTAAAATGGATTGAAAACACATAATCAATTAACTTTTCTATTAATCTAAGCAACTCATAAGAACAAGATAATTCAAATCAAACTTTTTCATGTAATTATCCTAATCCCTAAACTAATACAAAACATAAAGCTATTGACAATTATCTTTGAAATTGGATTAGCATGAACATTAACACATCAAAAACAAGTTTATAAGTCCAAAAACAGCTTAGGGTAACGTTCCTAGTCCATTTCTAGCCAAAAAAACTCGAAAATATGTTGTCTGGGGCTCCTACTCGTCGAGTGTATCAAACTACTCGACGAGTAGGATGAGTTTTTCCTTGGACTCGGCGAGTTCATCAGTGGACTTGGCGAGTCCAGTGCCTAGAAAGCCATAAAATCGATTTTTTCAGCAATTTGCATCAAGTATAACTGAAAACAAGCCTAGGCTCTGATACCACTGTTGGGTTTTAAGCATTCTAACACTCCTAAGTGTACATGCAACCCTAAATACCTTGGATCTATGTTTTCTCTATTGTACATGCAAATATGAACATCCAAGGTATTATACTAACTAGCATACAAAACTTTGATTCACATGAAATATAACAAGTTAGAATTACATACCTCTTTGATGTAGAATATATTCTTGAAGCTTGAGTGCCTAGTTCCCCAAGTGTGACACCTCAAATGGTTCACACAACACCAAATACACTTGGAATAGATTGAGAGAACATACACACTTCATTAAATCGGCTAGCCCTTAATTCTCACATATAGTGACTGAGTTCTTGAGCCATGGGATTCTTTTATACGGTGGCTATTAGAGTTACACCATGTAACTCATAACTTTACCCATTCCTTATGCTCCATGGATTTTAACCTCCATGGAGTATCCATGGGTCACCCCATGGACTTAGTCTAACATGAGGAATCTTGGATCACAAGCCCACATATATAAGAATGAATGATTTACACAATCAACCCGTATATTTAATTAGTCTCCTTTTGATCACTTAATTAATTCCAAATTAATTCTTGATCAATACTAATTAAATAACATTATTAATATATTAGAACTTATAATATATTAACAAACCTTAAGTGTTATTTCTCTCATTATAGTCTATCCAAATGCATGATGCCATGCAACCCAAATGGACCATGTCGGGTCGGGTCAAGTCTCACCAATTATAGTTATGGACTTAGACAGTAATCCAACATTACTATGAAAGGCTCTGACATAGTAGCTTGCGCTACTAGGTTTAGTGATCTTGTGGCTCTATGTCCGAGGATGGTCCCAATGGAAATCAAGAAGACTGAGAAGTACATCTGGGGACTGTTACCTCCATTTCAGGGGAACATATTGTCTTCAAAACCCTCTACATTTGATAGTACCAAACGCTTGGCACAGAGACTCATTGACCTTGGAGTTTGTTCACAAGTAACAACCCCTGTCCCAGAACAAGCCAAAGTGAACGACAACAAGAGAAAGTTTTGGGATAGAAAGAAGAACCAATCAGCAGAGAACTCCACCAAGAAACAATAGATTCTGGTTGTTCATGCTGCAACAACTCATGTTGTACCTGAACCAACAAAGCAGTATGTTGGAAGTCTGCTGAAATGCAGCAAGTGCAACTTCCATCTCAACAAACCTTGCCGGGAGATGCAATGTGCTAACTGCAATAGGAAGGGGCACACTGCCAGTTTTTGTACGACACCAGCATGACCAAACACCTAGGTCCCTGGTATTGGAGTAGGCCAGGCCTGCTATGGGTGCGGTGAAGTTGGACACTACAAAAGGAACTGTCCAAAAGGAGGGAATACTAGTGGAGCTGGGAGAGTTTTGGCGATAAGCCATGAGGAAGCTATGGTAGATCCCATGGTGGTCATGGATACGTTTCTCCTCAATAACTCTTATGCATGCATACTATTTCATAGTGGAGCGAAGAGGAGTTTCGTGAATCAAAAGTTTAAACACTTACTTAAACAACAACCACAAGCACTAAAGGAAACGTTCATAGTAGAAATCGCTAACAGGAAGACTGAGAGCACTAACGATATATACATATGATGCACCATCACTCTAGATAGCTATTCATTTCAATTCGACCTCATGACGGTCTTAATTAAATTTTTCGACGTCATCATTGACATGGATTGGTTAAGTCTTCATCGTGATGACATCCCGTGTTTAGAGAAAGTTGTTCGTCTTAATCTACCGAATAGCGAAACCCTAGTTATCTATGGCGACAAACAAAGCACAAACCTTTGAATCATCTCGAGTATTCAAGCCCAGAAATACTTACGAAAGGAATATCATGCTTTCCTTGCTCACGTAGTTAATGTGAGCCGAAAGATGAAATACATAAGAGCATCCCAAACACTGAAGCAAGCCTTATGCCGCCCACCGATATTGTCCCTCCCAGAAGGGATATAATATTTCGTCGTATAATACGATGCATCTAACCAAGGGCTTGGTTGTGTTTTTATGCAACAGGGAAAGGTCATCGTCTATGAATCAAGAGAAGTTAAGACACACGAAGTCAACTACACTACTCATGATCTTAGTTAGGAGCAGTGGTATTTGCTCTGAAGATCTGGTGACACTACTTGTGTGGTACGAAAAGCACTATCTTTACAGATCAAAAAACTCCATGGGGACTAGGCTGGTGTACCCATATCTATTATCTCTGAAAGAGATAGTAGACACATATCTGTTTTCTCTGATAGAGATAGTAGATTCACCTCAACGTTCTGGTAGTCCGTACAAAAATCCATGGGGACTAGGTTGGACATGAGTACAGCCTACCACCCACAAACAGATGGATAGAGTGAGAGAACTATACAAACATTAGAAGACATGTTGAGAGCTTATGTGATCGACTTTGGTAAAGCGTGGGATATCCATTAACCATTGGTAGGTTTTCATACAACAACAACTACCATACCAGTATCAAAGTTGCTCCATTCAAAGCCCTCTATGGTCGGAAGTGCAGATCCCCTCTGTGCTAGGATGAGGTGGGTGACACGCAACTAGCTAAAAGAAAAGTTTATGACAGCATTCTCACCGGTCTGGAAATCATCAAACAGACGACTGAAAGATTGTTCAGATTCGTGAATGATTGAAAGCCTCTAGAGACAAACAGAAGAGCTACGCAGACAAAGGGTGGAAACCCTTGGAATTTCAGGTTGGCGACCTTGTTCTACTGAAGGTCTCACCCTGGAAAGGGATGATACGCTTCGGAATGTGTGCCAAACTAAATGCAAGGTACATTGGGCCTTTCGAGATTGTCTCTAGAATTGGTCCAGTACCTTACAAACTCAAATTACCCAAAGAACTTAGCAACGTACACCCTACCTTCTACGTATCCAACCTAAAGAAGTGTCGGTCTGATGAGACTCTCGTTATACCACTCGATGAAATCGGGATCAATGAGAGCCTCAACTTCGTGGAAGAACCAGTAGAAATCATGGATAGGGAAGACAAGCAAACCAAACAAAGTCGTATACCCATAGTGAACGTTCACTGCAATGCTAAGCGGGGACCTGAATTGACTTGGGAGTGGGAAGATCAAATGAAACAAAAGTACCCACATTTTTCCCTTAGTCCATGTGTATCCCTTTAGATTTAATTTCGGAATGAAATTCCCTTTAACAGGGGGATGATGTGACAACCCTTTATTTTCGTTATTTTAAAAGTCAAACAAAGTAATACTTGGGTCTTCTAAGGTCAAACTAATTGATTTGATCTATCTTATTAAGTTTAGATTTAAAAATCTCTATTTGTTTAAAGCTTTTATTAGAAGTGCTACAAAAATTGGAAGTGAATTGCATAAATCCGAGAATTCTCGCTAGGACTGCAAACCCTCACATGATTTCAAAGACATTGGGCCAAAAACTCACCTCGGGTCGAAAATGTGCGAGAACGCAAACCATTTTCGACCGAGAACCCTCGGCAGCAAACTAGTCTCGTTCTCGAATTGGCTAAGGACCGAAATCAGGCAAAATTCTATCCTTCGCATACATTCCAACGCGATTTCACACTTTCAGTGAACATATAACATCAGTTTTGACCCTATAAGGAAGCCAAACTGAAAACACTTCCTCATTCTTACCTCCTTTGGCTAAAAACACACCTTTTCTCTCAAGATCATCAAACCGAGAACCCTTTTTCTCTTTCAACTATCATCCGAAAATCCTTTGGATCTCCTTAGGATCTTGCTAAGAACACCAAGTGTTCATCATTTCTTCAAGCAATCATCTTCCATATCGTATATCTTCAACCAAAAACGCTTGGATCATCTTAGTTTCAGTAAGAACACCAAGAACATATCCTTTGAATCTTCATGTGGTCAAAAACCCAAGCATGGCCGAAAACGGATTGCAGCCTCACGAAATCACTTCTAACACTCGTATTTGTAAGTAAATCTTACAAATTAGTCTATTTCCGTAACATAATTGTCATTATATTCACTAATTGTATACATATATATTACGTGAAATGCTTTTAGGACCCGGTTTTGTTACATGAATTAACTTGTGCAAATAGCACCCTATATCGAACCTCCAATCGAATCACTCACATAAGATGAGTTCATACCCCTACAATTTACCTATTCCATGCTTTTAGGAGGAGAATACAAGCAAAACACAATATAGATGTGTTAACACTTACATGTGAAAGCAAACAAATAAAAGAATTCTTATGCTTATAAATATTGTTAAAATCATTTTCTAAACTCTTTTGAAAACTATATTAGATTTCTATTTATATCAAAATCATATTCATTTGTATATTTATATATAATTAGGCTTTAACAGACTTTGGACTATTTCAAATACCTTAACTCATGTTCCTTGGTTGGTTATGCGTTTAGGGTAGGATCACTAGTCTGACTGTCGGCCAAATCATAATTCTACATGCTAAATAAATACATGTGTATTAAAACCCATTTCAAAGACATACTTAACTCATTTGTATATGCTGAGCAAATGGGTCTTTTCTCCAAATAATTTGCAGTTCAAACAAACGTACTAGTAAACTATAATAGGTATAGTTTTGAGAATCAATTCATACTAATTTCTCGATCAGAGAAACATTACATGAATCAATACATGCATACTATTACTTTTCATTGCAAAGTACACTACTCATTTACAAGAACAAGAAACATATACATACTATACGTAAACAAGTTAACTAGAATGCGAAATACTACTTCATGGTACTGAGAAACATTCTTGCTAAGTCATCTTTTATAATCAGAGTCTCCTGGAGGGAGAGCGTGAATTTGTGTATAGATCTATACATATCCCACACCTTGGTTGTTAGCTACAGTTGGGACCCGCAGGTCTACGGGTGACAAATGTCATATCTTTTTCGACGCTTTAAGAACGTCATGTTTTATACTAGTCAATTAAGTATGGTTATAACCTCATTCACATTAAGGTTTTACCAAACAATTTGATTTACAAGACAAACATTTCTTCAGTGGTTTTATTTTAAACAAAACTACTAAAAGATATTATCTTCCATTACATATATACAGTGATGTTCACACATGAACAAGGCATACTATTTTTCTAGAAAAGATAGTTTACAAATATGGAAGACATACATTTACACTATTTCAAGTACATAGATACATTTTACACTATTTCAAAAGAACAAAACATACAAACCGTTGGGTCTTGGGTAAAAGACTACTTTTCATTTTAAGCAGAAAATATAGGATTTTGTGGGAAGTATACTAACATTTTCATGAAACAAATACAAACATTAGGCACTAAATACTTATAAGCTCACCAACTTAAATGTTGATACTCTCTTTTCAAAATAACTTGTATTCTCAGGAAACCAATAGACAGGTACACTAACAAAGGTTTTGAGAAGACAGAGCATGTTCAAGACTTGTCTTTTATTTTGGTATACATTTTGGTGTCATACAACTATACAAAGAATACACATGTATTAACTATATTATTAATGCAATGAATGTTGTTGCTTGTTTTACTATTTTGCATTGTTATGATACTGTACATGACATCCTCCACCCCTGAATGTTTCTGCCATCTTAGTTTTGGGGTGTGACAACAGTCGATTTGTTAATTTAGTTATGTTGTCACTTTGGATTTTTCAAATAGGAAGCTTGATTTGTAATTCAATTTCCTTGATGAAGTTGATCAAGCTCTGTGGTGTTTCTTATTTTGTAATTCAATTTCCTTGATGAAGTTGATCAAGCTCTGTGGTGCTTCGACTATGACCAAAATGTACTTCTTATGATGTAGGCTTGCCACCGTTGAGCGACTGCAGAGGTGAATATGAAGCAACTCTAATGGTTCAGTGATGGAAGAATAAAGTATTAAAGGATGACTTACCTCGGTTTGCTTACCACATTCACAAGCAGGGCAGAAAGTGTCATTGTAAAATTAGAGAAGTGGCAATCCTCTAACCATCTCTCTGGTAACCAAGTTAATGTATCGAGAATTTAAGTGAGCAAGCTTCCTGTGTCATAGCCAGTTGTGGTCTACTGATGACTAAAGATATGTCTAATGGGAAAATTGTTCCATCAGTATTTGATTTGATTAAACTCCTTGATCTATCTTTCATCATTATGTATCTGTATTCGTCATTAAATTAAACACGACGACCCGCTTTGCATATTTTCCCAACACTGATGAGATTATGTTTTAACCCTTCAACATAGGCAACTCTTTGAATCCAGAAGTTTCCATTTGTTAGGAAACCATATCTTTAAATGGTTCTATTTTCATCATTTCCAAAAGTTACATGACCACCATTTGTGACTGCCTTAAAGTCACGGAGGTATTCCAACGTTCATGTCATGTGTAGGGAGCAGACGCTATTTATTAACCTTTCTATTTTGTGATCCTCCTCACACATTGCCTGGATTCTTAGTTAGTTAATTTGGGTACCCAAATTTATTTAGGGCTCAGACACCATAATAAGATTGAATGAATGCAGTGTGTGGTTTAGTTGTGACTTTTGTTTATGAGTTCCATTTTATTTGCCTCTTAACAAATATCCTTTTTGGAGCAAGGTTGTTCTTTTTGGGTTTCATGAAAAGGTTCTTAAAAGGTGGATAAGCAGTGATTGTGTAACATCCCAAAAATCATGACAAAAAATTTCTTTTTAAAACATTAATAAAACTACAAGTATTAAATCATTTGAACCATAACTAAAGGATTATATAACAAAACAGTGTATCATTTTAAAAACTTGTTTGTTTTATCAGAGTAAACATCCCAGGCTAAAACTCCTTTGGTGTGCGTACCATGCGATCACCTCGAGCTCTTCCCTCTGCTACCGGAAGTACCTGGAACCAAAATTGAAAACGGTAAGCACAAAGCTTAGTGAGTTCCCCAACCTACCACATACCATATATGCATAACCATGAACACATAACCACATATTGTGCCCCCGCCCGCTGCATCGGGCCTTGCCCGGCATCGGGCCCCTCATGGCATCATGTCCCACCTGGCATCGAGCCCCGCTCGGTATACATAACTGTCTCTCTTACGCCCCGCCTGTCTCCAGCCCTTTACCGCTACACACATGCATACAATCAAATAGCATACTAATAAATAAACACTCTCTAACGATTCCCTGATCTAAGGCCTCGCATAACTAGGGAATCACCCCTGTCCTGCTACTGAAGTTGTGGAACCCCGTCCTTACTCCTGTTAGTAGTGAGATACGACCCCCGCCCACAGTCACTCCCTTCCTATCGATGGCCTCGCCCCTATTCTGCTAATGTTAAGGTATGGAGCCCCATCCATACTCAGCTAGTGATGAGATATAGGACCTCGCCCATACTCACCTCCCTACCAGGCACATACAAATATCACAAAGACAACAACTATAATCTAACATTCACCATAAGAAACTTCCTCGGGATTTCCCCGACATCGGGCCTCCGGCCTGAAGAAATACTATCATCTAAAATACTATGAGCTTACCCCGATATCAGACCCCCGGTCCTGAATCTATCATACCTACTCATGCAAGAATCACAAAGACCTCTAGCATTCTAACCTTCCTCGGGCCTCGGCCGACATCAGGTCAAAACCTGGAAGATATACAATAAGTGCCTAGGACTAACCCCCGGGTCTTCCTACTATACATAAATATAAACGTAATGGGCCGACATTGGTGCCTTAGACCCATACAAACCGTGAGGAGACTGAACTTGCACTGTTGAAGAATAGCTGAAAACTTCTGACTGCTATTAGGTGACTCCTGAACTACTGATCCTTCAGCTCCCCGAACTATTAATACCCAAAATAAAACTTAGATCACAATACCCTCAAATGTCAACCTAGGATAAAGTTAACGGTCAAAGTCAACACTCCGAGTTGACTTCAACTCGCCGAGTTGACTCATCAACTCGTCGAGTCCTACAATTCACAGGTTACTTCTGAACATCGATCCTACTCGTCGACTCCTGAACTGTTGATCCTTCGGCTCCTCGAACTATTAATACCCAAAATAACACTTAGACCACAATACCCTTATAAGTCAAACCAGGTCAAAGTCAAAACTCCGAGTTTACTTCAACTCGCCGAGTTGACTCGTCAACTCATCAAGTCACACAATTCACAGGTTACTTTTGGACATCGATCCTACTCGTCGAGTTCTCCTTGAACTTGTCGAGTACACCTTCTTTTTTTGTCTCAAGATCAATATCTCTTTCTCTGGCCCGAGCTATCATATCTTCCAGTGTCTTGAAGATGGACCAACTCACGAACTGACTAATATCGCTCCTCAACATCTCGTGGTACCGAGGCTTCTTCATTTCCTCGCCTGCCACATACTGCGGAAGCAGAAGGGCTCTCTCCCTAAACTTGACAGTGATTTCCGCCACTATATCGGGAGTCTGTCGTAGATCCTAAAACTCCCGGGCTAACTACTCCACCTCAATCACCGGTGCAAACTCGACCTTAAACCTGACCGAGAAATCGCTCGATGTCATCGCGTCCAACGCGGCATCATCCCCAATAGCATGACCAACCTCTTCCCACCAATCCTGCACTTTATCCATCAGGAGACAGGAGGCGAGTTGAACCTTGTTTGCTTCGAGAAACCGGCTAGAACGAAAAGCGTTGGCGACATCATCCAACCATCTGCTGCTAGCATTGGGGTCCCTAGCCCCATGGTAATCTGGAGCTCCACACGCTATGAACTCTCGAAATGTCAATGTTTCAAAGTCCCGTTTTTTCTTTCTGGAAATCCTTTCTCTTTTCAAAGTTCTTTTTATAAAACGATTTTCTTTTGAAAATTTTCTTACCACGTCCTCAGTTTGAGCTCAGTCACACCCGAGAGCATGCCCGAATCCCTCAAACGAAGGCTCAGATACCAACTTGAAACATCCCAAAAATCATGACCAAAAATTTCTTTCTAAAACATTAATAAAACCATAAGTATCAAATCATCTCAACCATAACTAAAGGATTATAAAACAAAACAGAGTATCATTTCAAAACACTTGTTCGCTTTATCAGAGCAAACATCCCAGGCTAAAACTCCTTTGGTCTGCGTGCCATGTGATCACCCCGAGCTCTTCCCTTTGCTACCAGAAGTACCTGGAACCAAAACTAAAAGCCGTAAACACGAAGCTTAGTGAGTTCCCCAACCTACCACACACCATATATGCATAACCATGAACACATAACCACGTACTTGGCCGCCGCCCACTGCATCGGAGCCCACCCAACATCACACCATGTTTGGCATCAGGTCCCATCTAGCATTGAGCCCCACTCGGTATATAGATCTGTCTCTGTTAGGCCCCTCCTTCCTCCGAGCCTCGCCTTCTCGGTATAAAAACTCTCTAACTATTCCCTGATCTAAGGCCTCACCTAACTAGGGCCTCATCCCTATCCTGCTACTGAAGTTATGGAATCCCTTCCATAACCCTATTAGTAGTGAGATACGACCCCCATCCACAGTCACTCTCTTCCTGTCACAGGCCTCGACCCTACCTTGTTAACGTTGAGGTATGGACCCCATCCATACTCAGCTAGTGATAAGATACGGGACCTCGCCCACACTCACCTCCCTACCAGGCACATACAAATATCACAAACACAATAAGTATAATCTAACATACAACATAAGAATCTTCCTCGAGATTTCCCCGACATCGGATCCCCAGCCCGGAGACATACTATCATATAACATACTCCGGGCTTACCCCGACATCGGATCCCCCGGTCCTGAATCTATCATACCTACTCATGCAAGAATCACAAAGACCTCTAGCATTCTAACCTTCCTCGGGCCTCGCCCAGCATCAGGTCGAAATCCGGAACATATACATTAAGTTCCTAGGACTAACCCTCGGGTCTTCCTACTATACATAAACATAAACATAATGGGTCAACATTGGTGCCTTGGACCCATACAAACAGTGAGGAGACTCATCTTGCACTGCTGCAGACTAGCTGAACATTTCTGACTGCTATCAGGCGACTCCTGAACTGCTGATCCTTCGGCTCCCCGAACTATTAATACCCAAAATAACACTTAGACCACTATACCCTCAAAAGTCAAACCAGGTCAAAGTCAACACTCTGAGTTTACTTCAACTCGCCGAGTTGACTCATCAACTCATCGAGTCCCACAATTCACAGGTTACTTCTAGACATCGATCCTACTCGTCGAGTCTCCTTGAACTCGTCAAGTACACCTTCAACACGTTGTGACCCATCTTCATCTCACTCGGCAAGTTCTCCTTTGAAATAATCAAGTCTACCTTCATAAATTAGGGAGATTGCCTTGGACTTGCCAAGTACCTCCTTGAACTCGTCGAGTATGATGATCTTCAGGTCCATTATGAACCCAGACTGACTGAGTCCCTTACTAAATCAACTCATAGCTACTAGCAGAAGGGTTTTGGGCAAGGAAACGACATAACTCGCCGAGTCCGAGTTGACTTCAACTCCTACTCGTCGACTCCTGAACTGCTGATCCTTCGGCTCCTCGAACTATTAATACCCAAAATAACACTTAGACCACAATACCCTCAAAAGTCAAACCAGGTCAAAGTCAACACTCCGAGTTTACTTCAACTCACCGAGTTGACTCGTCAACTCATCGAGTCCCACAATTCAAAGGTTACTTTTGGACATCGATCCTACTCGTCGAGTTCTCCTTGAACTCGTGAAGTACACCTTCAACACATTGGGACCCTTCTTCATCTGACTCGCCGAGTTCTCCTTTGAACTCGTCGAGTCCACATTCATAAATTAGGGAGATTGCCTTGGACACGCCGAGTTCCTCCTTGAACTCGTCGAGTACGATGATCTTTAGGTCCATTATGAACCAAGACTAACTGAATCCCATACTAACGCAACTCATACCTTCTACCAAAAGGGTTTTTGGAAAGGAAACGGCCTGACTCGCCGAGTCCCATAAGTGACTCGCTGAGTCACTCTATGTCCAAATCTATTTAGATAATTTCAGTCAATCATAAAGCATCCAGGATCCAGATCTAACCTTCTAGGCTTGGAATAACACGCAAAGCTACTGCCTTTACATCCATGCATGGCCCTTTTTGCTCAAATGGCCATAACAACCTCTTAAATTTTGCATGGGGAGTTATAATGGCATAAAGCTTCCACCTTTATGCCTTAACTGCCCACAATATTCTCAGATCTGAAAGTATCTTGCTTGGGGACGTCAAAATCCCACAAACAACCATTCATGGATCAAAATCTTCATAAAAGGGACTATAAAGAGATCTAATAAATCAAAATCCAAGATGAAGACTTGATTATCAAGAAATACAACCACTTGAGTGTATCCTCTAGATCTACTTCCTCCTTCTTGATCCTCCAACTTCCTTCTTCTCCTTCTTCCTCTTCTAGAGCACACAAATCACACAAAGGTGGCTCAACCACTCAGAAGATGCACTAGGATTTCGTGGGTGAGGGTTTGGGGTCTGGAGGCTGGAGATGAGGCTGAGGGAATGAGAATATGATGCTTAAAAAGGGCACCGAGTCCCGAAGTTAGGGTTTCCCAACCCAGGCCAGACTCGCCGAGTCGGCCACTTAATCCGCGACACGGAGCTCGCTCCTACCCGTCGAGTTCCTCCCTGGACTCAACGACTAGACCCCTTGACTTGGGGTTTTTCCTTTCCTTTCTTGACCTTCTAAATTCAGGGTGTTACAAATTGTTAATTTCTTTTCATTTATTTAAATTGTTTGCTTGGGTTTTGATTTACAAAAATAAACCATATGTTTGGCCATATTTAGTTTAGTTTTGATCTTTTTTCTGTCCTTTTAATTGATAATAAGAATGTTATCAATCAACCGCAATTGTCTTGAGTGTTGGGTCAGGCTTTCAATACGGGACAGTCTTGGGTTTTTCAGTCCTTTTGTGATTTTGAGTCTTATTGGGACTTGTAATTTTTTATTCCCTATGTAACTTCTATGTAGAATTGGATTTGGTTTTGTTAAAAGGTTGTTGCGTAGAGTTATTTTGAAAAGATTTGTCCAGATTAGGTCTTTGGATTTTAAAAAGTTTGGACTTTGTTATATGTATAGGAGAGGAATCTTCAGAGCTATAGAGTTCTTTACATTTTGAGCATTGTTCGGTCTCGAATTTTGCAGTTCTTACTCCTTGGGGAAGAGTTTGTATCTTAGTGATGGATTTAACATAAGTCTGCGGTGAGACTTGCATTTTGTGAGATATCGCAATGTATGTGGGACTCACCTTTCCTGGGACCCTTGGCTTTGAGGACTCTTTTATTTTATCCATAATCATTTCTTCGTCTGTCACATCCCGCTAAAGCGGAAATACGGGGCGTAGCAGTACAAAGGGTTTCATTGCAAAAGATAAAGACAACACCAAGCATAGTATTAAAAAGAATTACAAATTTATAATAGGTTTGAACAACTTTTAAATGAAATTACAATGTAATTTAGATACAACACATATGAATGCTCCTAAAAGTGATGTGTCCCTAAGTGCCATCTTATAGACGAGTTCCTGAAAAAGCATGTTAAATGTGCGGTCAACTACCGAAATAGTTGGTTAGTTCACAGATTAAAAATAATATTAATTTCATGAATCGAAATAAAATTTTTGATATAATTTTCCATAAATAAAAATATATTGCAAAAATAAGTAAATACGTTTGCGTAAACAAAAGTTTGTTTTCATCATGAGGGAGAATGTATGTTGCCCAAATGAGATGCAACGTTCACATTCTCATGGGAAATAAAATTTGGTATTAAAACGAGTGAGCAAGTTTCATTCCTATAATGATCAATCAAGTTTGTTGCTACAAGGAGCAAACAAGTTCGTTGCTAAGACAAGTAAATAAGTCTCTAGTATTTAAAGTTCGTTGTTGTAATGAGGAACAAACTTTATTGCTATAATGTGACAACTCGAAATTTCCATTCTGAACAAACCATATCAAGCCAATAGAAGTTAGAACAGTTACAGTGAAATTCCAGACTTCGGGTATAAGTTTTACAGTTTTTTAGGATTTACACTTAAAGGAGATATCAGGAGAGTGGATGCACTAAGGTTTTGTGCAACACTGTTATTCCAATACTCTATGATATTAGAGTTCATTCCGGGAATAAAATATTTTCTGCCAAAAATCTCAGGACTATATATAGAATTCTGAACCATATTTATTCATTATTTACATTTCCAACTAGAGAAAAGCCGAATTCTCTCTCACGGATCTTCGGGTTTGTAACAGCCCAAAATCTCAAGTATTGTTAAATTGCATTTTGGGGTGTTCTAAAGGGGAGACTCGGCGAGTTGGAGCCAGACTCGCCGAGTAGGGTCGCAGATTTGGTCGCGGGTTCGCGACTGGACTCGACGAGTCCAGGTATGGACTCGGCGAGTCGACGCTGTTCAGCAGAAAACCCTAGCCGTTTCGTATTGGGTCGTATATAAGGGTTGTTATGTCGTCATTTCACGTCTTTTGGCCGGTTGTGGAGAACCCTAAACGACTGTGGCATCTAGAGCAAGCTTGAATGCCATTATTGACTTTGAAGGAATTGTGGTGCAAGAAGAGGAAGGATTTTGGCCAAAGGAAGAGTAAGGGGATCGAGCTCTAAGGTTTGGGGACACAGAAAGTATGTTTTCAGGTAATGTTTCGGATCATTCCTGTCATTTCGATGTGTACACGAATTTAGGGTTTATGAAACCCATTTGGTGATTTGATGGATTATTATGTTGTTATACAAAAGTTTATACCCTGGTAATAGGATGATAAGAGGTCCAGAAGTCCCATGAGTGTGTATTTCGGAAAAAATGTATCTCAGGAAGCAGTTTGATCGACTGCATGGCGTGGACTCGCCGAGTCGGATGATCAGACTCGGCGAGTAGCTTGAAGATTCACTGGGACTCGCTGAGTTGTTCTTCAGACTCGGCGAGTGGAGTCGGGGTGGCCCCGCGATTCTTCCAGGAGTGACTCGTCGAGTCAAAGAGGATACTCGACGAGTAGAAGGGGAACCTCAGAGGATTGAAGGACGACCAGACTCGCCGAGTCGCCAGGGAACTCGCCGAGTCCAGTCGAGCTGACAATGGACTGTTGACCAGAGTTGACTGGTGTGATTTCTTAGGGTCAGTTAACGTGGAAGATAGAAGAATTAAATAAGGGATATATGATGTTACAGGGAGCTTGTAGCTCGGAGGATCAAGTGCAAGGGATTTTAGGAGTTGCTATCTTCCAGTGTCTGCGAGGTGAGTCTTCTCACTATACCTCACCCGGAAGGGTTTGATTGTGTGACCGGAAGGTCAAGTATGTTATGTGTTATGTTTATATGCTATAAATGGAAAGTTAGCTGCTACGCGTGATATACATGTTTATATGTGGGCCGGAAGGCAAGGTATTATGTGATAGAAAGGGCAGGTTGATATATGATATATGTGCTTTATGTGTTAAAGTATTTGTATTATGTGTTATATATATGTGTATGGGCCGGAAGGCAATGTTACGTGGATCGAAAGATCCGGGCCGGAAGGCAAATGTTACGTGGATCGAAAGATCCGGGCCGGAAGGCAAATGTTACGTGGATCGAAAGATCCGGGCCGGAAGGCAAATGTTACGTGGATCGAAAGATCCGGGCCGGAAGGCAAATGTTATGTGGATCGAAAGATCCGGGCCGGAAGGCAAATGTTATGTGGATCGAAAGGTCCGGGCCGGAGGGCGTATGTGCGTAAGGTATATTGGGGAACTCACTAAGCTTCGTGCTTACGTTGTTTATGTTATGTTGTTTCAGGTTCTTACAGTAACGCGGAATGGTAACGGTTCGATTGTACACACCGAAGAAAGAGTTGTGTCTTGGAGGATCCTGGTCTTCTATTATAATGAAAATGAAACTATGTTTTGTAATTTGAATGCGAATCAGATTTTAAACAAGTGTTTTTAATATTAGATTGATTATTTAAATGAAAATTTTGTTTTTGGAAATCTTGGTGTTACAAATTGGTATCAGAGCCTTGGTTTGAGGGATTCGGACGCACCTACGGGTAAATCTGGACTCAAACTGAGGAAGTAAGAAAAAGTTTTCCAAATAAATGGTTTTCTAAAAGTGAATAAGAGTTCAAAGAGAAAGCAAGAAAGAGCAGTGTGTACAATCAGCCAGAGTCAAACGGTGATCTCCCAAAATACCCTTACTTTTGTATTATGAAATATCTATTATGCACGTTATGAGACATTATTGCATGCTAGAGACAGGCTAGGTATTTCACATCCTAGGACTAGAGTGGCCTGATTTGTGATGCCTTAGTCTAGGGTTGCTGTTATATGTACGTTATGCTTTTGGGTGTATGTGATGAGTGAGATTATCTAGTTAGAACGCACAAGGGGTAAAGCTACGGGGTACAGAGGTACTTCCGAGGATGAGCCGAGAAGGTGGAGCTACCACAGATGGGGAGTCCTATGTATGCTTCAATGCTCGAATGCTGCTTGCTTTGTGCTTTGTGGAGTTATTGATGATGGGAGTCAGCTACTAAGTGAGTATGACGATACTCAGGAGGTAGAGGGCTGGCATCATTAGGAACTCTTCAGCAGCTGATAGCAAAGAAGTGGGAGGACAGCGGAAGGGACTAGGGAGTAATCCTAGCCAGATGAGTGCGCTGGTAGAGTAGAGGATTTCGCTGGAAAGCGAGCACGCGCGATGAGATGGGTGAAAGAGCAGGTTTATCAGCTACTTAGGAACTCTGGGATGGTCCGTGTGGAAAGTATGGGTAGATGTGGCAGGTAGTATGGGCCTGTACTACTGAAAGCAGAGGACCCATACTTGATACAGGGGGCATTCTGAAGGTCCTAAGGAACGGATTGAGGAGTGATGTTATGGTTCGAATACCATACATCGGAGCGGATACAGAGTGATGTTATGGTCAGGGCACCATACATCGGAACAGTTTGAGATAGATGTTGTGGTTCGAGTGCTATACATTGGAGCAGATTGAGGAGTGGTGCTATGGTTCAGGTACCATACACCGAAGCATGTTGAGGAGGGATGTCATGAAGTGAGTACCAGGGTTCGTAGTGGATGATGCTTGTGGCTACCTTGTTATCCGGTTATCGATCGGACGAGCACGAGCGAGCGGGATGCGAGGATTCGCGAGATCCTGCGTGATGAGGTTGCTGCATTGTTGCGGGCTGAGTCGCCAGAATTGTTTGGGTCGATCAGGACCACTATGATTGAAGTAGTTGATGAGCGATATGCGGTTTTCGCAGAGACGGCTGCCGCGGCGGTTACAGCGGCTGTAGCAACGGCAAAGAAAGGGGCTAGTCGGGGTTTTCAGTATCGGGACTTCTAGTATGCGAAGCCTCCCACATTCGATGGAGTTCAGGACTCGATTGTTGCTATGAGATGGTTATCAGACATGGAGGGGTGTTTCTCCACGAGTTTATGTCCTGCTGATCAGAGGGTGAGGTGTGCTCTGAACCTATTGAGGCTCGGGGCGAAGGATTGGTGGAGATTGACCACGAGGTCATTTTCCGATGCGAAGAGGGCTGCGGTTTCATGGGATCAATTCAGAGGGATGTTCAGTACTCGCTATGTTCCGCAGGATGAAAAGGAGAAATTGGCTCGGAAGTTCCTTAAGCTGAAGCAGGATTTGGAGTCGGTGACTGAGAGCACCGGGATGTTTATTGAGAGGGCGATGTTTTGCCCTGAGTTCGCTTCGGAGCAGGCTCAGATGTCCCGATATCCGAGTATGCTCAAGGGAGAGTATCAGACAGTTCGTGCCTGCGCAGAGGCGCGAGACCGTGTTGGTATCGCAGGAGGCCGCCATGTGGCGTGAGTTAGAGGTTGAGTTGCAGTTGCGTGAGATGAGGCAGGCCCCGATGCAGTCGCGGTCGGCGCCGAAACGGTCCATGACCGTAGACGTTAGAATGGGGGATCGGAGCGGTCACACTTGTGGGAAGTGTGAGAGAGATGGCACCGGAACTTGTGGGCCCAGTGGTGCATGCCGCAAGTGCAGAAAGGAGGGGCACTGTGCACGGGATAGTTGGCAGTCAGTGCCAATTCGGGATTTGAGGAGGACAGGATGAAGTGGAGCCCCAGAGGGCTCAGGGTCGTGTTTATCTGCGTGCGACAGAGGGAGACGGAGCAGTGCCGGAGACAGCTGCGGGTATGATGCTTTCATGATGTCTTAATTGTCTGGCATTGATTTGGCGTATTGTTTGTGCTGGTATCTTGTATGGATTTCGATGCGGTATTCGTTGTTTCGCGGGTCTGGCATGGTTATGGATTGGTGCTTCAGGTGTTCGCTTTGGCATTCGTTATTCCCTGATGGTTGGGTATGGTTATAAGTGGTGTTTTAATGTCAGTAGTCTTGTGCGGTTTTCGGTGTGGTGTTCAACCTTTGGGCAGATTGTGAGTTTGGTTATGGGTTATTGTCGAGGATTCCTGTGGTCATCGTTCGAGAGGGTTGATAGTGGAGATGCGGCATTGGGTTGAATGACGGGTAGCATCTGCAGTTGTGGAGTGGATAATTGAAGGATCGGATTCTGTTGAGCGGATTGATCAGGGAGGAGATGTGTTTTGCTGAGGGTTGCTTACGCTTGTGGGAAGTAGTCAGTGGGTAAATGTTCTCTTTGTGCAGGATGATTCTGAAAGGTCGTTAATGACGATCGGTGGCAGTTAGTCAGTGCTTTAGTGGGGGAGAATTGTAAAATTCTCCGGGAGATCGATGAGTATGTAAGGGTGCTTAGCTGTTGGGATTCAGCAGTGTTTGTCGGCGCACAGTATAGGCCGACGAGAGCGAGTGTTGAGTATGCGGGGCGAGATACAGACCTAGGGCATTTGATTGTGGAGGCCTGAAAGGAGGTCGGGATCAAGCTTGAGTAAGTAGTCGGATTTTTGCGATCAGAGTATTGGTACGTTGAGTTACGTGATGGGTTGTACTGCATTAATCCCACGGGATTATGTTGTGCATGTTTCTAGAGCTGGAACCGGAAGGTTCCCAGAGTTAGAACCTGAGGGTTCGCAGAGTTTGGGTGTACGGACCCACAGAGATATAGCCTCGAGTGGCTAGTATGTGTTATGAGAGTCGGTCCAGTCATACTGGAGACTCTGTTGGTATTGCTGGATTAGTTTGAGATTTGCGAATCGCGTATATTGCAGCGTGATTGCATTGGAAGGTCTGGCCCCGGGTTTTTGATCTTGTTTAGCGGAGGCAGTGGTTTTGATGAGTGGAGAGAGTTCATGGGATTGAGAGCCTCTGCAATGAGAACCAGAGTATGTGAATAGCAGTTACGCAAGAAGGGTGGTGTCGCTTGGGGCGAGCACCGTGGCACCGGTTGGAGTGGCATTATGTTCAAGAGAGTTCCGTGGAAAAGGAAAAAAGGAGGGTATGTAACTCCGAAGGGGGTGCCAGTTCACGAAAGTGGAAGCTGCAGAGCAGAGTTATGGTTAGAGTATTTCGAGTATGGTTTTGAGCATCGTGTTCGCGGCAGTGGAGTAGGAACCCACCCGGTGGGAATGTCTGTTGAGGCTCAGAAGGGGTGCATGGAGAGAGAAAATTTTAAATTCTCAGTGTGAATCTGATCAGAGTGTAGGGTGGATGTGGTGGTTCATCTTGGGAGATGTTCGAGGATATCATCAGTGTATCGGGTCTTCCAACCTACGGGTGTTGGGGCTAGTTCAGCATGTGTATATGATGTCAAGAGGAGAACTTGTGAGAGTTACTCCGGGAGTGAGAATGGATCCCTCAGTTGGTCGGGGATGGACAAAGTGAGCTTTGGATCGGGGATCCGGTGGTTCAGGGTTTCCTAACCCTTATGGGTTGAGTGATCGTTGAGATTTGGAGCAGAGTGCATCGTGGGTAATTTCCGATTACAGAGAGTGATGAGCAGTTCAGAGTTCGTACTTTAGTTGACAAAGCAGACTCAGCAGGTTAAAGAGAGTTAGTGATCGTCTAGAGTTAACAGGAAAGTTATGCAGGCAGACGCCGTTGCGAGCATGTGATTCAGGTCAGCGACTTCGTATTTCCGATGGGGCGCTTCGATTTAGGAAAAGGGGTAAATGGGGGGCCCCGGTATGTTGGGTCTTTTCGTGAAGGTGCGAAGGTAGGAAGGGTGGCCTATCGTTTGGAGCTGTCAACGGAATTGGGATCTATGATACTGGTATGTGTCACAGTTGAAGAGGTGTATAGCGGATGGGTCAGCGGTGGTTCTGCTAGAGAACGATTAGGTGGATGCGAGCCTGTGTTACGTCGAGAGGCCAGTGGCCGTCGGAGATCGGAAGATCAAGGTTCTGAGGAACAAGGAGGTACCTCTGGTATTGGTTCAGTAGCGGCCTCGGGAGAGATCGGTAGTGTTTAGGGAAGCCGAAACGTGTGATGCGGGAGCAGCATCCAGAACTATTTTCAGAGTGAGACTTCGAGGGCGAAGTCTAATTCTAGTGGGGGAGAATTGTAACAGCCCAAAATCTCAAGTATTGTTAAATTGCATTTTGGGGTGTTTTAAAGGGGAGAATCGGCGAGTTGGAGCCAGACTCGCCGAGTAGGGTCGCAGATTTGGTCGCGGGTTCGCGACTGGACTCGACGAGTCCAGGTATGGACTCGGCGAGTCGACGCTGTTCAGCAGAAAACCCTAGCCGTTTCGTATTGGGTCGTATATAAGGGTTGTTATGTCGTCATTTCACGTCTTTTGGCCGGTTGTGGAGAACCCTAAACGACTGTGGCATCTAGAGCAAGCTTGAATGCCATTATTGACTTTGAAGGAATTGTGGTGCAAGAAGAGGAAGGATTTTGGCCAAAGGAAGAGTAAGGGGATCGAGCTCTGAGGTTTGGGGACACAGAAAGTATGTTTTCTGGTAATGTTTCGGATCATTCCTGTCATTTCGATGTGTACACGAATTTAGGGTTTATGAAACCCATTTGGTGATTTGATGGATTATTATGTTGTTATACAAAAGTTTATACCCTGGTAATAGGATGATAAAAGGTCCAGAAGTCCCATGAGTGTCTATTTCGGAAAAAATGTATCTCAGGAAGCAGTTTGATCGACTGCATGGCGTGGACTCGCCGAGTCGGATGATCAGACTCGGCGAGTAGCTTGAAGATTCACTGGGACTCGCCGAGTTGTTCTTCAGACTCGGCGAGTGGAGTCGGGGTGGCCCCGCGATTCTTCCAGGAGTGACTCGTCGAGTCAAAGAGGATACTCGACGAGTAGAAGGGGAACCTCAGAGGATTGAAGGACGACCAGACTCGCCGAGTCGCCAGGAAACTCGCCGAGTCTAGTCGAGCTGACAATGGACTGTTGACCAGAGTTGACTGGTGTGATTTCTTAGGGTCAGTTAACGTGGAAGATAGAAGAATTAAATAAGGGATATATGATGTTACAGGGAGCTTGTAGCTCGGAGGATCAAGTGCAAGGGATTTTAGGAGTTGCTATCTTCCAGTGTCTGCGAGGTGAGTCTTCTCACTATACCTCACCCGGAAGGGTTTGATTGTGTGACCGGAAGGTCAAGTATGTTATGTGTTATGTTTATATGCTATAAATGGAAAGTTAGCTGCTACGCGTGATATACATGTTTATATGTGGGCCGGAAGGCAAGGTATTATGTGATAGAACGGGCAGGTTGATATATGATATATGTGCTTTATGTGTTAAACTATTTGTATTATGTGTTATATATATGTGTATGGGCCGGAAGGCAATGTTACGTGGATCGAAAGATCCGGGCCGGAAGGCAAATGTTACGTGGATCGAAAGATCCGGGCCGGAAGGCAAATGTTACGTGGATCGAAAGATCCGGGCCGGAAGGCAAATGTTACGTGGATCGAAAGATACGGGCCGGAAGGCAAATGTTATGTGGATCGAAAGATCCGGGCCGGAAGGCAAATGTTATGTGGATCGAAAGGTCCGGGCCGGAGGGCATATGTGCGTAAGGTATATTGGGGAACTCACTAAGCTTCGTGCTTACGTTGTTTATGTTATGTTGTTTCAGGTTCTTACAGTAACGCGGAATGGTAACGGTTCGATTGTACACACCGAAGAAAGAGTTGTGTCTTGGAGGATCCTGGTCTTCTATTATAATGAAAATGAAACTATGTTTTGTAATTTGAATGTGAATCAGATTTTAAACAAGTGTTTTTAATATTAGATTGATTATTTAAATGAAAATTTTGTTTTTGGAAATCTTGGTGTTACAGGGTTTTTATCCCAAATCGTGAGTACTTCTATCTAGTTGTATTATATAGCTTAGATTGTGTTTAGAAACATCAAAATCATGTCAAAACACTAAGATCGGTGAGTTTACCGCCCAAGAACACCTTGGGGAGTAATGTTAGGGTGCAAAGTCATGCTTGGATGTAGTGTTTTAGGCTTTCCTCTTTGTATGTGTAAATGGGTTGAGTCTTTCCTATAAATAGGAAGTAAGTGACTCCCATTATGTAAGTGAACCATTTGGAGTGTTAGACTAGAGAGAGAAATTGTATACAAACCCATTTGTATAATCTTTCTAGATCTAATAAGAGCTTACAAAGATTTATTTACTCATTGTGTTCTTGATTTTACATGATGATTCACTAGGTCTTTCTAATTCCGCACATGCCATCATAAACAACACCACTTCAATTGGTATCAGAGCGGGTGTTCTTGATTTGATCAAGAATTGATCATTGATGGCTATTTTGATTTGGTGATTCTTCATGTTCTTATGGATCTTCGTGATTAGAGAGGATTGTGTGTTCTAGAAGTCAAATTTTTCTTTGATTTGATCCATAATTCGACTTTCTCTCTCTAGAATACTTGTTTGTACCACTTTCTCTCACTAGAATTTGGTTCATATTCACTTTCTCTCTCTAGAAAACCCATTCAAAATCACTTTCTCTCTCTAGAATTCTTCAAGTTTTTGTGATCATGGTGGGTTTGCCATATGATTCTTAGATTGTGATCGTTAAAGATGTGAAATACAAAGTCAATGAAGATCAATTTTATGGGTTGTTGTTAAGCAAATTGATTTCATGGGGTATTTTGGTTTCTTATGTAGGTTTGAAGGATGATCATGGAAGCTTGGTATTTCAACCACTTTGTAAGATTGCATGGTTGAATAAGATTGCCTTGTCCATATTAGTTCGTAGTAGAAATCAAAAGGAAGGAGAAGAAAGAGATTTGTTCAATAAGAAATATGTTTCTCTTATTGAAGACCCAAATGATCTTCGTGCTCTTAAATTTCTTGAAGTTCTTGACAATGGAGTTCAATGTGATGTTATTGATGTTCAAGAAAAAGGAGTTCAAGTTGATTCTCAAGATGAAAAAGTTTTTTTTCTCAATTGGAGTTCAAACCGATGATATTTTGTGTTCTTGTGATTCGTTTGAAGGAATGATTCCTTATCGGAAGCCGGTGGTTCAAGAAATTCACAAATATCAAACTCCAAAAGATTTGATTCAAACTCAAAATGTTCATGTTGTTGAAAGTGGGTTTGTTCATGAAGTCAAGTCTTCAAGATGCAAAAAGATGAGAAAGAAAAAGAAGAAGAAGATGAATCGGAAGAATAAGCGTGTTTACTCACAAAAATCGTCATACGTTGTGAAGCCAAAATACGTGAAGCAAATTTGGGTTCCAAAGCAACAATCTCCAAAGGTTGCATTGAATTTGAAGTCAAAACCCAAATGTGTTGGTGGTTCTTTTGAAGATGTTCTTGGATCGTTGAAGAACACGAAGAACACGAAGAACGAGTTGTACATCTCGCATGGTGGGTGGTACAATGTTCGATTTGGAGATTTTCTCATTCCGACAAAAGAACCAAGATCTTGCAAATTTAATTCGTTCGTTGAAAACGGAACTCGATTCGTCAAAAAGGTACCTCAAATTGTCAAATGGATTCCAAAAATCCATGATTTCAATTCGAATTTTTCATTTTTCATTTTTGTTCGATTTGCCTCATTGGATCTAATCCGTTTCAAACTCATTGTTTATCAAATTATTTTTTTAGATCAATTCAATAATCAAAATCAATTTCTCATTGTGATCAATTGTTATGATCAATTAAATCTCGAATTGTTTACTGTTCATTTTCATTCCTTGAGCCCAAAACAAAACAAATTTGTGATCTATTTTTTTTTTTCGATCTGATACTATTCATTGAATCATTTTTGAAGCCCAAACTCAATTTTAATCCATTACTGTTCTTTTCTTCATTTGAGTCCATTTACAAAATTTGATTCATACGAGATTGTTCCTTGTGAAGCCCAAAAGAACAAACACTTTGATCGATTCTCATCACATGCTTCAAGTGTTTGTACTCTCAACTATTCTTGACTATGTTCATACGAGTTTTGATTCGTATGGTAATTCTTAACAGTCAATGTTTGTTTCTTGTGGAATTCTCTTGTGAATCGATTCTATTTGGATTGTACAACCATAAAATCGATTATGATCAAGATGTCAATAATTGATTCAATTGAAAGTCAACCAAGTTTTTGTTAAAGTCAAAATAGAAATCAATTTGAGAATTAGTTTGATTTTTTTGAAGTCAATAGCAGATGTGTTGCTTCAAAATTGAAAGGTCAATGGCTTGATGACGAATTTGGAGTCAATGTTTGAAGATTTTGGTGATGAATTGCTTGATGTCAGACATTTGGATTGAAGTCGATTCCTTGATGTGTTGATGTCATAGAGTCGAATTGAATACAGTTGAAGTAACGATTGTTTTGTTGTGTAATGTTCGAAGCATCAAGTTTAATTGGGGCTACTAGATTTTCGAATGAATAAGATGATTTGGTTCACTATTGAGGATCGATTAGGAATCGATTATGCGAAGTAAAGGCTTGAATGTGAACTTTGAATCGATGGTAATTTCGCATGTTTGAGAATCGATTATTTGTGAAATCGAGTTCGCATATGCATGAATGCTATTGGAAATAAATTTCATGAGTCTGTAAAAGTTTTGAAGTTGGAATCAAGCATCGATGATAAAAACGAAGCCCTGATAACGAATGTGAATGGTTTGATTATCGATTATGGGTTTGATATCGACTAGAAACGAAGTCTGTAAAAGTTTTGAAGTTGGAATCAAGCATCGATGATAAAAATGAAGCTCTGTTTAATTGTTGATGTGCAAATGATCGATTGTTGATTTTGGTTGTTAACCAGTCAAGAATCGATGCCGACTGGGATATCTTGGGTCGATGTGCGAAAGTTTTTGATTGTGTGAGTTCACAAGTTTGGAATTGAAAAGTTTGATTGAACAACTTGAATTGCTAATAATCAATGGAGATAAGGAAGATGAGAATTTGTGTTCGATCAATTACAGTTCGCATAAGGCTTTGATGTATGCTGTTTTTTTTGGGATCGCATTTGAAATTGCATCTGCAATGGTTGGTTCACTTCGCATCCGGGTCTCAATTTTAAGTTCGCATATGAGATCAAAGTCAATTTTGCATTTGGAGATAGAAATTTCAATTGAGTTGGCATATGAAGTTAAAATTGATTTCGCATTTACGTTTTGGGGATAGAGATGCGAATTCTTGACCCCTATGAAGTTCGCATCTGTGAATGTTTCTTATCATTCGCAATTTGGTAACAAATGTAGAAGAAAGTAAATGTGTCGATTCGCATCCCTGATCTTTTCACGAAATGACAAAATTGACCCAACTTCGCATGTTTGGAGAACAAAAGGAAGAAGATTCGAAAATAGTCCCTGCAGTTTCGCATTTTTGGAAATAAATACCCAATTTCGCAAATAGCAATAAAAGCTGAGAAATTGCAGAATTTTCAGTTCTGGTCCCTGCAGTTTGTGCGAATTTACACTTTATGCCCGGTTTCGCAAATGGGCTAGAGTTTCGCATATTTGACTTTTTTTGGCGCAACGGGTCCCTGCAAGTTTCAGAAAGTAACAATATCTAACCGGATTTTGAAAAATCTTGCAAATTTCACCCAAAAAGTCAAATTTTTTCATAAATTGAAATTTTTTATGGCTTTTTCGTGATTGTTTTTCCGTGCAAGATTTTTGCTGATTCATTTTTGGTACACATCAAGGGGGAGTATCATGAAGACTGTTCCTCAGGCGCTTCTCATCCTTAGTGGGTTTTATAATCATTTTTTTGATTATAAAAAGGGGAGAATGATGGGTATTCTAAGCTTCTCGGGTTTTTCGAATATTCATTTGCGGATTTGAAGACCGGTGTTACTTCGAGGGGGAGTTTGGTCTTGATCACGCTAGCTCGTTGGAGATTAAAGCCGGACATCCAATCCTAACTTTGAGGGGGAGAATGTTAGGGTGCAAAGTCATGCTTGGATGTAGTGTTTTAGGCTTTCCGCTTTGTATGTGTAAATGGGTTGAGTCTTTCCTATAAATACGAAGTGAGTGACTTCCATTATGTAAGTGAACCATTTGGAGTGTTAGACTAGAGAGAGAAATTATATTCAAACCCATTTGTATAATCTTTCTAGATCTAATAAGATCTTACAAAGATTTATTTACTCCTTGTGTTCTTGAATTTTGAATGATGAATCACTAGATCTTTCTAATTCCGCACATGCCATAATAATCAACACAACTACAAGTCAACTCCTTTTTAAGGGCCAAAAGTGTGCCCAATGTCCTTCAAAGCCTTGGAACTCAACCTTGGGACTACCATTACATGTTTAGACCACCAAAACAATTAAGAATCAAGGGTGAAAGTGAGTACACGGCCAAGGAAGTTCTTGGGCCGTGAACTCCGTTTTTATGTGCCAAAGTGCCCTAAAAACCCTCCTTAAGCCAAGAGACCAAATTGTACATGTACCTAAATGAGTTTAGGACTAGCTAACAAACTTAGAACACCAAGAGTAAGGTGTTCATGGCCCAAGAAGTTCTAGGGCCGTGAACTCCATAAAATGGTGCCAAATGGTGCCATAAATTATTCTAAAGCCTAGAACAAAAGCCTAGTTTAGTTCCTAGTTAATTTAGGGACTTGAAAACCTAAAAATATCAAATGGTACTCCTTACCATGAGTTTACGGCCATAAAATCATGGGGGAGTGGTCCCAAGGCCGTGAACTCCTAAATGGAGTTAAAAAGAAGCCCAAACACTTGTTTCAGCCTAGAAGCACTTCACCAAATAAGTTGTAATAATTATAAGATTCATTTAGGAACCTTATTGAGAGTTTATAGCCAGGAGTATACTCCCCTGGGCCGTAAACTCCAACACATATGGTCGTTTGACCATAAACTCCCATAAGAGGTCTTGCACTCCTTTGTCGCAACCCATTAGCCTCCTAGCACTTGACCAAAAGTGTTTTCCTCGCATTAGGATAATTATACATGTTTAATTAATGTTAAAATCACTAATTGTTTATATACATATGTCTTCATATGTAATTTGGACCAGTATGTGTGTGTCTAAAGTCTTCACTTGACACCTAGCAGTCCTACCTCTTCGGTTCATCCGTGTCACCCACTACAGGTGAGTTCGTACCCCTTAATCAATGTTTTAACTAGTTTTAAATGTTTTATGGGGGGGATACAAGTAGAATCATGCAACTTATTATATCAATCACATGTGATTAATAAGCAGCATTCAAATGATTTACTACTCATTAGCCGTTTTACCAAACAGTTTCCTTCAAATGTTTTACATAAACACTTTATGTGTTTAAAACTCCTTATTACACTGTACATTTTACTCTGTAGATTACATTTGAAAATTACCTTCGATTGTGTTTCAAACAAATGTTTCTTTATACTAAACTGTTTTATCAAACCCATGCCTTCAAAACCATTTTATAGATTGACATCAAGTCGATCTTTTCTTAAATAATGATTATGTTCAAAGGTTTTACAAAACTTATTTTATGCTTTTATATTATAAATTGCATGCCTCTATATGTATGGTTATATAAGAAATGTTTAAAAGACTTAGGAAGGCTATCCACCCTATTTCCTTTTCGCGCTTGAGATGTGGTCTGATGGGATATCGGGTACCCGTCCGAAAGTCGTTTAAATATTAGTTATATATCAAGTGTACATATATAGTCATAAAGGTCCTTCCAGTTCATCCAATGCCCTTGGGTAGCAAGGGTATACATCCATGTCCATACGTACCAGTTAGATTACTAGTAAACTACCATATGGGTAGTTTAGGGAGATACTAGAACTATTACTAGAATGCTATATCATACAACGAGTCAGTTCATTCATGAGTCAATACTTGCAAGATAGAGAGAACATACATTACTATGATAACATATACAACAATACTAGAAGAAGAACATATACAACTATACTAGAGGAAGAACATATACAACTATACTAGAAAGAGAACATATACAACGATACTAGAACGAGTAACAATACATTACATATACATATATACTTTGACAGAATTGTGATCCACTGTATCGGAGCATGCCTTAAATGTCATGGCCCGAGTTGTAGCCAGAGTCTTTTGGAGGGAGAGCGTGAGTTTGCGTATAGATCTATACTAGATTGACTATCCTACACCTTGCTGCTAGCTACAGCCAGACCTAGAGGTCTGCGGGTGGAAAACGTCATTTCTTTTACGACCATACTTATGTCGTTGTTACCAGTCAATAGTATGGTGCAATTAATCACATGATACCTTAATATAAATCCGGTTTAAGGTAGTTAGTACAGCAATAGTTCCTATAATACAACACTACAGTACTACATTAATTTTCCCTTTACATATATTTAGTGATCTTTTCACTTAAACATTAAATGTAAAAACTATATTTTCTTAATGATAGTTACACTTGGAAAATTAAAAACTTTTATAAGAAACGAACATTCATAGTTGTTAGGTCTTGATAGAAGACTACATTCAGAGCAGTTAGGTCTTGGTAGAAGACTACATTCAGAACAGTTAGGTCCTGGTAGAAGACAACCTTATATAATAGTAGGATTCATAGGGATTCCTAGGGTTTTTCAAACATTTACAGTTGTTTTACAAACATTTTCATACTTGCAGTTCACATACATTTTCAATACTTACAGTTCATATACAAACAATTTACAAATTAAGACACTAAAATACTTATGATCTCACCAGCTTTAAAGCTGATACTCGCTTTCAAAATTACTTGTATCCTCAGGTCATCAATAGACAGGTACAAATGCAAGGTTTAGAGAAGATGGAGCTCGTTCAAGACTCATCTTTGATTTTGATTTATGTTTTAGTGTCTATTATAATTTGACAGAACACATTTGTATAATAATTATATTATTAATGCAATGGATGATGTTGTTGCTTGTTTACTACTTTACATTGTTGTGATACTGTACATGACGTTTTCCGCCCCAGAACGTTTCCGCTGTTCTTGGTTTTGGGGTGTGACAGATTGGTATCAGAGCATTGTTTATAGTGAATTAAGTATATCAACCCATAAAATATATGCTAACTATAAATACATAAGGGATTAAAAATACTCTGACCAAGAGTTTATACTTTAAATAATAAAATAGTTAATAAAGTATACGTGCCTGCATTCATACTAAAATCAGTGTCACTAGGACAGTACAAAAGAAATTACGATTGTTGGGCAACACACGTGGGCTTAGAGACATATGGTCAAAACTGGGAAGATATAGTCTGATCACCTATATTATTCGAGGGTTGACTAGCATGTACCTAAGTTTAATTGTGTGGTTGCAACAAGTCTAAAATCTTACCAACCCTACCTCAATGAGAACAGTAGAACATAACATTAAACCTAAATACTATAGGAGTATTTGGTGTTACTATAAGTAGGTTATACCTGAGAACTAAAACAAGATCTTCATTACGAAGTTGATAGTTGCTAAGTGGATACACTAAGGATATATGTAATTAGGATGTTATAGACTTAGAATCTGTGAAAATTTTACTTCACCCTTATTCTGTGTGAATATGGAGTTAAGGTCACTTATTCGAAGGCCTATCCTGTTTCGATTACATATATCTGGTATGCACTTCACAAATAGCGATGTAACTGATGAAGATTTTCTAAATAATTATCTAGATAGTTCGTCTAATAATTATTTTCTTACACCAATTCTCGCATAAATAACATGGCTGGACTCCATCCCCACGGCAACCAGTACCTCCCGAATGAGGTCATTGCTGGATGGTTTGAAGAAGAACCAGAGAATGATCATCCTATCCCTTTGAATGATCACCATGATGAAGACCTTTCGAACGATGCTAACTTCGAACCCGAGGTTGAGAACCTACCCCAAGCAGCCCCCGTTCCAATTCCTAACCCTCGTCCGACTTTTCATGGCCGACGCCTGAGTGGGTGGAATGCTTGGAAACATGGAGCCAAGGACAAGATCAGCCCATGCCATTTAATGGTGACCGAAGCTTTTACGACCTGAGCAACGGGGGCTCAGCAGACAGAATCTTGCCAATCTTGGTCCGCAGAGTGGCCCGAAATGAGATTCAAGGCAGGACAGCCCTACATCAGATTACCGAAGTTGTCACCGATGCGAGAATGCATACCCTCTGCAGCATTCGTCTAGAAGATACTCGTGAGAGATTAGAGAGAAACCATGAAACCCTGCTTCAAGCACTAGCTGAATCACGAGCCGAAGTCATAGAGCTCCGCGTACGCCAGAGGGTGTACGAAAGACACCTACTTGACATGGAACGTCAACTGGCTAAACTGACAGTTCACTAGAGGGATGACCGTCACCAGTAGTAGATGCCTTACTTCATCTTCCTTGTTAGAAAGTAATCATTTTTCTGTCTATGCCCGATGTGGCATTTTCAATGAAATTATCTTGTACGATAAGTACTTTTGGATTGGTCTTTATGCTGTCAAGAACTGTCCTCTCTAGATGTAATGTAAGACCGTTACAAGGTCATTTTCCCGAACTTTTACGTCATGAATATCAAAGATTTTGACAGTCGGCTAACTTCTGTGTCATTTCCTTTATTCAAGTACTCTCATCATACTTTCATTTGAGTCTATCTGAAACATGCTTTAGTCAAGTCATTAGACTATAGTAATTTAACTCCAGAGACATTTCCAAGTCTCTTTCAGTGGTGGGATCTTATTACTCACCAACCCACGATACCTCGGCTTGAACGACAAACGTCTTGAGACCATTCTACGAACTTACTTCCACCCGTTACTAGGACTGCATCATAGGGATGTAGGTCAAACCTTCACAATCATACTTTCAGTCCGTTACTAGGACTGCATCATAGGGATGTAGGTCAACCCTTCATAAACATACCTCCACTCAGTATTAGGACTGCATCATAGGGATGTATGTCAAATTTTCGAAAACATGCTTCTATTCCTTACATAACAGTCGAACTACACCTAGGGTCAACCAGAATCGCTCACAAAATCCTTATCTTTCGCGTTACAAAATCATGTCGTCATCCGGAAACAATCAGTCGAACAACAAAACCCCTATCCTCCATATCGACGCCACTATATTACAAGCTGCAGTAGCAGCTGCTGTGACAACTTTCCTTACACACATCAGCTGCTGTGGTTTTACATTATACATATATACATCTTGCTTGATCCAAAATTTTCTAGTTGTCACATCATCCCCCCATTTGAGGGAATTTCATCCTGAGATTTGTTCCAGAGTAGGCACTCACGACTAAGGAAGAGATGTGGGTACTTCTGTTTCATTTGATCTTTGATCTCCCAAGTGAATTCAAGTCCTCGCTCCATTCATCCGGCTCCGACAAGATGTACCAAGATCTCAGGAAAATTTATTGGTGGCCAAACACGAAATCCGAAATCGCTACATACGTGAACAAGTGCCTGACTGTAACGACGTCAATTTTCAAACAAAATTTTAAATTTTATAACTCATAATCACATATAATAATTCTCAAAATCTCAAGTGTCGATGTCATAACGTATTTCAAAATAGTTTTCAAAAGTAATTATTCAAATCCAGGATCCTCGTTCATGACTCTTTTCTCTTGTGTGTACAATCGAGTCGCCCCCTTCCCGCGATCCTGATAAGAACCTGAAACACATAGCACATAACACGGTAAGCACGAAACTTAGTGAGTTCCCCAAAATTCTACATATAGCACATAAGCCACTCAAGGCTATAGCTCTACGTATGTTCCGGTCAATGTGTCTCAGGGGCCTTCCGATCCAATAATCTGAGTAGACCTTTTGGTCCATACCATATTGACCTTCGGGTCCATACACTGTTGACCTTCCGATCCATACCCTATTGACCTTCCGGTCCATACCATGCTAATCCTAACATACATAACATATACATATCACATAGAAACATATATCACATACTCGGCATAGCACATCAGACCTTCCGGTCACACATAATTACCATTATAGGTATGGTATAGTGAGAAGAGTCACCTCGTATGATGTCTATTAACTCACGTGCTCAATATCCCCGAACACGAAACAATGACTAACCCCTGCCTAATCACATAAAGTAATTATCTCAGAACAATCACGACTCTTAAGGCTAAAATAATCCCTTCCCATGTTCTTACTGAAGGCTAAAAGACCATTTTACCCCTCTAATAGTCCTAAAGTCCATATGTTGGCCAATCCTCAACAGTCAACGAAAGTCAACTGTAGGGAGGTATGCTGCGCGTACCAGTTATGTATGCGGGGCGTACTCCGTGGTCATCCAGAATCGGGGAACTAAAGACCCTACGCGGCACGTACTGGGATTACGCCTAGCATAAGACCTAATTTCATACTTTCATGATTTTGTTCTGAATAGATTCGGACATAAGCTCATATCTCAGATCCAGGCATTCTACTGACTCTTAAGACATAAAGTCGAAACCTTTAAGCCTTGGTATGGTTGTAAAGGTCACCAATCACTTCAAACACACATCCTCTTTCCCCGTTAAGCGTTAATCCATTGCATGACTTATTCTTAACGTCCAAGATTGGATTTTTATGGATCTACAACACAAAATACACTGAAATGGGGTAGACTAAGGTCCATGGAGTTCCTTTGCTCAAAAAGTCTACACCTTTGGGACTTAAACCCTAAAGATGCTCCTATGTGATGTTCATAATAAAAGCGTGGTAAAGTTTGATGCTTTTTACCTTTGTGAGAAGCTCCCCACTCAGTTTAGCTCAGATCTAGTAGCTTGGACTCCAATCTTTCCTCTTCAAGGTCATCCCTTCTTCTTCACAAGCACACAATGACACTTTCAAGCTCAAATACCCACACACAAGTTTAGAATGAAGGTTTAGCTCTTTTAGGGTTTCACTCTCTGGAAATGGTGGCTGGGATGGAAGCCATAGCGTTCCTTTTATAGTGCTCATGTCTTATTTAGGGTTTTGAGTATGGGCCCAGCATAACTATGGTACGCCCACTGTAACTGGGTAAAGTCTGCGTCAAAGGCACGCCCATGGGTACGCGCAAGGTAATCTTTAATACGCCCAGCGTACCCACTCGTCACCAATTTCTATTTTGGGCTAATTTTGACAACTTGGAAAAGAAGAAGGATTAAAGAGATATACTTAAATTTCAGTATGTTACAATTCTCCGCCACTTGAGTTAGATTTCGCCCTCGAAATCGCTCCTTATGAACACATAGATCGAACCAATAATCCGAAAAGCACCATCGAAAGGGCCTCTTATCATACAAAAATCTCTTCCAAAGACACCTGATCCCAACAGGAACTCCCGACCCCAAAGAAGTACAGACCTAACTGCCACTGCGGTAATCGATCTGACTCATTCCGAACTTGAAAACTTCGGTGGTCTGTCTCCCTGCAAGACCACCCTCACAAAATATCATGTTAATCTCTCATCGATTAATAGACTCTAAGAACACTCTATCAACTCTGATTCTCTAATTGATCCCGGTCAAACAAAAGAGGAATGGAAAGGTCATAACACACCAATGGCCCACCACCTGAACATCTATCAGAACTTATCGGAAAGAATAAATCCCAAAAATCTGATCACCTCAAACACAAGAAAAGGCCACACTCACTTGGAAGTATCCTCTGACTCCCATATACATAAGCCCTAGGTTCCTCTCAGATTTTCCCTTTCAACATTGAGCACCAGGTCAGCTCCCAACCCAATAGATGAACCTCCAATGGTTACTCATTGCAAACCAAAACGTCTCACCGACTTCCTTCTCAAGATGACTTTCTCGGCTCATCGCAACACACAAGTCACGAAGTTCGCTTTATCCCAAGCGAGTGCTACAACTCATCTGAAATCGTCTCGCTTCCGACCCTTGGTCATCTTCCATCAACTAGTTCCATGTGCCATGTGAGTATTCTCATACCAACGAACTGACCCACTCCGGTCAAATAAATTAGATGAAGATCAATATCCCTCAAAATGAAACCCATCTACCAAACCAAAACCTCATGTCGCCTACTCAACATACAAACGAATCCAGACTCAAGCTCGAGAGTCTGATTTAATAGCAAGCTTGGAACCACTCAATTCTAATCTGGTACTCAACTCATGACCCAAGATTCGCGAATTTAAGCACACACCTTCTCCCCAATTCCTTCCGATTAGGACAATCCCCACTCAACCGGGGATATATCAATTCCCAACTGACACGGAGACCCCCGTCTCGCCTCTAGTTCGGCAACCAGGCTTCCGAAGACTCAACGGTAAGGGTACCCAAACCTAAGAACTCCCTTATGCCATACTCTGACTAGTTAGTACTATGGCTCCCCGTAGCATCACAACACCCTCTCGTGACTAGTGAGTACTACGGCTCCCCGTAGCATCACAACACCTTCTTGCTGACTAGTGAGTACTATGGCTCCTCGTAGCATCATAACAGCCTTTTGCTGACAAGCAAGTATTATGGCTCCTCGTAGCATTACAACACCCTCTCGCTGACTAGTGAGTACTACGGCTCTCCGTAGCATCACAACACCCTCTCGTACTAACTCATGGATGCCGCAACTCCCTTTATCCTTATAGTACTTTCTCTTACCATCCCACTGTCTCATCCTCTACTCGATGCCAAACTCTGCATCCATTAACCCATGTTCTGCAGCCCAACATAGATAGATGCACACACCATCCAAGAGTAAGTGTCACTACGCCTGACGACAATCGTCATGACAGAACTCCTTTTCTCACTGCAATTCTCATTCTTAAATAATCTCTGAATTCAGAACTCAAAATAATCTGGAATTAAGGACATCATACCCGGATACCTTGGCACACAATCACAAAATCTCATGATGTTTTACCCAAACCATAGATCTCATACCTACGACACCATACTCGGATACCACATTGCTCTATCAGAATTTCATAACCCACCTTCCTCTCACACCACTCGAATCTCCGAGTATTCCATCTCCTAATTGAAAACTCAGAGGCATCGCCGATGGCTCAGAACATGATGTCAAAAACCCGAAACTCCCCCTCTACCGATCATTACTGTAACAGCCCAGAATCTCAGGTATTGTTAAATTATGTTTTTGGGGTGAGTTAAGAGGGGACTCGGCGAGTTGGAGCCTAGACTCGCCGAGTAGGACCGCAGACTTGGTCGCGGGTTCGCGACTGGACTCGACGAGTCCGGATATGGACTCGACGAGTCTACGCTGTTTAGCGAAAACCCTAACCGTTCAGGTTTGGGTCGTATATAACACATTATGTGCCGTTATTATTCGTCTTTTAGTCAATTTAGAAGAACCCTAAGCGGTTGTGGGCATCTAGAGCAAGATTGAAGGCCATTGGTGACTTGAAGAAGTTGTGGTGCAAGGGGAGAAGAGTTTGGCTAAAGGAACTGCAAGGGATTCGGGTTCTGAGGTTTGGGGGCACAGAGGGTGCGTTATCCAGGTAACATTTCGGATCATTTCTGTTATTTTGATGTGTGCATGGATCTAGGGTTTATGGAACCCATTTGATGATTAGATGGATTATTACCTTGTTACCCAATCGAATATAACCCTATATTAGGACCTTTAGAGGCCCAGAAGGTCCCATGCTTGTGTATTCGGGACAAAACTTATCTCAGGAAGCAGTTTGATCGACTGCATGGCATGGACTCGCCGAGTCCGATGAACAGACTCGGCGAGTAGCTTGGAGATTGACTGGAACTCGTCGAGTTGTTCTTCAGACTCGACGAGTGGAGTCGGGGTGGCCCCACGATTCTTCCACGAGGATCTCGTCGAGCCAAGAGGGATACTCGACGAGTAGAAAGGGAACATCAAGAGAAGTTGGGGAGGACGTCTAGACTCGCCGAGTCGCCATGGCACTCGCCGAGTCCGGTCGAGTTGACCGTTGACCGTTGACTAGAGTTGACCTAAGTCTGACTTCTTAGGGATTGTCACACTTAGAAGATATAATTGTTAATGAGGGATATGTGATGTTATAGGGAGGTTGTAGCTCGTCGGATTGTGCACGAGTGATTCAGGATTTGCTAGCTTTCAGCATTCGCGAGGTGAGTCTTCTCACTATACTGTACCCGGAAGGGTTTGACTGTATGACCGGAAGGTCAGCTATGATATGTGATATGTATGCTATATGTGGTAAGCTGCTTGTTATATGTGCTATGTATGTTATGGGCCGGAAGGCGATTATATTATGGGCCGGAAGGCAATATGTTATGGGCCGGAAGGCAATATATTGTGTGATGGACCGGAAGGTCGGCGTGGGTAGGACCAGAAGGTTTACCCAGCAGGGACGGAAGTCCCCTGAGACACATGGACCGGAAGGTCAGGGCCTAGAAAGGCGTATGTGCGTAAGTTGTATATTGGGGAACTCACTAAGCATTTATGCTTACAGTTGTTGTGCATGTATTTCAGGTAGTAGCGAGGACCGTGGGAAGGTGCCGGCATGATCGATACACACTGAAGAATGCTTTTATGATCTTGGGATTTTGACTATTTGTATTTGACAGAATACTTAAACTATTTATGCCTTGT
Organism: Lactuca sativa; assembly: GCF_002870075.4. Classification (NCBI taxonomy): domain Eukaryota; kingdom Viridiplantae; phylum Streptophyta; class Magnoliopsida; order Asterales; family Asteraceae; genus Lactuca; species Lactuca sativa. Next base: position 115,340,938 of record NC_056631.2, read on the forward strand.
TTTGAATGGAAATAAATATATTTTTAAAATGAAAAATTTGTTTGAAAATTTGCGTTGTTACAATTGGTATCAGAGCCTTGGTTTGAGGGATTCGGGTGCACCTTCGGGGGTAACTGAACTCAAACCGAGGATTTGAGGAAACTTTTTAAATAAAGGCATAAACTTTTGTAAATGGTTTTGTGGTAAGCAAGAAAGAAGCAGTGTGTACGATCAGTCAGCGCCCGAACGGTAAAGATCCCCAAAATACCTTACAATATTATATGATATGAATTGTTATGCATGCTAGAAGACTAGGTATTCATGATAGGACTAGAGTGGCCTGATTTGTGATGCCTTAGTCTAGGGAAGTTTGTCGATATGAGATGCTTTGTTAGTGTGCGAGTAGATAGTGCATAACAGAAGTAGAGTACTCACTATCCGGGGTTTGGGGAGGAAGATTTGGGATGACTGCTGATGCGGTGTGGTCGGTAGTATTGGGCCCGTACTACCGAAGACACCGGGTCAGTGGGAGGCCCAAGTAAGAATCCCTGGATATCGGAGACTGAGTAGGGTTGCATTATCGAGTACGATTATACTCGATGGAGTCTCTGATAGATTTATGTTGTATTTCAGAGACATCATGGTTAGACCACGCCACGGAGCGAGTTCGAGCGGTGTGAGTGACGAGGAGATTCGTCAGATGATTCACGAGGAGGTAGCGGCGGCGATCCGGGCTGAGATCCCGGAGATGTTTGGGTCTATTAAGACCACCCTGATGGAGACGTTTGATGAGCGGTACGCCGCATTGACTGAGGCTGCAACCGCTGCAGCTACCGCAGCTGTGGCCGCTGCTAGGCCACAGGGGGTGACTCGTTGCTGTTCCGAGAGTTCAGCAACACGAAGCCACCGGAGTTCGATGGGACGCAGGATCCGATTGCTGCGATGAGGTGGATCGCGGATATAGAGGGGTGCTTCTACACTTGTTCATGCCTGGAGCACCTGAGGGTACGGTTCGCATTGAACCAGCTCCGTCTGGGAGCGAAAGACTGGTGGAAGTTCGTGACGGCGAACTTCACTTTGGCAGAGACTACAGCAGTGACATGGGAGGGGTTTACTGCCATGTTCAGGGATGAGTACGTTCCTCCGGTGGAGAGGGAACGATTGGTACAGGAGTTCTTAACCCTCAAGCAGGGTACTGATTCTGTTGCGGTGATCACGCGGAAGTTTCATGAGAGGGCGATGTTCTGCCCCGAGCTGGTATCCACTGATCATGCCCGGATGAGCCAGTACTTGGGAGTGTTGAGGAGGCATATCCGGGAGTTTGTGTCAAACTCCACTTATCATACTTTTGCTGAACTTCAGGCGAATGCCAGGAAGTGCGAGATCGAGTTGGAGACCTAGGCCAAAGAGGAGGCCGAGTCTCAGCGGGTGAACCGGCGACCGGCTCAGTTCCAGCCGGCAGCCAAGCGGATAAAGTCCGCCGATGCGAGCAAAGGAGGTTCGAAGGGCCGCACTTGCGGAAAGTGCGGCAAGGGTCATGAGGGGGCGTGTCGATCTGGTGCTTGCTACAAGTGTGGCAAGGAGGGGCACATTGCTAGGGAGTGTCCCAAGGGATTTACGGTTTGCTTTCATTGCAACCAGACAGGCCATAGGAAGGCCGAGTGCCCTCAGCTTCTTCAGGGATCTGCACCTGCTGCCGGAGCTACTGCGACTCGACCGGTGAAGGCCGAGGCCCCGAGGGCTCGGGGAAGAGCCTTTCAGCTGACTGCGGAGGAGGTCTGCGCTGCGCCCGATGTCGTGGCAGGTATGTTGTAATTCATGTATTTATTTTATGTCGAGATGTTATTCTTATGTTATTATATGCGTAGGTACTTTCCTTGTGAACTCTGTGCCTGCCTTAGTGTTATTTGACTCGGGTGCGAGTAGGTCCTTTGTGTCCTTAGCCTTTAGTCAGCATATCAACGTTAGACGTGAGTCGTTGAGTCGACCTTTGAGAGTTTCTATAGCTGACGAAAAAGTGATTTGTGCCACGGAAATTCTTCGGGGATGTGTACTAGAGATTTTCGGGGTTGAATTCCCGATTGACCTGATTCCTATTGCGATGGGTGATGTCTGTGTGATCGTGGGCATGGACTGGTTGAGCCGATTCGACGCTGTCATCGACTGTGAGCGTCAGTTGGTGACTATACGAGACCATAGTGGGGGAGTTCTTTCGGTGTACGGCGAGGGTACCCGTTCGGGATCAGCTTTTTGTTCGGCCGCCAGGGCAAGGTAGTGTCTACAGCAGGGCTGTAAGGGTTTTGTGGCGTATGTGATGGATACGCGGGAGGTTTTCGAGAGACCGAAATCAGTTGAGGAGGTCCCTGTGGTGCGCGAGTTTCCAGATGTTTTCCCCGAGGAGCTGCCGGGAGTACCTCCTGTGAGGCAAGTAGAGTTTGGCATCGATCTAGTTCCGGGGGCCACGCCTATTGCTAAAATGCCTTATTGTCTTGCACCTCCAGAGATGCAAGAGTTGTCCTCGCAGCTCCAGGAGTTGCTGGGGAAGGGATTCATTCGGCCGAGCAGCTCGCCATGGGGAGCACCTATTCTGTTCGTCAAGAAGAAGGATCGTTCACACCGGATGTGCATTGATTACCAGGAGTTGAACAAGTTAACGGTCAAGAACCGTTACCCGTTGCCGAGGATCGATGATTTATTCGATCAGTTGCAGGGAGCATCTTGGTTTTCCAAGATCGACTTGAGGTCAGGGTACCATCAGGTGAGAGTGCGGGATGGGGATGTCCAGAAGACAGCGTTTAGGACGCGATATGGGCATTATGAGTTTGTGGTGATGCCTTTCGGGCTCACCAATGCCCCGGCTGTGTTCATGGATCTCATGAATAGGGTATGCAGACTGATGTTGGATCGGTCAGTGATTGTATTTATCGACGACATTCTGGTGTATTCTAGATCTAGAGAGCAGCATGAGGAGCATTTGAGGGAGGTCCTCGAGGTATTGAGGTCGGAGAAGCTTTATGCAAAGTTCTCCAAATGTGACTTCTGGCTGCGGGAGGTCCAATTTCTAGGACATGTCGTCAATCAGAAAGGGATATTGGTCGATCCGGCCAAAGTTGAGGCGGTGATGAGTTGGGAGGTGCCGAAGTCACCTTCTGAGATCAGGAGCTTCCTTGGGTTGGCAGGGTATTATCGGAGATTCATCAAGGATTTCTCCAAGATCGCAGTGCCACTCACCAGATTGACCCAGAAGGGTGTTGCATTCTCATGGGGGCCCGAACAGCAGACCTCCTTTGAGACACTTCGCCAGAGGTTGTGCGAAGCCCCGGTATTAGCTCTCCCAGAAGGGATGGAAGATTTTGTGGTATATTGCGACGCATCGATTTCGGGACTGGGTGCAGTGTTGATGCAGAGGGGTCATGTGATAGCTTATGCGTCGAGGCAGCTGAAGCCTCATGAGGCGAGATATCCATGCATGATTTAGAGTTGGGGGCAGTAGTGTTCGCTCTCAAGATTTGGCGTCACTACTTGTATGGGGTTCGATGTACGATATACACGGACCATAAGAGTTTGAAGTATTTGATGGATCAGCCCAACCTAAATAGGCGTCAGAGGAGGTGGTTCGATGTGGTCAAGGATTATGATTGTGAGATCCTGTACCACCCAGGCAAGGCTAATGTGGTAGCCGATGCATTGAGCCGTAGGGCGGAGAGCACTCCATTGCGAGATGTATGTTTGAGACTGACTGTGATGAATCCAGTATTGGATGTTATTCGTGGGGCACAGGCCGAAGTGGTGCGATCAGAAATGCAGAAGAAAGAGCGGGTTGTGGGGTAAATTTCAGAGTTCGTTAAGGATGGACGAGGGCTTATGACGTTTCAGGGTCGGATTTGGGTACCGTTCGTGGGCGGTACGCGTATTACTTTGATGGAAGAGGCTCATAGATCGAAATTCTCGATCCATCCCGGTGCTACGAAGATGTATTTCGATTTGAGGAAGGAGTATTGGTGGCCCTGTATGAAGAGGGACGTCGCATGGTTCGTTGAGAGGTGCTTGACCTGTCGTAGGGTTAAGGCCGAGCACCAGAGACCGCATGGCAAGTTACAGCCATTGGAGATTCCCGAGTGGAAGTGGGAACAAATCACTATGGATTTCATCACCAAATTGCCAAGGACTGCCAGGGGAGTTGATGCAATTTGGGTGATTGTGGATAGGTTGACGAAGAGTGCACACTTCCTTGCCATCAGTGAGAGTTCTTCAGCGGAGAAGTTGGCGGAGATATATGTGAGAGAGGTGATATCTCGGCATGGGGTACCGATCTCGATTGTTTCAGACCGTGATGTGCGTTTCACTTCCAGGTTCTGGAAGAAATTTCATGAGGAGCTGGGTACTAAATTGCATTTTAGTACCGCATACCATCCCCAAACAGACGGTCAGAGCGAGCGGACGATTCAGACACTGGAGGACATGCTTCGAGCATGTGTGTTAGACTTCGGGGGTAGCTGGGATGCATATTTACCCTTAGCAGAGTTTTCCTACAACAACAGCCATCATTCGAGCATTGGTATGCCACCTTTTGAGCTGTTGTATGGTAGGAGGTGTCGGAACCCCATTTGCTGGGGAGAGGTGGGTCAGAGAGTGATGGGCAGCACGGAGATCGTGCTCCAGACGTCATAACAGATTCAACAAGTTAGACAGAGGTTATTGACTGCCCAGAGCCGACAGAAGAGTTATGCAGACAGGAGCCGATCCGAGCTTGAATTTCAGGTCGGCGACTTCATTCTCCTGAAGGTCTCTCCTTGGAAAGGAGTGATTCGATTCAGGAAGAGGGGAAAGTTGGGGCCCCGGTATATTGGGCCATTTCGTGTGATTGCAAGGATAGGCCGGGTAGCCTATCGGTTGGAGTTGCCAGCGGAGTTGGGTCAGATTCACGACACTTTTCATGTGTCGCAATTGAGGAAGTGCATAGCCGATGAGTCGGCAGTGGTTCCATTGGAGGATATTCAGGTGGATGCGAGCCTGAATTATGCCAAGAGACCGGTGGCCATCAGGGATCGGAAGATCAAGGTGCTGAGGAACAAGGAAGTACCTCTGGTGTTGGTTCAGTGGCAACACCGTAAGGGGTCGGAAATGACTTGGGAGCCGGAACGTGAGATGCGGGAGCAACATCCGGAACTATTTTCAGAGTGAGACTTCGAGGGCGAAGTCTAATCAAAGTGGGGGAGAGTTGTAACAGCCCTGAATCTCAGGTATTGTTAAATTATGTTTTTGGGGTGAGTTAAGAGGGGACTCGGCGAGTTGGAGCCTAGACTCGCCGAGTAGGACCGCAGACTTGGTCGTGGGTTCGCGACTGGACTCGACGAGTCCGGATATGGACTCGGCGAGTCTACGCTGTTTAGCGAAAACCCTAACCGTTCAGGTTTGGGTCGTATATAACGCATTATATGCCGTCATTATTCGTCTTTTAGTCGATTGAGAAGAACCCTAAGCGGCTGTGGGCATCTAGAGCAAGATTGAAGGCCATTGGTGACTTGAAGAAGTTATGGTGCAAGGGGAGAAGAGTTTGGCTAAAGGAACTGCAAGGGATTCGGGTTCTGAGGTTTGGGGGCACAGAGGGTGCGTTATCCAGGTAACATTTTGGATCATTTCTCTTATTTTGATGTGTGCATGGATCTAGGGTTTATGGAACCCATTTGATGATTAGATGGATTATTACCTTGTTACCCAATCGAATATAACCCTGTATTAGGACCTTTAGAGGCCCAGAAGGTCCCATGCTTGTGTATTCGGGACAAAACTTATCTCAGGAAGCAGTTTGATCGACTGCATGGCATGGACTCGCCGAGTCCGATGAACAAACTCGGCGAGTAGCTTGGAGATTGACTGGAACTCGTCGAGTTGTTCTTCAGACTCGACGAGTGGAGTCGGGGTGGCCCCGCGATTCTTCCACGAGGATCTCGTCGAGCCAGGAGGGATACTCAACGAGTAGAAAGGGAACATCAAGAGAAGTTGGGGAGGACGTCTAGACTCGCCGAGTCGCCATGGCACTCGCCGAGTCCGGTCGAGTTGACCGTTGACCGTTGACCAGAGTTGACCTAAGTCTGACTTCTTAGGGATAGTCACACTTAGAAGATATAATTGTTAATGAGGGATATGTGATGTTATAGGGAGGTTGTAGCTCGTCGGATTGTGCACGAGTGATTCAGGATTTGCTAGCTTTCAGCATTCGCGAGGTGAGTCTTCTCACTATACTGTACCCGGAAGGGTTTGACTGTATGACCGGAAGGTCAGCTATGATATGTGATATGTATGCTATATGTGGTAAGCTGCTTGTTATATGTGCTATGTATGTTATGGGCCGGAAGGCGATTATATTATGGGCCGGAAGGCAATATGTTATGGGCCGGAAGGCAATATATTGTGTGATGGACCGGAAGGTCGGCGTGGCTAGGACCGGAAGGTTTACCCAGCCGGGACGGAAGTCCCCTGAGACACATGGACCGGAAGGTCAGGGCCTGGAAAGGCGTATGTGCGTAAGTTGTATATTGGGGAACTCACTAAGCATTTATGCTTACAGTTGTTGTGCATGTATTTCAGGTACTAGCGAGGACCGTGGGAAGGCGCCGGCGTGATCGATACACACTGTAGAATGCTTTTATGATCTTGGGATTTTGACTATTTGTATTTGACAGAATACTTAAACTATTTATGCCTTGTTTTGAATGGAGATAAATATATTTTTAAAATGAAAAATTTGTTTGAAAATTTGCGTTGTTACAATTACTCACACGAAACTACTCATATCGACCTTGAAATTGGTTGACGAATCAACGGCTACCCTTCCGGGAGTATCGATTACAATCTATACCTTCACTTGCAAATCTCAGCTATTGCATTCGCAATCCAGCGACCCAATCACACTCGAACTCGACATATGCTAACCCTGAAAAGCACAGGCCACAAAGAATCTTCCAGTTCACTCATCCTTTTTCAAACACAAACCACATGCATTATCTCGCTCTGCACCCATCCTCGATCAACAATAACCCTGGACTCATGAACCCGCACCGTAGGTCTCTATATCCAGATCTTTAACTGTTCTAAAAAAAATCTTTGATCCCCTCAATAAAATACCCAGTTCTCCCCCACTTAGGGTTCGAACCATCACCAATTGGCGGACCAATAATCTATCCCACAGATTGTTTCCACTGGTAACATCTCACCTACTCTTGGAAGGTGATACACAATGCTCGATGATCTCCCCAACATAGATCAAGCGACTCCCAGTAGCTCGAATCTCAGATGAAATCCTCAGAACTTCCCATCATGACTGTCGCTAGTCATTCAGAATCTCACACCATTCCATCACCAGACCTCCCAAATGTCCAGTATCAACCCTGACTCTTAGTCTGGAAATAATGAACCATTATTTTCCTCATCCTCCACTCCTCAACCAACTCTCCATCACGTCACTTATGATAAGAGCAGAACCCACATTACCGCTCTCGATACCCATCAAAGACAATAAGAGCCACCGCCCTGATATACTCATCTTGACTGTCCGACGCTGCAGCTAACACATGCCCTGCTATACTCAAATAAGTTGTATCCTGGTCCTTGACCATCTCAGTCCCCACTGACACCCTGTTCAAGCTATATCTTTACCTTGCGGCAGACGTACTGCCATATACTCTGATTGAAGAACGTCATCAGTGCAATCCCACAAGGCTCACTCCCAAACTCAGAAACCAAAATCTCAACACCTCTTACGTCTCCCAGAGGAAACAGAATTAGCACCACTTTGGTCATAGAAAGTGACATCTCCACTATCGGCCAATCGCCCAGCCCAAACCGTATTATTCTATAACGCACCATCCCTACTCATCCTTGAGTCTTGCGACTCCAACTGATATCTCACCAATAATCCCTCAGACCTAACTCGATTTCCCTCTCAAGGGATACTTCTCTAAGACTCGTTCATCATGCCCCTCTTGCCCCATACTCTTTCACATCTGATCTCTGTCTAGACAATCACTCCGGAATAACCGGTGAAACTAGAAGCACTAACCGCCACATGTCATGGTACTCAAACCATGTGGCCACCTATCGATCTGCTACAAATCATGGTACTCGAACCATGACATCACCTCTCGATCTGCTACAAATCATGGTACTCGACCCATGACATCACCTCTCAATCTACTACAACCCAGGGTACTCGAACCATGACATAACTTCTCAATCTGCTACAAACCATGGTACTCGAACCATGACATCACTTCTCAATCTACTACAAACCATGTTACTCGAACCATGACATCACCTCTCAATCTGCTACTTAGATACCCCGGGATACTCCCTGCATCGAGTATGGGTCCTCTGCTCTCAGTAGTACGGGCCCATACTACCCGCCACATCTACGCATACTCTCTACATGGACATTCCTAGAGTCCCTAAGTAGTTGCTAAACCTTCTCAATCACCAATTCACACGCGTGCTCGCTTCCCACCAAATTGCTCTACTTTGTCAGCGTACTCATCTGACTAAGGTCACTTCCTGGGCTCTTCCTAGGTCCTCACATTTCTCTGCCATCAGCTGTTGATAAACTCCTTTCGATGCCAGTCATTTACCTCCTGAATATCGTCACATTCACTTGGTAGTTGACTCCCATCAACGGGAGTTCCGCAAAGAACGAAGCAAGCAGCATTCAGGCATCGAATAAACACGTAAAACCCACTCTAGGTGATACTCCACTTGCTCTACTCATACTCAAAGGTATCACTGAGCTTAAGCAACTCCACCCCTCGTGGGTATCTGACTACCCTCTCAATAGGCTCCTCAATGCTCATCTAGGTATCCCTCCTAGATTACTCCTCTACTCAAATCCCTCTCTAAAGGATTCCTGCTGGAAATTCCCTCTCTACACATACTCGAAAGTACATCATAGATAACAACAACTCCTAGGCTAAGGTAATACAAATCAGGCCACTCAAGTCCTAAAATATGAAATATCTAGCCTATCTCTAGCATGCATAATATCTCATAACATATCTCTTAACACAAAAGTAAGGGTATTTTGGGAATTCACTGTTCGGGCGTTGGCTGATTCTACACACTGCTTGTTTCCTATTTCTCTTCAAAATTCTCTTACTTATTTTTAGAAAAATCGTTCCTTTTGAAAACTTTTCTCAAAATCCTCAGTTTGAGTCCAGATTTACCCCAACGTGCATCTGAATCCCTCAAACCAAGGCTCTGATACCAACTTGTAACGGCGTAAATTTTCAAACAAAATTTAAAATTTTAAAACTCATACTCACATATAATAATTCTCAAAATCTCAAGTGTCGATGTTATAACATATTTCAAAATAGTTTTCAAAAGTAATTATTCAAATCCAGGATCCTCGTTCATGACTCTTTTCTCTTGTGTGTACAATCGAGCCGCCGCCTTCTCGCGATCCTGATAAGAACCTGAAACACATAACACATAACACGGTAAGCACAAAGCTTAGTCAGTTCCCCAAAATACTACATACAACACAAAAGCCACTCGAAGCTATAGCTCTACGAGACCTTCCGATCAATGTATCTTAGGGGCCTTCCAGTCCCATAATATGAGTAGACCTTCTGGTCCTACTGATGGGATTTGAGCATTCTAACACTTCCTAAGTGTACATGCAACCCTAATAACCTTGGATCTATGTTTGTCTAATAATCATGCAAAGTTGAATTCCAAGGTTATATTCCTATAAAACATACATGGGGAACAATTTTTAACTTGAATGATAGATAGAATAACATACCTTATTGTTGCTTATGATCCTTGAAACAAGTGTGATGCCTCAAATGCTTCACACAACACCAAATGCTTTTGGAATGACTTTAGAGAGAATACACACTTCTAAAATCGGCCTAGCCCTCTTGTTTCTTGTGTGTAGCTGATTTTGGTGGAGAATATGTTCTTTATATAGTGTTGACACATCTCGGGTTACACCATGTAAACCCTAATGTGTCATGACTCTTCATTTCCATGACCCATGGGTTTGTAACTCCCATGACGCATCCATGGAGCATCGTATGGGTGGAACCCAACTTGATAATCCATGGAGCCTCTTAGCCCACTATACAAGTTGTGGATGATTTGCATAATCAACTCGTATATTTAATTAGTTATCTTTTGATCACTTAATTAATTCTAAATTAATTCTTGATCAAACTAATTAAATAATATTATTAATATATTAGAACTTATAATATATTAATAAACCACAAGTGTTATTTCTCTCATTTAGTCTATCTAATTGCTTGGTGCCATGCAACCCAAATGGACCATGTCGGGTAGGGTCAAGTACATACTAGAAATAATTATGGACTTAGACACCTTATCCAATAGTCTCCCATTTGGATAAGTCTAATAACTATAACTGTAATACTTCAGGAACCGAATGACAATCGTAGCTCATTCAAGGTCTCTCGGAACTAAGAAGATGATGATACGCCATTTAAGATAAGTGATCATATAATACTCTGTCCTAGATATCAGCCGGACAAATACATGGAACAATGTCTTACTTATTGTCCAGCAGTTTGTTTCCCGATTCCCGATTTGTTTGACAAAGAACTTAATTGAATACATCAACTTAGTTCTGATCGGGCCCGGTACATAGGTCAAAACAAAATCATCGAGGGGCCCATATATCAGCTTCTAATCCAAGAAGGAATAGATAAACTTCGACTTATATGTTTGTTCTACCACTCATTGAATTATACACAAGAGCACGTTTTATAACATCGAGTTACCAATGCGTTTTCGTAAAATCAAAGCATAACCAACTCATAAGTAACAAATCATATCTCTAGGTTTGAAGACTTATATGATATTACCGTCTCACGATCACTTGAGATAAATTCCATGAAGTGATTCCAGTGAGCGTGGGTTGAGTCCAATGCTTAGAACTTATGAGCACTCATGATTGTTGTAGCCATGTCCAACACCTTAGACCTCTGCAACCAATCGTGACAGTCTTGATTCATACCTACTTCCGACATATGACCGACTGTGGATGTTCGAATAATATGACATACCAAACATAATTATTCTAGAAGTCAAAACATGCAAAAGAAATATAGTAAACGATCGAAAAGAGATGGCAACCCTTTACTCATAAATAAAACACCTTTTATTCATCATCTAAGGTCAATTACACTTTACAAATTTCAAGGTTATCTAACTACTAAATCTAATATCATCCTTCAGCCCTATGCCTCGAGCATGCTGTAGATGATTAACCCGACTCAGTCCCTTCGTGAGTGGATTTGCTAGATTCTTATCCGACGATACCCTCTTTGCCACGAGGAGTCCTTCTTCTTTTCGATGTCTGATGAAATGGTATTTTCTGTTGATGTGTCTGGATCTCCCGTGATCCCTTGGTTCCTTGGCTAAGGCAACAACACTTTCACTATCACATAAAATTTCCATTGGCTCCTTAATAGCTGGTACAACTCCAAGGTCTACAATGAAGTTCTTCAGCCATATCGCCTCATTTGCTGCCACTGTCTCTTGCTTGGAACTCTTCCAAGAAATTGCTCCTCCGTTTAGGGTAAATACTCAGCCTGACTGAGAGCGGAAATTATCCCTATCAATCTGAAAGCTAGCATCACTATACCCTACAACTCTCATGTCTTCACTCCCACCGAGGGTAAGGACCCATTCCTTAGTCCTCCATAGGTACTTGAGGATATTCTTTACCACAGTCCAGTGTGCCTTGCCAAGGTTCCCCTGATACCTGCTAACCATGCTCAAAGAAAAGGCTACATCAGGTCGAGTACACGTCATAGCATACATGATCGATCCTACAGCCGAAGCATAAGGTATGCGACTAATTTCTTCTATCTCAGCCTCAGTATTCGGGCTTTAGGTCTTACTCAATCTGGTGTTACTCTGGATGGGTAAATCTCCTTTCTTGGAGTCCTGCATGCCGAACCTCTTCAGCACCTTATCCAAGTAGGTACTCTGACCAAGTCCAATTAGTCTTTTACTTCGGTCTCGTAATATCCTTATCCCTAAAATATAGGCAGCTACTCCTAGGTCCTTCATAGAGAAACACTTCCCAAGCCAGAACTTAACTTCCTACAGAGTCGGGATGTCATTTCCTATAAGTAGTATGTCATTCACATACAATACCAAAAAGCTAACTATACTCCCACTAGCTTTGACATATACACAAGATTCATCTTCACTCCTAGAAAAGCCAAATTCCTTGACTTTCTCGTCAAAGCAAAGGTTCCATCTATGAGGTGCTTGCTTTAACCCATAAATGGATTTCTCAAGCTTACACACTCTATTAGGGTACTCTATGTTGATAAAGCCCTCTGGCTGACTCATGTAAACATCCTCAACCAACTTTCCATTAAGGAAAGCGGTTTTGACATCCATTTGCCATATTTCATAGTCATGAAATGCGGCCATGGCTAACAGAACCCAAATACACTTAATCTTGGCCACTGGAGAAAAGGTCTCATCATAATCAACTCCCGGAGTTTGTGAGAAACCCTTTGCAACCAGTCGTTCCTTATAAGTGTGTACATTACCATCCATGTCGGTCTTCTTCTTGAAGATCCATTTGCACACTACAGTCTTACGACCTGGTACATTCTCAACCAAGTTCCAAACTTGATTGTCATACATGGACTGTATCTATCTGTCCATTTCCTCTTTCCACTTGGCTGACTCAGGGCTTGCCATGGCTTCCGCGTAACTGTTAGGTTCATCTAGACCTATCAGTGTCCCATCAATGATAAGTGTATCACCTTCCGCAGTAATATGAAATCCATAGTAATGCTCAGGTGCATTCCTAACCCTTGTGGAACGCCTCAGAGGTACAAACTTGTCAATTGGCTCAACAGGAGTTTCCTCCTCAAGTTGAGTGCTAGGGTTTGAAGTTCCTTCACTGCTTGACTCTTGAATTTCTTCAAGGTCAACTTGCCTCCCACTGTTTCCTTGGCTTATGAACTCTCTCTCTCTCTCTCTCTCTCTCTCTCTCTCTCTCTCTTTCTCAAGAACGCCCTCCTAGCTACAAAGACCACATTTTCACTAGGACTATAGAAGAGGTAACCAAAGGATTGTTGTGGGTAGACGATGAAAATACACCTCTCGCTCCAAGGATCGAGATTATCATGAGTCTCGCGTCTCACGAAAGCCTCGCAACCCCAAATCTTGATCTGGTCTAGTTTGGGTACTTTACCAGTCCACATCTCATGAGGAGTTTTGGAAACTTTCTTTGTAGGGACCATATTAAGGATATGGGCGGCAATCTCTAAGGCATACCCCCAAAATGAGATTAGTAGGGAAGCTTGACTCATCATGGAACGAACCATGTCCAACAAGGTTCGATTACGCCTCTCAGCGACAACATTCAACTGTGGTGTCCTGGGAGGTGTCAATTGTGAGACAATCCCACATTCCCTAAGATAGTCGAGGAACTCTGAACCAAGATACTCACCACCTCGATCGGATTGAAGCATCTTAATGTTCCTGCCCAATTGATTCTCGACTTCCTATTTAAACTCTTTAAATCTTTCGAAAGTCTCTAACTTATGCTTGATTAAGTAGACACATCCATATCTACTGTAATCATCAGTAAAAGTCAAATAATAACGATTAGCATCCCTTGTGGCATGTTTGAAGGGCCCACACACATCCGTGTGTACAAGATCCAACAAACCTTCACCCTTCTCACAAGAACCTGTGAAGGGTGACTTTGTCATATTTCTAAGTAAGCATGATTCGCAACTATCTTCTGAATTTAGGTCAAATGACTCCAAGACTCCATCCTTTTTGAAGTTGGCCTATGTGTTTCTTGCTTATATGTCCAAGACGACAGTGCCATAATGATGCTTTATCCAAGTTATTATCATTAACAGAATCAATACACAATACATTATTTCCTAAGTTATCAACCACAAATACAGTTTCATACACACCATCACAAGGTAATGCTTTAAAATAAAGAACATTATTAAAGAAAGCATTAATCGAACCAACTTCATTATCAAATGAAAAGGTAAAGCCTTGTTTATACAATGCATGAAAGCAAATAATGTTTCTTTCCATTTATGGCGAATAACAACATTTATTCAAATCTAAATTAAACCCACTACTTAGCGATAAAGTATAAAGTCCAATCTTGGTGACAGGTAGAGCTTTCCTATTCCCCATGATTAAGTTTATTCTTCCTTGCTCCACATTCTCACTTCTTCTTAGTCCCTACAAATCAGAACATATATGAATACCACAACCTATATCAAGGACCCAAGAGTTAGAATGGGGTGAGTTATTAGATAAGATAGTGTAAATACTTTCATGGTTGGGTTTAACTTTCCCATCCTTCACATCTTGCTGGTACTTTGGGCAGTTCCGCTTCCAATGTGACTTTTCATGGAAATAGAAGCATTTAGCCTCTTTTGGGTCAGAAGAAGGAGTGATGAAACCTTTCTTGGTTCCACTTGAAGAAGAGCCATCAAGGGTCATAGCCTTGGTACCCTTCGAAGAGCTCTTCCTCTTCTTCCCTCGACTTTTCCCGATTGCCAAAACTGGGGCGGAGTTTGGAGTAGGAGTGTTAACAACCGACTTCACCTTAAGACCTATTTCTACGGTCTTGAGAAGTCCCTGAAGTTTGCTGAGTGTGACCTCTGCCTTATGCATGTGATATGTCATGCGGAATTGATCATAGCACGATGGTAAGGAGTGCAAAATGATATCTATTGCAAGCTCCTCAGGGAAGTTCACATTAAGCTTCAACAACCAATCCACATACCTTTGCATTTTATGCATGTGGCTCGTGATGGACTCTCCGTCCTTCATCATGGTTGTTATCATGGAGCAAATGATTTCATACCTCTCTTGTCGTGCACTTTGATGGTATCTTTCCATCAGATCTTGGTGCATTTCAAAAGGGTAGAATTCCTCATAGGACTTTTGGAGTTCTGCTGTCATCGTGGCCAACATGATGCATGCCACTTTGGTAGCATCCCTTTCGTGTGCCTGGAAGTCAGCGATCTCCTGGGGAGTTGCAGTGGTCTCATCAATCTCCTTAAGCTCCTTATCAAGGACATATTCTTTGTCCTCGTAGCGGGTAACCATCCTGATGTTTCTGATCCATTCATTGAAGTTGGATCCATCAAAAGTGACTTTCCCACATAAGTTTATAAGGGTAAAGGAGCCATTAGGATTAGAGCCAAAAGCAGCATTGTTGGAGGACATCTGAAAGAAAAGGACAAGATTAGTTTAGATATTAAGAGAGTCCTTAATAAAACAACCAAATGTAATATTAAGGCTAGGATCCAATCACAATATATTATAACTTAGAAGAGGTATGTTGTAATCCAAGCTTTAACATATTTAAAAGGTAGGTGAATGATGATTCACCAATTTCCACCATGAAAACGAAATATAAATATTAGGTTTTTAATTGGTTGTTAGAAATTCCTAGATTCTTTTGAGATTCAATGAACTTTTCAAAGGCATGTTTCAATCTCGAGTGTGCCCTCCAAGTTTTGTGACTGGGATACCGAGGATCACAAAACGAGGTGTGAAGTAACCATGCAAATCACTTGGTACCCTTAAAGTTTATCGCTCAATCGATGTGCCGGTAAACCATACACGCTCCAATCGATGTGCCGGTAAACTATGATAAACTGTAAGTCACTCTTTACCTACCTTGTTAAGTCCAAGTTAGTGTGTCGGTTAACCACACACGCTCCACCAACGACTTAAACAAAGTGTAAAGTGTAATTTCATGGATTAGCACCTTATTCACATTTTTCCTAAAGTAACTAAGATTGGGAATTTATTAAAACATTTAGTTACTTTATAATATTCAACATACTTTTAATGAGAATTTATAAGTCCTTGTCTTACCCATTCTGTCACACCCCAAAACCAAGAACGGCGGAAACGTTCTGGGGAGGAGGACGTCATGTACAGTATCACAACAAAGTAAATGTAAATAATCAAACAACATCATCCATTGCATTAAATATATAATTTTAATACAAGCGTGTTCCGTACAGTTTTAGACACCAAAAATATAATGTAAATCAAAATAATATGATGAGTCTTGAATGCGCTCCATCTTCTCAAAAGCTGGCATCGGTACCTGTCTACTGATGACCTAAGAATACAAGTTATTTTGAAAGAGTTTATCAGCATTAAGCTGGTGAGTTCATAAGTATTTTAGTGTCGGCGTTTGTTATCAAAACGTTTGAACGTGTCTCAAGTATAAGTTTGTAAAATGTATGTAAATGTTTGTAAAAGTTTGAATCTCTCAGAAAAACCTATATTTTCTATTAAATTAGCCTTCTACCAAGGCTTAACTATCATTTAACAAATATAGTTTGTACATTAATGTTTAAGTGAGGTTATCACTAAAAATATGTAATGGGTAATCATTGTAGTACTGTAGTTTTGTATTATAGGAACTACTGCTGTACTAACTACCTTAAAGCGGATTTATATTAAGGTATAATGTGATAATTGCACCATACTATCGACTGGTAACAACGACATACGAATGGTCGTAATAACGGAATGACGTTTGGCACCCGCAGACCTGCAGGTCCGGCTGTAGCTAGTAGCAAGGTGTAGGATAGTCAATCCAGTATAGACATATATGCAAACTCACGCTCTCCCTCCAAGAGAATTCTGGCTACAACTCGGGCCATGACATTTAAGGCATGCTCCAATCCAGTGGATCACAATTGTTAACGTATTCTTGTATATGTAATGTAATGTTTCTCGTTCTAGTATAGTTGTATATGTTCTCCTCCTAGTATAGTTGTATATGTTCTCTTTCTAGTATAGTTGTATGTGTTCTCTTCCTAGTATAGTTGTATATGTTCTCTTTCTAGTATAGTTGTATATGTTCTCGTAGTAATGTAATGTATAGACTCATGAATGAACTGACTCATTGATCTAGAAGTTGTAGTAGTATGATCCTGTGTTACCCTGATGGTAACTTACTAGTGATGTGAATAGTACGCATGAATATGGAAGTACTTTTATGTCTATATATGTATATTTGATATATAATTAATATTGAAACGACCTTCGGATGGTCACCTGAAATCCCACCAGACCAGATCCAAATCGAGAAAAAGGAAATAGGGCGGATGGCCTTCCTAAGCCCTTTAAACATTTCTTATATATCTATACATATATGGGTATGAAATTTATAAGAAGTATAACAAGGTTTAAATAAAATTATTTGATAAGTAAAAGAGTTTGTAAAACATTTCGAAGTAAAGCAGTTTGATAAACAGTTTGAACAGTGATAAAATCATTGGTTTTCTAGTTATTAATAACATGTGATTAATGCAATCACATGTGATTGATTTCAATAACTATAAGCATTGAACTTGTATCCCCCCATAAAGTATTTAAAACATTTAAAAGCATTTCAAAGGTTAATTAAAGGGGTATGAACTCACTTGCGGTGAGTGGTTTGGATTGTAGTGTCGGATACCGTGCTAGGTGGCAAACGGAGACTTGTTCACACGCGCGAGCCTAGTTATCATATAATAAGCATATTTATAACTAATTACCCAAATAATAACTTAATGAAATAAGTTGGGACACTTAGGAACATGTAAACACTTTGTATAAGTGTTATAGGTCCTAATGGTTGTATCTAAGTGTTGTGGGACAAGGCTAAAGGGGTTGGAAGCTTCCAAGAACCTTGAATAAGAGTTAACTACCCAACAAACCCCACCCAAGGAGTTTACGGTCGTAAACCCTTGAGTTTACGGCCGTGAACTCCACTCTTGGTGGTTTTGGGTGTTTTAAGGTGCTAAATGAATTCTAGAATAAGCTTAGCTTGGTGGTTTAATCTTTTGGGTAGTTTAGGGCATAGATAACACTCCTTTGAGGAGTTTACAGCCTAAAGACAATACCCCTTAGAGTTTACGGCCGTAAACTCTCATGGGTTGGATGTTTTAATTCTTTTAAGTCTCTTGCACAAGTAGGATAATTTCTAGGCTTTTGATTTAGGCTCAAGGGGACTTTAGGCACACTTTGGTGCCTTTTCTTGGAGTTTACGGCCCAAGAGCATTTCTTGGCCGTAAACTCCCTTTTAGGGATGATTTTGATGTGTTTTAGTCCCCATTTTAGCTACAAGTATTTGATGGTAATAGTCTAAAGCCTTTGGGGGTGATTAGGGCTCATTTTGCCCTTGAAAATGGTGTTTACGGTCCAAGAATTTCTTGGGCCGTAAACTCCTAAAACCTGGTGTTCTTGATTGATTTCTAGCCTCAAATGATCCTACATATTATGCTAAACTATTTTCCTAACACGGAATTGGGACTAGATAGCCTTAAAGCTCCTTTTTGGAGTTTACTCCCCAAGAATGTTCTTGGGTGGTAAACTCCCGGATCTCATATATTAGACATGTAATCTATGTTAATAAGCATAAAACAAACATTATAACACAACTAGATAAGTGTACTCACGATTTGGGATGAAACCCGAAGATCCGTGAGAGAGAATATGGCTTTTCTCTAGTTGGAAATCTGAATAATGAATGAATTTAGTTCAGAAATCTATTTATAGTACTGAAATATTTTGGCAGAAAATATTTTTATTCTGGAATTGGTCTCTAATATTATGAAGTTTTGAAATGCTCAAGTTTCATAAACCCATGAGCATCCACTCTCCTGATATCTCCTTAAACGTAAACCCTAATGTACACAAACTTATTCGGAAAAGTCTGAAATTCATGGAAACTGGACTAGCTTCTATTGAATAGATAATGTTCGTACAAAATGGAAATTTCGGGTTGTCACATCATCCCCCCGTTAGAAGGAATTTCGTCCCGAAATTAGAATTTAAGCAAATAAGAAGTTACAAACAGTTAAGCGAAAAGATGAGGGTATTTCAGTTTCATCTGATCCTTGCGTTCCCAAGTGAATTCCGGTCCTCGCTTGGCGTTCCAGCGAACCTTCAATATAGGGATACGACTTTGCTTCGTCTGCTTGACCTCACAGTCCATGATCTCTACTGGTTCTTCCACGAAGTTGAGGCTCTCATTGATCTCGATCTTGTCGAGTGGGATTACAAGAGTCTCGTCGGACAGACACTTTTTCAAGTTAGATACATGGAATGTAGAATGTACGTTATGAAGTGCGTCGGGTAGGTCGAGTTTGTAAGCTACGGGGCCGACTCTTGCAAGAATCTTGAAAGGCCCTATGTACCTCGGATTAAGCTTCCCACACTTGCCGAAGCGTATCAAGCCTTTCCAGGGTGAGACTTTGAGATGGACTCAGTCTCCTACCTGAAATTCCAAAGGTTTTCTTCGTTTATCAGCGTAGCTCTTCTGTCGGTCTCTAGAGGGTTTTAATCGTTCACGGATTTGAACGATTTTATCTGTTGTTTCCCGAATGATCTCCGGACCGGTGAGAGTACTGTCGGAAGCTTGCGCCCTGCTAATTGGGTATCACCCACCTCAGCCCAGCATAGAGGAGACCTGCACTTTCGGCCATAGAGGGCTTCAAATGGAGCAGCCTTGATGCTTGTGTGATAACTGTTATTATAGGAAAACCCGATAAGGGGTAAATGAGTATCCCATGCCTTCCCAAAGTCAATCATGCAGGCTCGCAACATATCTTCCAGTGTTTGGATGGTCCTCTCACTCTGTCTGTCAGTCTGTGGATGGTAGGCTGTGCTCATGTCCAGCCTTGTTCTTAAGGAATGTTGTAGTGATTGCTAGAATCTGGAGGTGAACCTACTATCTCTATCGGAGATAATGGACATAGGTACACCATGTAGCCGTACGACTTCCCTAATGTATGTTCTCGTAAGTTTTCTCCATCTTGTCAGTCTCTTTGTTAGGCAGGAAGTGTGCAGACTTGGTCAATCTATCGACGATGACCCATATGGTATCAAGTCCACCCGTTGTCTTGGGCAACTTGGTTATGAAATCCATAGTGATCCGCTCCCACTTCCATTCTGGAATCTCTGGTTGTTGCAATAAAACAGAGGGCTTCTGGTACTCGACCTTTACCTTTGCGCAAGTAAGGCATTTACTTACGAAGGTAGCAATCTCTGCTTTCATATTAGGCCACCAGTATAGCTTTTTAAGATCCAGATACATCTTATCTGAACCTGGGTGGACGGAATACCGAGTGTTGTGCGCCTCGGTCATGCCCAAGTCTCGGAAACCACCGTGTTTCGGTGTCCAGATCCGGTTCATGAAATATATGGCTCCGTCACCCTTGGCTTCTAAATTCTTGTCCATTCGTCTAAGGGATTCACTCGTCACATTTTCAGGTTTCATGGATTCAAGTTGGGCCGCCTGAATTTGCCTAGACAAGTGCGATCGTATGGTTATTGACAATGACTTGACTTTGCGACCAGAATATTCCTTCCGACTTAGGGCATCTGCTACTACGTTGGCTTTACCCGGATGATAACGAATATCACATTCGTAGTCACTGAGTAGCTCGACCCACCGTCCTTGTCTCATGTTGAGCTCCTTCTGATCGAAAATGTGTTGTAAACTCTTGTGGTCGGTAAAGATAGTGCTTTTCGTTCCGTACAAGTAATATCTCCAGATCTTCAGAGGAAACACCACTGCTCCTAGTTCGAGATCGTGGGTCGTGTAGTTAACCTCGTGTGTCTTCTATTGTCTCGAGGCGTAGGCGATGACCTTACCTCGCTGCATCAGAACACACCCGAGCCCTTGATTCGATGCATCGCAATAGACTACCAAGTCTTCTATCCCTTCGGGGAGGGATAGTATTGGCGCGGTGCACAAGGCTCGCTTGAGTGTTTTGAACGCTCTCTCATGTTTCTCTTCCCAGTCAAAAGGCCACGCCTTTCTGGGTCAGGGTTGTAAGGGGTTTCGCTATTCAGGAGAAGTTCTGAATGAATCTGCGGTAGTAGCCAGCGAGACCTAGAAATTGACGAATTTCTGTAGGCGTCTTGGGTGCTGACCAGTTCTCAATGGCTTTAATTTAGGATGGGTCCACGTGGATTCCCTCTTCGCTTACCACGTGTCCTAAGAATTCGACTCTTCGGATCCAAAATTCACATTTCGAGAACTTCGCATAAAGTTTCTCCTTTCGTAATGTCCCTAGAACTTGTCGTAGGTGATCGCCATGTTCTTCCTTACTTCGGGAGTAGATCAGGATGTCGTCAATGAAAACGATGACGAACTAATCCAAGTAAGGTTGGCAAACTCTATTCATCAGATCCATGAAAACTGCAGGCGCATTGGTCAATCTGAATGGCATCACCATGAACTCGTAATGTCCGTAACGAGTTCGGAAGGCTGTCTTCAGCACATCCTCCTCTAGTACTCATAACTGGTGATATCCAGATCTCAGATCAATTTTGGAAAAATAATTCGCCCCTTGAAGTTGGTCAAATAGATCGTCTATGCGAGGCAGAGTGTAACGATTCTTGACCGTCAGTTTGTTGAGTTCTCTGTAGTCAATACACATACGAAATGATCCGTCTTTCTTCTTAACGAACAAGACCGGTGCTCCCCAAGGTGAGAAACTTGGTCTTATAAAGCCCTTACTGAGCAGTTCGTTAAGTTGACCAGAGAGTTCCTGCATCTCAGCTGGTGCTAAGCGGTAGGGCGACTTGGCTACTGGGGTAGCTCCTGGGACTAAGTCGATTCTGAACTCGACCTGCCGTTGCGGAGGTAATCCAGGTAGCTCTTCGGGGAAAATGTCGGGGAAGTCGCTCACTACTGGAATGTTCTTTAGTTCTTTCGTTTCGAGGCTCGTGTCGACGACGTGAGCAAGGAATGCATGGTATTCTTTACGCAGATACTTCTGCGCTTGAATACTTGAAATTATACGAAGATTTGCACCAGGTTTGTCGCCGTAGACTATAAGAGTTTCGTTAGACGGACTGCTTTCTCGTAGCACATGATGTCAGCGTGATGAAGACTTAACCAATCCATGCCGATGATAACATCGAAGCTTTTTATTGAGACCGGCATGAGGTCGATTGGGAATGAATGGTTATCTAGAGTTTGGGTACAACCTAAGTATATGCTATTTGTTCTTTCAGTTTTTCCATTAGCCATTTCTACTGTGAATAGTTCTTTGAGTGCGTGTGGTAGTTGTTTAAGCATGCGAGCAAATTTATGGTTTACGCAGCTTCGCTCCGCTCCACTATCGAACAGAATGCATGCATAGGGGTTATCAAGGAGGAACGTACCAGTCACCACTGTCGGGTCAGCAACTGCTTCCCTGTGGCCTATAGCTAGTACCCTCCCTGCTCCTCCAACATTCTTCACTTTGGGGCAGTCCCTCTTAAAGTGGCCTGCTTCGCCACATACATAGTAGGTCGGGCTCGCGCCAGAGCCAGGGACCTGGGTGATCGGTTGTGCCGGGAACTTACAGAAACGGACGGTGTGTCCTTTCCTGTTGCAGTTAGAGCACTGCATTTCACGGCAGGGGCCGTTGTGGTGGAAGTTGCATTTGTTGCACTTAGGCAAACTTCCAGCATACTGCTTCCCCTGAACAGTAGCAGCGGTAGGGGTTACCGCGGCATGCACTGCCACAATTTGCTGCTTTCTGGCAGCTTGCTGCTTCTTCTTTTCATCCCAGAATTTCCACTTAGTGTCAGCGGGTTTGGAGGGTTCCGGGATGGTTCGGGTGGTTGTTGTTGCAGGGGTTTTGACTCCATGGTCAATGAGTCGCTGTGCCAGTCGCTTGGCACTGTCGAAGGTAGCGGGGTTTGATGCTAGGACATTCCCCTGATACGGAGGCACTAGCCCCCATATGTACCTTTCGATCTTTTTCCCTTCAGTGGGAACCATATTGGGGCAGAGGGCCACCAGCTCGCTGAATCGGGCAGTATAAGCGATTACGTTGGTGCCCTTTATAGTCAGGTTCCAAAGTTCCTGCTCCAACTTCTGGACTTCGCCCCTCAGGTAGTATTCCTCAATCATGAGGTCTTTCATTGTTTCCCAGCCCATGTCGTTGGCTATGACGAGGGTTAGTGCTTTAACGTGGACGTTCCACCACATCAGGGCTTTTCCCTCAAAGGTGCATGCGGCATACTTGACTTTGCTCGCAGCAGGGCATGAACAGATTTCGAAGACTGATTCAGTCTTCTCGAACCATTACGAGAGGGCAATGACTCCGCCGGTGCCATAGAAAAGCTTCAGCTTGCAATTGATGAAATCCTTGTAGGAGCACTCTCTCGAGCGCACAGGGGTTTCAACCGGAATTGATTCCACAGGGGTTCCACCTCTACTGGCATCAGATGAGTGATAATTAGCCATGGCAGTTGCCACTGCTGCAGCTACGGCAGCATTCAGGGCTGCAGTATCGATGACCGGAGGTGGAGGAGGCGGTGGAGGTGCAGGGTTATTCCTGGGAGATTTGCGAGGATGCATCTTTCAGCTATAAGTTGATAAAGATAAGAAAGATGGTAAGAATCAATTTGTAAGCAACGTGAGAGTGACACATGGACTAACTAACCATAGCCCAACAATTGAATGAGTGTTTGAGATCGCAACCAAGAATATTAGTAGGAAACACAAATGTACAGATTTTTCCCACAGATTCGATAGATGTCAATAATACTGGTATTACTGATGTAATAAGTTCAGGGAAAATTGACCTATCAGTAGGTCTTACATCATACCATACAGAAAAGTTTGACGGTTCTTAGATTTCTTAATAGAGTACTGAAAGTTAGGAATATTTTACAAACAAGTGCTACTTAGAGCACAGATGTTAAAGGCTATTCCTTAACCAAAAGACAGAGATGTACTAGACATCATCTAACGGCGATGGGAATTTCTCGGGCGAGCCCTGAGGTCTGATACTTGACGAGACACCTCTTGAAGGTGTCGCTCCTGAGCCCTCTGACGGGCTCAAAGTTCCAAGACTTTAGCTCGGGAGGCAGCCAGCTGTTGCTGTAGGGTTTCATTGGTTCTCCGGGTCCGTTCCATGTCTTCTTCAAGACGGCGGATGCGGACTGTGTTGACACATGAGTTGGCATCAATCTCCATGACCCGGTCGATGACTGCTCGACCTTGCTCAATATTACGAGCTATTTTGCGGGTAATGACGGGCAGAGCTCGGTCATCAGAGCCACCTTCGCTGACGTTGTAAAAGCTTCGGTCCCCAAAGTATGGTAAGGGTTGACCCTGTTCGTCATTCCAGCGATTCAAGTTGGTTGCCCACAAGGGAGTAGGACTTGGAAAAGCCGGTTGGGGGTTACTGTTCGGGGCTTGACCTACTAGCTGTAGGTTGTAGACTTCAGGCTCGGAGTCGGATCCATCAGAAAAGCCTTCTGCGAGGTGATCATCCAAAGGGATTGGATACTCATCTTCGGGATCTTCCTCGATCCACCCGACATTGCCTTCGTTTGGAAAGTACGGGTCGCCATGATGGAATCCAGCCATTTAAATCTACGCGAGAAGAGAGGTATAAGAATATAGTATATATGTAACTAGTAGTACAAAATACACCTATAGTATTTTAAGTTTAAGTTCTACTGATCTTCTTGTGGTATTGTTGGTAAGTTTTTAGACTTGTTAACACATCACCACCTATCTAGGGCATATGCTAATCACTCCTCGGACCAGCATAGTTGACCAGGCTATGCCATTCCCAGGATTGACCATACATCCCCGAGCTCACTTGTGATATTTAACAATCGTAATACTTTTCTTCTTGTCATTGTGAAACTGATTTTAGTATGAACGCAGACTAGTATACTTAATTAAATATTTTAATATTTAAAGTATAGGCTCTGGGTCAGAGTGCTTTAATCCCTAATGGGTTTATAGTTTAGTATATCTTTTATGGGTTGATATACTTGATTCACTATAAACAATGCTCTGATACCAATCTGTCACACCCCAAAACCAAGAACGGGGGAAACGTTCTGGGGCAGAGGACGTCATTTACAGTATCACAACATAGTAAATGTAAATAAGCAAACAACATCATCCATTGCATTAAATATATAATTTTAATACAAGCGTGTTCTGTACAGTTTTAGACACCAAAAATATAATGTAAATCAAAACAATATGATGAGTCTTGAATGCGCTCCATCTTCTCAAAAGCTGGCATCAGTACTTGTCTACTGATGACCTGAGAATACAAGTTATTTTGAAAGAGTTTATCAGCATTAAGCTGGTGAGTTCATAAGTATTTTAGTGTCGGCGTTTGTTATCAAAACGTTTGAACGTGTCTCAAGTATAAGTTTGTAAAATGTATGTAAATGTTTGTAAAAGTTTGAATCTCTCAGAAAAACCTATATTTTCTATTAAAGTAGCCTTCTACCAAGGCTTAACTGTTTTGTATGCTCGTTTGTTGTAAAAGTGTGTAATTTCCCAAGTGTAACTATCATTTAACAAATATAGTTTGTACATTAATGTTTAAGTGAGGTTATCACTAAAAATATGTAATGGGTAAATCATGGTAGTACTATAGTTTTGTATTATAGGAACTACTGCTGTACTAACTACCTTAAAGCGGATTTATATTAAGGTATAATGTGATAATTGCACCATACTATCGACTGGTAACAACGACATACGAATGGTCGTAATAACGGAATGACGTTTGGCACCCGCAGACCTACAAGTCCGGCTGTAGCTAGCAGCAAGGTGTAGGATAGTCAATCCAGTATAGATATATACGCAAACTCACGCTCTCCCTCCAAGAGAATTCTGGCTACAACTCGGGCCATGACATTTAAGGCATGCTCCGATCCAGTGGATCACAATTGTTAACGTATTCTTGTATATGTAATGTAATGTTTCTCGTTCTAGTATAGTTGTATATGTTCTCCTCCTAGTATAGTTGTATATGTTCTCTTTCTAGTATAGTTGTATGTGTTCTCTTCCTAGTATAGTTGTATATGTTCTCTTTCTAGTATAGTTGTATATGTTCTCGTAGTAATGTAATGTATAGACTCATGAATGAACTGACTCATTGATCTAGAAGTTGTAGTAGTATGATCCTGTGTTACCCCGATGGTAACTTACTAGTGATGTGAATAGTACGCATGAATATGGAAGTACTTTTATGTCTATATATGTATATTTGATATATAATTAATATTGAAACGACCTTCGGATGGTCACCTGAAATCCCACCAGACCAGATCCAAATCGAGAAAAAGGAAATAGGGCGGATGTCCTTCCTAAGCCCTTTAAACATTTCTTATATATCTATACATATATGGGCATGAAATTTATAAGAAGTATAACAAGGTTTAAATAAAATTATTTGATAAGTAAAAGAGTTTGTAAAACATTTCGAAGTAAAGCAGTTTGATAAACAGTTTGAACAGTGATAAAATCATTGGTTTTCTAGTTATTAATAACATGTGATTAATGCAATCACATGTGATTGATTTCAATAACTATAAGCATTGAACTTGTATCCCCCCATAAAGTATTTAAAACATTTAAAAGCATTTCAAAGGTTAATTAAAGGGGTATGAACTCACTTGCGGTGAGTGGTTTGGATTGTAGTGTCGGATACCGTGCTAGGTGGCAAACGGAGACTTGTTCACACGCGCGAGCCTAGTTATCATATAATAAGCATATTTATAACTAATTACCCAAATAATAACTTAATGAAATAAGTTGGGACACTTAGGAACATGTAAACACTCTGTATAAGTGTTATAGGTCCTAATGGTTGTATCTAAGTGTTGTGGGACAAGGCTAAAGGGGTTGGAAGCTTCCAAGAACCTTGAATAAGAGTTAACTACCCAACAAACCCCACCCAAGGAGTTTACGGTTGTAAACCCTTGATTTTACGGCCGTGAACTCCACTCTTAATGGTTTTGGGTGTTTTAAGGTGCTAAATGAATTCTAGAATAAGCCTAGCTTGGTGGTTTAATCCTTTGGGTAGTTTAGGGCATAGATAACACTCCTTTGAGGAGTTTACAGCCTAAAGACAATACCCCTTAGAGTTTACGGCCGTAAACTCTCATGGGGTGGATGTTTTAATTCTTTTAAGTCTCTTGCACAAGTAGGATAATTTCTAGGCTTTTGATTTAGGCTAAGGGGGACTTTAGGCACACTTTGGTGCCTTTTCTTGGAGTTTACGGCCCAAGAGCATTTCTTGGCCGTAAACTCCCTTTTAGGGATGATTTTGATGTGTTTTAGTCCACATTTTAGCTACAAGTATTTGAGGGTAATAGTCTAAAGCCTTAGGGGGTGATTAGGGCTCATTTTGCCCTTCAAAATGGTGTTTACGGTCCAAGAATTTCTTGGGCCGTAAACTCCTAAAACTTGGTGTTCTTGATTGATTTCTAGCCTCAAATGATCCTACATATTATGCTAAACTATTTGCCTAACACGGAATTGGGACTAGATAGCCTTAAAGCTCCTTTTTGGAGTTTACTCCCCAAGAACGTTCTTGGGCGGTAAACTCCCGAATCTCATATATTAGACATGTAATCTATGTTAATAAGCATAAAACAAACATTATAACACAACTAGAGAAGTGTACTCACGATTTGGGATGAAAACCTGAAGACCCGTGAGAGAGAATATGGCTTTTCTCTAGTTGGAAATGTGAATAATGAATGAATTTAGTTCTGAAATCTATTTATAGTCCTGAAATATTTTGGCAGAAAATATTTTTATTCTGGAATTAGACTCTAATATTATGAAGTTTTGAAATGCTCAAGTTTCACAAACCCATGAGCATCCACTCTCCTGATATCTCCTTAAACGTAAACCCTAATGTACACAAAGTTATTCGGAAAAGTCTGAAATTCATTGAAACTGGACTAGCTTCTATTGAATAGATAATGTTCGTACAAAATGGAAATTTTGGGTTGTCACACGTTCGACTAACGACCCTACACCAATCAAGGAAGCGGTGGGTGAGAGTGGACACCCATTAAGTTGTCATTTTATAGGCAACAACCTTATACCCCCCTTATAGACCGGCTTCATGAATGACGCGTACTAGCGGTAAGACGACTTGATCTTATACATACATACATATATATATATATATATATATATATATATATATATATATATATACATATATATATATATATATATATATATATATATATATATTATTAACATATAATATTATAAAGTATAAGGGTTGAATTTTAACTTTTAAAATTCTAAGGGTTGGAACCAAAGTTTTAATCAAGACTTTACTTGTTCCAAAACTTGAGGGAAAGTTTTGTAAACTTTCACTACTTTTCATTTCTTATAACTAATGAATTTAATTGAGTAATAGAAATGAAGACTCTTCATTTTTATAACTCTAGTGTTCTTTTAAAGGCTTTAATAAAAGTGTGACTTTTGGTTTTCCATAACTTGAGGACAAGTTATGGACACCATTAAAACACTTTATGATCATGAATTAAACTACCATAAAGGTTACAAGCAATTCCTATGATCATCTAGTCTTCATAAGTTCAAGAACATGAATATGAACATTTCAAGAATAAAAAATTACACTTAAAAACTTGTAATTTTGATAATTGCCATTGCAAATGGAGTAGCATAAACATTACACCATCTAAAACAAGTTTTCAAGTACCAAAACAATTTAGGGTAATGTTTCTAGTCCATTTCCAGCAACAAACGTCGAATTTATGAAAAATGCAGCCTCTACTCGTCGAGTGCAAGAGCATACTCGACGAGTAGCTTGCATTTCTTCATGGACTCATCGAATCACCCCATGGACTCGGCGAGTTCTTACGAGCAGAAAACAGAAAAACGATTTTTTTCAACAGTTTGCACAAAAAAATCAACAAACAAGCTTACGCTCTGATACCACTGGTGGGATTTGAGCATTCTAACACTTCCTAAGTGTACATGCAACCCTAATAACCATGGATCTATTTTTGTCTAATAATCATGCAAAGTTGAATTCCAAGGTTATATTCCTATCTAGCATACATGGGGAGCCATTTTTAACTTGAATGAAAGATAGAATAACATACCTTGTTGTTGCTTATGATCCTTGAAACCTTGTGAGCCTAGCACCCCAAGTGTGATGCCTCAAATGCTGCATACAACACCAAAAACTTTTGGAATGACTTTAGAGAGAATACACACTTCTAAAATCGACCTAGCCCTCTTGTTTCTTGTGTGTAGCCGATTTTGGTGGAGAATATGTTCTTTATATAGTGTTGACACATCTAGGGTTACACCATGTAAACCCTAATGTGTCATGACTCTTCATTTCCATGTCCCATGGGTTTGTAACTCCCATGGAGCATCCTATGGGTGGAACCCAACTTGATAATCCATGGAGCCTCTTAGCCCACTATACAAGTTTTGGATGATTCACATAATCAACCCATATATTTAATTAGTTATCTTTTGATCACCTAATTAATTATAAATTAATTCTTGATCAAACTAATTAAATAATATTATTAATATATTAGAACTTATAATATATTAATAAACCACAAGTGTTATTTCTCTCATTTAGTCTATCCAATTGCATGGTGCCATGCAACCCAAATGGACCATGTCGGGTCGGGTCAAGTACATACCAGGAATAGTTATGGACTTAGACACCTTATCCAACACCTACTCTATCGACCTTCCGGTCTATACCATATTGATCTTCTGGTCCATACACTGTTAAGCTTCCGATCCCTACCATGTTGACCTTCCGGTCCATACCATGCTACTCATAAGATACATAACATATACATATCACATAGAAACATATATCACATACTCGGCATAGCACATAAGACCTTCCGGTCATACATAATTACCATTCTAGGTAAGGTATAGTAAAAAGACTCACCTCGTATGATGTCTAGTAATTCACATGCTCGATATCCCCGAACTCGAAACAATGACCTAGCCCCCGCGTAATCACATAAAGTAATTATCTCAGATCAGTCACGACTCTCAAGGCTAGACTAATCCCTTCCCATGTTCTCTCTGAAGGCTAAAAGACCATTTTACCCCTCTAATGGTCCAAAAGTCCACATGTTGGCCAGTCCTCAAAAGTCAACGAAAGTTAATTGTACGAAGGTACGCTGTGCGTACCAGTTCTGTATGTGGGGCGTACTTCGTTGTCATCCAGAATCAGGGAACTCAACCCGCTACGCAGCGCGTACTGGGATTACGCCCAACATAAGTCCCGGTTTCATACTTTCATGATTTTTGGTATGAATAGATAAGGACATAAGCTCATATCTCAGATCCAAGCATTCTATTGACTCTTAAGCCATAAAGTCGAAACCTTTAAGACTTTGCATGGATGTAAAGGTCACCAATCACTTTAAACACACATCCTCTTTCCCCATTAAGCCCTAATCTCATGCATGCCTTTATCATAACATCCAAGATTGGATTTTTATGGATCTACAACACAAAATACACTAAAATGGGGTAGACCAAGGTCCATGGAGTTCCTTTGCTCAAAAAGTCTCCACCTTTGGGACTTAAACCTTAAAAATGCTCTTATATGATGTTCATAATAAAAGATTGGTAAAGTTTGAAGCTTTTTACCTTTGTGAGAAGCTCCCCACTCAATTTAGCTCAAATCTAGTAGCTTGGACTCAAATCTTTTCTCTTCAAGGTCTTCTCTTCTTCTTCACAAGCACACAATGACACTTTCAAGCTCAAATACCGACACACAAGTTTAGAACGAAGGTTTAGCTCTTTTAGGGTTTCACTCTCTGGAAATGGTGGCTGGGATGGAGGCCATAACCTTCCTTTTGTAGTGCTCATATCTTATTTAGGGATTTGAGTCTGGGCCCAGTGTAACTATGGTACGCCCAACGTACTTGGGTAAAGTCTGCATCAAAGGCACGCCCATGGGTACATGCAGCGTACTCTTTAGTATGCCCAGCGTACCCACTCGTCACCATTTTCTATTTTGGGCTAATTTTGAAAACTTGGAAAAGAAGAAGGATTTTAGAGATATACTTAAATTTCAGGATGTTACACTGACTTACGCCAAAGTCAAGGTATAATACCAGAAGCCCACGAGTCTACTACAACAACCAGACATACCCGAACGGAAATGGGAAAGGATAACCATGGACTTCATCACCAAATTGCCCAAGACAAAGAACGACCTAACACCATTTGGGTAGTCGTTAATAGGTTGACCAAATCCGCCCACTTCCTGCCAATAAAGCAAACTAAAAAAATGGAGAAGTTAACCAGGACCTATATAAAAGAGATTGTAAGATTACACAGCGTGCCGATCTCTATTATCTCCGACAGAGATAGTAGATTTACCCCACGGTTTTGGAAGTCACTTCAAAGGTCATTGGAACCATGCTCGATATGAGTACATCCTACCATCCCCAAACAGATGGGCAAAGTGAGAGGACCATCCAAACACTAGAGGATATGTTAAGGACTTGTGTGATAGACTTCGGCAACACATGGGATACCCATTTTCCGCTCGCCGAGTTCTCCTACAACAATATCTATCACACTAGCATCAAGGTCTCTCCATTTAAGGCTCTATATGGATGCAAATGCCAATCACCTCTGTGTTGGGTCAAGGTGGGAGACACGCAACTGGTGAAAGGGAAAGTACCCGATAATAATCTCATCGGTCCCGAGATCATCAGAGAGACAACCGAGAAGATCGTCCAAATTAGGGAACAACTAAAGGCGTCTAGAGACCGACAAAAGAGCTACACGGATAAACAACAGAAGCCCTTGGAATTTCAAGTCGGAGACCGCGTGCTGTTGAAGGTCTCTCCTTGGAAAGGGATGATACATTTTGGAAAGCATGGGAAATTGAATCGAAGATACATTGGACCGTTTGAGATGCCTTCCAGGATTGGTCTGGTGTCTTATAAGATTCAACTACCGCGTGAGCTCAACAATGTACACCCTGTCTTTTATGTGTCCAATCTGAAGAAATGTCTATCCGAAGAAACTCTCGTTGTCCCGCTTGATGAGATTGAAATAAACGAGAGCCTCCATTTCATCAAGGAACCCGTAGAAATAATTGATAAGGAAGTAATGTGAACGAAACAAAGTAGCATCCCCATTGTGAAGGTCTAATGGATCGCCAAAAGAGGACCTGAGTTCACCTGGGAACGCGAAGACCAGATGAAATAGATGTATCCACACCTTTTCCCTAGTTAATGAGGGCCCACTCTAAAACTAATTTTGAGACGAAATTCCCTTTAATAGGGGGATGATGTTACAACTAGTAAATTTAGGGTCAAGTAAAGTCTAGATTGTAACTATGTACAAATGAATACACAATGTAACCTTGTTGCAATTGATTCTTGTAAATCCAAAACAACATTGTTATATGAGTACATACACACATACATATATATATATATATATATATATATATATATATATATATATATTCGTAATAAACAATTAGAAGACCAGAATAGATCAAATAGTAACACATAAGTCAAAAGTGGGCCATTGCTTTAAGGTTTTCGGCCATGAAAACCTCTTGACCGAAAACCCTTTTAATGGTGATCTTGAAGACCCAAAAACTTCCATGAGCCATAACAAATCTGAAATCCACAAGCTAGGACCACCCTAGAATCGAAAAACCTTCTTATGGAAAACCCTAAAGGCCAAAAACCCCCTCCCTTGTCCAAGAGATTTCAGTTGGGTGTAATATCCAAGACATTGACTTTGAAAATTTGCATCTTCCCTAGAGGCTCATTAACCACCGAATTCATATACCCTACACAACAACATACACCATGCCTCCGTAAAAGACACATAAGTGACCAACATATATCAAGAAAAGCCTCATCCTTCCCTCCTTTTTATCTTGCGGCTGTGAGGGCCTATTCCTCTCACCACTTTCACTTTTCTTCAAAACACTCTCTAGAAAAAACTCAAGTTTCTCAAAGATCTTCATTTTCAAGTTGGATTTAGAGCCCATCGGTAAGCATTTTCATGTATCACAAGTGTTTCTATGCACTTCTAGGTAAATTTCATTATGTTTACTCACATTTTTCGTATATGAAACCCTTAGGATACAAACACCTGCAAGAAGCTCTTAAAGTTCATACCAAAAGCTAGGCTCGAAAATCCGCATCATCTTCCTTCAAACCATCTAAAAAATCAACTCAATGTGAGCTTCATACCCCTATTTTCGAGTTTTTCATGCTTTAGGGGGAATACAAGTCAAATGTGTTTGTCCTTTGGATATTTGTATGATCTATTCTTATTGTATGAATATTGAGTAATCTTTGTATAAAATGTGGACATTACTTTCTTATCATATAAAAATCGTGACCTATGAGGTTGATAAGCAAAAATGACCAAAAACATAACTCATTTTGTGGTAACAAATATCAACAAGAAAAATATGGGTTGTGCAAACTGCAAGTTTATGGTAGTTTTTACTAAAAATAGTATTTCTTGTAGAAATCTTTACATATTAGACATTTCGATTTTGGTGGGTTAAAAACCCAAGAAAATTATGTGTTAATAACATATATCTACCGAATCCAACGCCTGAAGAACGTCATAGATGCATAACAGTCATATTAAGCATAGTTATAGTAACTCATATAGGGATTAACAATACTATCTCGGTTTACGAGAAGCTTACACTTCAATAGTTCTATAAAAATATAAAGCTACATACAACACTATTGCTTAAATTTTACTGATCTTAAGGTTTAAGACATCAGTTCACATTTAAGAAAATATGGGATTTCTGGAAAACATACACTATCACTTTGCAAGGAAAAGATACAGAAGTCATACAAACATTTTTGTCTTGGATAAAAGACTTATAGCCCATTTCTATAGAAAACATTGGATTTTCTGGAAGTATACCAAAACGATTTTTAACAAGACAGTTGCAAACCCTTTTGAAACAAAAATGCTTTTGAACTCACCAAAATTCATTGTTGATGCTTTTCAAAATCACTTGTATTCTCAGGGAGCCAGTAACAGGTATTCAAATATTTTGAGAACAAGTGTTGCTGCATTATGGAATTCTACTTTTCAGACATTATTGTGTAACTTTTGAACAAACACAATAACTATGTAAACTTGTATTCTTCATGTATGATATCTGGGTTGCTATGTGTCACACCCTGAAACCCAGGGCGGAAACGTTCCGGGGCGGAGGTGACTTCATGTTGAATATCATAACCAATGTACATAGTAAGCTCAGTAAACACAAAACATTACATTACATAGAATCATTTACATTTGTTTGAAAGTAAAGGTATACAAGTGTTATACACATATATCATATGAACAAAACAAAGACGAGTCTTCTAAACGCTCCGTCTTCTCTAAAAGATGGCGATGTACCTGTCTAATGCTGACCTGAGAATACAAGCAGTTTGAAAATCAGCATAAAGCTGGTGAGTTCATAATCGGTTTAGTTTTGAAAAGATCGAGTTTCCTTTGGTTTTTCTGAAAAAGTTGTTATCCAAAAAAATCCCATATTTTCTTATGAAAACAGTTTAGTTATCTTTCGATACATAATTTCATTTATGAGTAGATATGTTGTTCCAGGAAAATCCCATATTTTCCTATTAGTTTAGTTTCCATTCATTACATAATTTGTTTATGGGTTGTTATGTTATCCCAGGGAAATCCCGTATTTTCCTAAATGTTGCCGTTAGTTCTTAGTTCAGGTTTCGATGTACTAGTATCTACCATACTTATAGTATTAATTAGGTGTTCTGATATCTTAGTTACCCTACATTCGAATATCGATTATCTACTATTCTTAGTTGTATTTTCGAATATTTCAATACACTCAGAAACGTACATTAAATGTATATTCGATATTCTGGTGATTTCCAAAAGAGTACATTAGACATATCTTCGAAACTCGGTCAACATCCAAAGGCGTATGTTTTCGAAACTCAGTCGATGTCCATAGGCGTACTTTCGAATTATTTTCGAAACTCTGGTGACACTCAAGGCGTACATTAACTGTATATTCGAAGTCTCGGCGTCATCCAAAGGCGTGCTTTCGTATTCGTATTCGTATTCGTATTCGTATTCCTATTCGCATTCGTATTCATATTCGTATTCTTATTCGTATACCTATTCCTATTTGTATTCGTATTCGTATTCGTATTTGTATTCGTATTCGTATACCTATTCGTATTCGTGTTCACATTTGTATTCATTTTCGTTTTCATATTCGTATTCACATTCGTATTTGTATTCGTATACCTATTCATATTCGTATTCACATTCGTATTCGTTTTCGTTTTCATTTTCGTTATCGTATTCGTATACCTATTTGTATTCATATTCGTATTCGTATTCGCATTCGTATTCGATTTTGTTTTCGTATTCGTATTCACATTCGTATTCGTATTCCTATTTTGTTAGTATTAATCTTAGTTTATGATTAGTATGATTTCTTTTGCAAAATGTAATATAGTTTATAACAGTTTTTAAAGAAATCTGCATTTAGTCTAACAGTTTACTTTGCAATTCGAACCATTGGTTAACATGATTTTTGATATTTAGAGCATACATAAAATGAAACATTTGAGCTGAAAATAAGTTTAAGTACAATATTTCCTTGTAATTTTGCTTGTATTCCCCCCCCCCCCCCCCCCGCCCGAAAACATTTGAAAAACACGGAAAAAAGGTAGGGGAATGAACTCACCGATTGAAGAATGTGCCTGATTGGATGCTAATCGTTGGTTCGGGGCTTAACCGTGTGGGGTTCCTATGTAATATGAAATGATACACAATTGTATCTAATTAGACTTTGAATCACTAATTAGATAAGATTATACACTCCAAAACGCGAAAACACTTCAAAATAAGTGTTTGGAGTGACCCGGGTGACATCTAAGGACGTATAAGGCTTGGGTATGGAGTTTACTCCTCTAGAGTAAACTCATAAGAGGGTTTATGGCCCTAATGACCCTTTCCCCATGAGGTTACGGCCGTAAACTCATGGTGGGCTGTTCTATGATGCTAAATGGCCTTATATCACTTGGGGATTAATGCTAGACTTGGTTTTGAGGCTTTGGAATGGGTTTAACTCACATATGGACCATTTATAGGAGTTTACGGCAGTAAACTAGGAGTTTGCGGCCGTAAACTCCCCCACACACATTCCTTTGATGTTTTTGTGGTCCTAGGTCCTTTACAAGAGTATCTAAGTCATAATACAAGCCTTGGGTGAGTTTAAGGTACCATAAGACCATGTTTTAGGAGTTTACGGCCTAAGAACCCATTCTTGAGGGGTTTACGGCCATAAGCTCCTATGGGAGTAGTTCTACCATGTTCAAGGCCCTTATCTTGGTTGTGGTTGCTTCTAGACTTCATTCTAAGGCTTATGAGGTGTGTAAGTGGCATTTTAACACCTAAAAAGGAGTTTACTCCCCATGGATAGGTGTTTACGGTCCAAGCATATGCTTAGGCCGTAAACTCAAGTTCATACCCTAAATGAAGAGATCAAGGTGTTCTAAGTCCATGCAAACAAGTCCTTAGGTCATATCTAGGCTCCAAATGAGGTTTGGAAGGGTTTTAAGGCTCAAAACCCCCCGTTACATGTGTTCACGGCCTAAGGAGGTTCTAGGACCGTAAACACATGTTTATGGTTCTATTCCTCATATTTTTCACGAATTTGAAGGCCAAAGGTGTTATACTAGGAGCTAGGATAGTTACCTTGATGATTTGGAGCTTGTTTTGGATGATTTTGGCTTGATTTCAAGTTTTAGAGAGAGAAAGTAGAGAGAGAGAGAGGGGAAAGGCTTCAAATGAGCCTCTCTCTCAACTTTATATATGCTCAAAGTTTGGGACACGGTGGAATTCTACCCGATACTGTTGATAAGCGAGGCTTTTGGTCGTACCCGATTTAATTATTTTATAACTTGACGGAATATAAACTAAAATTTTTCTAAATAAAATTTGGAACGTTTCCACGAGTTTCTAATGCGTTTGGACAAATATTAAGTCATAATAGCAAACTCAAATAAATGACTTAATTTTTTTGAAACGAACGGAAACAATTCAAGACGATGAATTTTAAAACACGGAATGGGTTACGACGACGGAACGAACTTCGGGTTGTCACACTATGTTTCATATATATTCAATTGTTATGATACTCTAAATGACATCTATGCCTCCGAACGTTTCCGCTGCTCCGGTTCGGGGGTGTGACAGATACAAATTGTTGAGTAAAAAGGGTTTAATCTTTGAATGATATTGAGTTAAGTGTGGAATTAATGGATCTTTTAGTGAAGCTCAAGAATAACTAGATTGTGGAAAAATAAGGAAGAGATATAGCAACAAGTTTCCTTAAAATAAAAGCAAGTAAATAGCACTATAGTTGAATCGTAACAAGGCTTGCATTCAAGACCAGGTTAGAACATAATGAACAACTAAGTATGAAAGATAATATTGATAAATAGACTTCTGTATTGATATAACGATTACACAGAAAAGATATCAGAAGTGAAAAACCTACATAGATTGATCACCAAGATCAACTATTTATAAGACAAAACATTACACATTAAATTACAAAATAAGAGTAGATTGACGGCCCTGTTCATGACTAATGTGTGTAGTCCACCAAGAAATGTTAGGATATATTTGATCATTATGTTATCACTAAAAAATAGAATAACATCTTTAGACTTTGCCTCTCCGGTATTGCTCAACAATATACAAGGCTCTTCGGTAAGCCTTATCTTCTATCCGGTTCCTTGAATCATCAACATTATGGTATGGATTACACACTTCAGTTGCCGAGGGTCACTTTATGTCTTAACAATATGTCATCGGAAATATCATTCTATAATGAATCTTAGGCATAACGATCTTGCAATATGAATATTCAGGAATCACGTCATACATGAAGAACTGTCGTCGCATGATCCATAGCATTTCAAAAATCGTCGAGATTAAGCCACCTTAGTCGATATTTTAAGAATTAAGCATTGGACCAGATTAATCGGTAAAGAAAGTAACAAAATAACCAATGAATTTTATCACATAAGTCTTAAATCACATAGAGAATTGAAACCCAAATTCATAACCCTAAATCGGTGAACATTCATAAATTAAAGCAATTGCATGTTTCTTTGTCCAAATTATCATAGAGGAAAGTTGTTGGATTAGGTGTTTAAGCCCATTTATATAACTAGTATCTACTTGACCCGATAGTAGCATGGACCTTTTAGGTTGCTTTCACCAGAACAATTTGATAGGACGGACTTTTTAGGAAGTGTTTATTTGTGACTTACTAATATATTATAAGTATAATATATTAATTGAGAAATCATATTATTTAATTAGTATTGATCAAGAATTAATTTGGAATTAATGTATTGATCAAAAGTTAATTAAATATACGGGGGTTGATTAAGTAAATCAGTAATACTTATAGTTGGGCTAATGATCCATGGTTGATTTAGGTGGGCTAAACCTATATGATAGTCCATAAAAGTTTAACCCATGTAACCGAAGAAATATGAAGGGTCATGGTGAATTTGGGTTTACGTGGATGAAACCCTAGGCTTTGCCACATTATAAAAGCAACCCCATAGTCACTAAAATCGCCCCCATGCACTCTTAAGAAGAATCACATCCGATTTGGTGCTATCTAGCCACTTCTCATAAGCCTCCTCTTGCATTTGGTGTTTGTAAAACATTCGAGGAATCACACTTGAGGTGCTAAAGCTTTCAAAGGCCAAGAACTACAAGATACATCAAGAGGTATTCATCTAACTTGGATTTTATGCTGTATATCCTTAATTGTATGCTAGTTAGGATGTATGCTTTGGAAAAGGGAAATTCCATCTATAATTAGAGAAAACTTAGATCCAATGTATCTAGGGTTGCATATGCACCATAGGAGTGTTATAGTGCTCAAAACCCAATAGTGGTATCAGAGCCTAGGATTGTTTTCTATTATATTGATTCTATTGTCTTATTTTCAAAGTTGAAAAAGTCACATCGTTGGACTCTGACTACCGACTCGACGATTGCTATGATTGGATTCGATGAGTTGGATAATCAGATGATGAACTCGACAAGTCCATTACCAGACTCGACAAGTTGGATCATTAGATAGCAGTTTTCTTGAGTTTTTGGCCAGAATTGGATTGGGATCATTACCACAAACTGTTTTGTATCATTAAAAATATTTTTCCTGATATGGTAGTGATTATCCTTATCTAATTAAAAGACAATTGTCAAATTTCAAGATAATAAGTTGATTATTTGTATTATTTTATGTGAATTGTTTTGCTATATGAGTTAGATTAGATTAACTTGATGAATAACTAATTATATGATAATTGTATAAGTTATAAATTATCTAATTTATTCTTGAAGAGAGTTTCATAACTTGTCTTCATGTTATGAAATATGAAAACTCTCATTCATGAACATTAAAACTCATAAGTTAGGGAAACCAAAAGTTTCGAAGAGTTATAAAACTTGCCCTCAAGTTTTCGAATTTGTAAAGTCTCAATTATGAAACATTTAATTCCAAAACTTATAATTTTAAAAGTTTAAAATTCAACCCTTATACTATTATAATATTAAAAGTTAATACTTATATATATATATATATATATATATATATATATATATATATATATATATATATATATATATATATATATATATATATAAGGCAAGTCAGTCTTACCGCTAGTAGGCCTCATTCACGAAGTTGGTCTATAAGGAGGGTATAAGGTTACTATCTATAAAATGGTGGTTTAATGGGTGTCCACTCTCACCCACCACTTCCTTGATTGGTGGAGGGTCGTTATCCGAATGGGTAGGATAGAACATTAATCTTTATTGATAAGTATAATGAAATTATAAAGTAACTAAACTTTTACAAATTCCCATTCTTAGTTACTTTAGGAAAAATGTGAAAATGGTGTTATTCCATGAATTTGCATTGCACCTTGCTAGTCGTTACTGGAGTGTGTGTGGTTAACTGGCACACTAATTTGGGACTAACAAGGGTGGCAAAGGGTAGCTTAATGTTTTTCACAGATCAATGGAGCGTGTGTGGTTAACCAGCACATTGATTTGTTGATAAGTGACATCAAGAGTACCAAGCGATTTGTACGGTTATTCACACCTTGTTTGTGATCCTCGGTATCCCAATCACAAACTTGAAGGGCATAATCGAGATTTAAACATGCCATTGAAAAGTTCAACGAATCTCAAAGAATCTAGGAATTTCAATTCATTTAAAACCTAATAATCAATTTCGTTTTTCATGGTTGAAATTGGTAAATC
The DNA here is from genome assembly GCF_002870075.4 of Lactuca sativa. Classification (NCBI taxonomy): domain Eukaryota; kingdom Viridiplantae; phylum Streptophyta; class Magnoliopsida; order Asterales; family Asteraceae; genus Lactuca; species Lactuca sativa. The sequence goes on from NC_056631.2 coordinate 115,381,130, forward strand.
GTCATTTACCTACCTTCAAATATTTTACAACTGGATTACGACATCCCTCTTCCGAATTGTATAATATTGTGTTAGGTCCTAGCCTTAATATTTGATTTGGGTGTTATATTAAGGATTATTATCTAATCTAAAATTGTTCCTTTTCCTTTTCAGATGTCTATCCCAAACAATGCTTCAGGCTCTAACCCTTCTAGCTCATCCCCCCCTCATGAATTTGGTTGAGAGAACTATCTTCGATGGGTCAAACTTCAACGACTGGATTCGAAACATTCGTATGGCCCTTCGCTACGAGGACTAAGAATATGTCCTCGATAAAGAGTTGAAGGAGATTGATGAACAAACTGCTACTCTCGAGCAAATCGAGGAATACAGGGTTCATCAGAGGGATGCGACAAAGGTGTCATGCATTATGATTGCTACCATGACTACTGAGCTTCCAAAGTCCTATGAGGAGTTCTGGATTCGAAATGCACCAAGATTTGATGGAAAGGTACCATCAAAGTGCTTGGCAGGAGAGGTATGAGATCATTGCCTCAATGATCACAACCAAAATGAAGATGAAGAGTTGGCTGTTGATATCATCCTAAATTATTTTCCTGCTTGTTATGCTCAGTTCAGAATGACATATCATATGAACAAGGAGGGAATCACTTTGAGCAAGCTTCAAGGCCTTCTAAGAACTACAGAAAGCAATTTCAAAGGCAAGTATGTTGTATCCACTCCTACTGCTGCTGCCCCTGTTCTGGCAATTGGACACGGGAAGGGAAAGAAGAGGAAGGCACCTTCTAAGAGCCATAAGGGAAAGTCCCATGATGGATCCTCTTCTAGTGGAACCAAAGGTGGTCCTGCTAAACCCTCTACCAATCTAAAGGAAGCAGAGTGCTTCTATTGTCATGAAAAAGGGCACTAGGCAATACTTGCAGGACATTAAGGATGGGAAGATAAAGCCCACCTTCGAAGGTATTTACACTATTCTTTCTAATAACTCGTCACACGATAATTCTTGGGTCCTTGATACAGGTTGTGGATTTCACATTTGTTCTGATTTGCAGGGACTAAAAAAGAAGTAGGGATGTGGAGCACGGGAAGATAAACTTAATCATGGGGAATAGGAAAGTGTCACCTGTCACCAAGATTGGAGTTTAATCTTTATTGCTTAGTAGTGGGTTAAATTTAGAGATGAATAATTGTTGTTACTCGTCGGATATGGCGAGAAATATTATTTCTTTTCATGGTTTGTATAAACAAGGTTTTAGATTTTCATTTGATATTGAAATTGGTTCTATTAATGCTTTGTTTAATGGTGAATTTTATTTTAAAGTATTGAATATTGATTCATCCAATGGTTTGGACAAGACATGCTTGTGGCATTGTCATATGGGACATGTTAACAAGAAGCGCATAGCCCAACTCCAAAAGGATGCACTCTTGGAGTCATTCGACTTAAAGTCGGATGACACTTGTGAATCTTGTTTGCTTGGAAAGATGACCTAGTCACCCTTCACTGGTACATGTGAAATGGGTGAAGGTCTGTTGGATCTCATACACACCGATGTGTGTGCACCCTTCAGATCCGCCACAAGGGATGCCAACCACTTCTATGTGACTTTTACTAATGATTACAACATATATGGCTATATCTACTTGATCAAGCATATGTCAAAAAATCTTTGAAAAGTTCAAAGAGCTTAAGTAAGAAGTGGAGAATCAATTGGGTTGGACGATAAAGATGGTCTGATCCGATCGGGGTGGTGAGTATCTTAATATCGAGTTACACGACTATCTAAAGAAATGTGGAATTGTTTCACAATTGACGCCACCTAGCACACCATAGCATAATGGTGAGGTTGAGAGGCAGAATCGAACCTTGTTGGACATGGTTTACTCCATGATGATTCAAGCTTCATTACCTATCTCATTTTCAGGTTATGCCATATCCTTAATCTAGTCCCAACTAAGAAGGTTGCCAAAACACCTCACGAGATGTGGATAAGGAAGGTTCCCTCGTTAGCACACATCAAGGTTTTGGGTTGCAAGACTTTTGTAAGATGAGAGACTCACGACAAGATCAAAGCTCGTAGTGAGTGATGTATTTACATCGGCTACCCGCAGAAGTCCTTTGGATATATCTTCTACAGACCGAGTGACAATGTTATATTTGTTGCGAGGAGAGGAGTTTTGAGAGAGAGAGAGAGAGAACTCATATGGCAAGAGGACAGTGGGAGGCAAATTGACCTTGAAGAGCTTCAAGAGTTAAATGTTAAAAGAACCTCAAACACTAGCGCTCAACCCAAGGAGGAAACTCCTGTTGAACCGATTGATGAGTCCGTACCTCTAAGACGTTCCAATAGAGTTAGTGTTCCACCTTTGTTATATGGTTTTCATATAAAAACTAAAGGTGATACATTTATCAGTGATAGTAGATTGATAAATCTAGATGAACCTAATAACTAAAAGGAAGCCATGGCAGGTCCCGAGTATGTGAAATTGATAGAGGATATAGACTGCGAGATTCAATCCATGTATGACAACACAGTTTGGAACTTGGTTGACAATGTGACAGGTTGAAAGACAGTCTGTGACAACCCGATATTTCAACTCTTTGTAACGACCAAAATGGGTCAAGTATTGTAACCACTTCTGAATAATAAAAAGTTACTTTCATAATAAAATGTATAAATAAGTTCCAATTAATTTCCTTCTATGATTAAATGTCTTTGAACCATGATCGTACGTGAAAAGAACGCCCAAATCCGACTTCATATAGCGAAGTTATGATTTTTCCAAGTTCGGCTTAGCAACAGACAGCTAAAAACTCGAATCGGAGATCGAGCGACTTTTGGCCGGAATGACCTAAACGAGAATCGAAGGTCTCGACAATGGTATTCCAGCGGTAAAAAGTCTGGCAAAAACCGACATCAGATAAAGAAGTTATGAATTTTCTAAGAAATTTCTTAAACACGATGGATTTTTAATAAATAATAAAAAAATAATTTTGGAATTTGCCGACGGAGTCTAAACGAAAGTTGTAGAGCGTAGTCTCACCTACGCGAGGATATAAAGACCATCGAAAACGGAGTTCGTATGAAGAAGATATGAATTTTTGAAGTTTATTAAATAAATAAATTATTTATTTTATTCAAAATTCGGATATTATCCGAAGGGGAGTCAGCGTCCTCATCCGAGGTACGCGCTGCGTACTCCTGTACGCCCCGCGTAACCGAGAGGATTGGCCTCTAATCGTCCACATCGCGCTATCCGAAGGAAACCGACCCGTCCGACCCGTCCGAAGCCCCGACCCGTCCGACCCGACGTCCCATCCGACCCGCGTACCCAGTAACCCGTCCCATCCGAACCGAGGTAGTCGAGGCTTCGGTCATGCATGACGTACGCGTACGCGCTGCGTACAAGCGTACGCCCCGCGTACCGAGGCAGACCAGCCTTACTATAAATAGGATGCGAGGGTTTCCAAAGAAGGGGTTCATTTCTCTTCTCTCTCTCTCAACTTTGCCTCGTTTTCCGTGTCCGTTCAAACCCGAAGCTCTGGTCTTTTTGGCTCAAGTCCCAAAGGTCAATTTTACTCCCGAGAATCCCGAGGAAAATCCGTTTCCCGAGACGAAACTCTGCCCGGTTTTCCATCTCGCTATCTCCAAAACTTTCAAGTGAGTTTCATACCCCTTAATCAACCGTTTTAATTATTCTAAATACTTTTATATGCTTTCAAGGGGGGGAATTACAAGTAAAACACACGAGTATTATCGTGTGTTACATAAAGAAACTCTTTTATATACTGTTATATATTCAAATCACATGTGATTTATAAACCTTTAAGGAACCTTTATATATATATATATATATATATATATATATATATATATATATATATATATATAACATATGTTACAATAGCATTTTATCCTTTAAAATATAAAGTTGTTGTAATGCATGTATAAACTAAACTGTTCTTAGATTATTCTTTTCTATCTTAAACACTACACCAAAAATCTATGCTTTCATAAACAAGTGATTCTTTTTCTAGGTATTTCTAAACAAACAAGGCACACTTTTTGAAAACTATAATAGGTATAGTTTTACGAACAGATTTCTAACTCTTATGTACTAGAAACATATATTTCAAGAAGTTTACTTTCGTATACAAGAACAAACGTAACATTTTAACAAGTAGATCTGTTTTTATACCACGGATTTGTGAGACACTAACTTCATGTACGTTCGAGTACACATTTCAAGTCCTGTATTATATACCAGAATCCCTTGCAGGGGGAGCATGGTGTTTGTGTATAGATCTATACGGGCTTGACAACCCGCGCCCTGACTGTTAGCTGCAGTCCACCGTTAGGGGTGACAAACGTCATAACATTCCAACGCCTAAAGAACGTTGTGTATAGGCATTCAGAGTCAATAGTATGGTTATAAAACTCACAAGGGGTATTAAAAATGCATTGATTTACAAGGTTTTCAAACTCATTGGTTATTCTACATTTACATACATTTTGGAAACAAACATTGGTCTTGAGTGAAGGCTACTTTTATACTAGTAGAAAATATAGGATTTTCTAAACACAAACAAACAAAGATAAAACATTTCATTTCATTCAAACATTGTCACTTAAATACTTATGAAATTCACCATCTTAAATGTTGATCTACTCTTTCAAAATTACTTGTATGTCCCAGGGATTCAGTAATTTCAGGTACTAATATGCTTTTGAAGAAGAGATGCTGCGGCGCCAGTTTAATCTCATATTTTGACATCATATTGTAATTGGTTTTGAACATGTAACGTTTGACAAATGTAAACTTTGAATTATATATATGATGGTTGTATTGCTTTCTTTACTATGTATTCATTTGTTACGTTACCACATGAAGTCATCCGCCCCCGAACGTTTCCGCCGTTCAGGTTTGGGGGTGTGATAGATTGGTATCAGAGCAATGTTTGTAGTGAACTAAGTATATCGAACCACATAAGATATACAAACTATAAATGCTTAAGGGACTAATACTCTCTGACGAAACAAATTTTCTTTTTACACTTAAGCAGCATTTCGTTCAACTTAAATTGATAGTTCATTTAAGTACAATTACATGCATACCACAAACTATTTTCATGTTATACAACTATACAAGTATTTAGACAAGTTGACACTACGATTGAGACTCGATATATGTAATCAGATTTTGGACAAATATAGCGTGATCAACTATATTTGCCCAAGATTGGACCAACGTATATCGAGGAATGATCGTAGTAAGCAACAAGTCAAAACTTACCAAACCATTACAAGAATCAAACACAAGAATTTAAATACTATAGGAGTATTTGCTATCTAAACTAGTTTAACTTACATGTTTTACATGTTCTGACTTTACCCAATTCTTATAACCCTATTTCTCGTACAGTCAAATGGCTGGATTTCACCACCCTGGCGACCCCTACTTTCCCAACCAAGGCAACGGAGGATGGATCGAAGATGATCCCGAAGAGGACGAGGAACCCATAGAAGTGGGTGATGACTCCGGTACCGACTCAGAGCCGGAAGTTATCGATCCACCACCCATTCAACCTCCCGTCTTCGTAAGGAACTTTCAAGGACCGACTCCCGTCTGGGGAAGTCACCTCCACCATTGGAGCCAACAGCAAAACCTACGCCCTCCCTACGGCATGTTCCGGGACTTCTATGATGTCCGTGGCGGAGGTTCGGCTGATCGAGCACTCCCGGTAATGGTGGGTAAGTTAGCCAATCACTCCTATCAGTCTGGAGTACAAGCTAGTCGACTCCGGGATATCAACGTGGAAGTGCAGGTTCACACTTCTGACATCCGTAGGCTGGACAAGATGCAAGACAACGCTCAATTCCAAACCGAAGCGTTTCAAGCACAAATGATTGCAGCCCTCGCCGAACTAAGGGAACAACAAGCCGCTTTCGATAGGCTTCTAATGGAGTCAAAGCAATCAGATGCGGAGTCAAGCTCCAAGCGCAACCTCCGACGCAAGTAGTGCTTGTCAAGGACTCAAATTTTGTTATAGCTTAGGACCTCGGCTAAAAGTCTTTAAATTTCTCGAACTTTGTAATAGGAGACCCTTATAGGGGTCAAATTTTCATGATCGTTGTAACAACTTTTTATATTAATATAAGTGGCACTATTACTACTATGTTAAGTATTTCGTTCGAACCTTGAATGGTCTTTGTGAACCCAAATACTTGTTTCATACCTTCAGTCTTACAAATAACTTTCATTCTTCTATTTTAAGACTCATACTATCATCTGTTGTTGAACTATAGCGATTTAGTTCATGAGACACATACATTTTCCATTCTATGAAATTCTTATCCTTGTCTTTTCAATCTATAGTTGAAGGATGCCTCCGCGTAGGAATCCAAGGCGAAACAACGGTGAGGAAGCACCTATACCACCACCACCTCCACCACCCCAATTTGATGCTGTTATGTTTCAAGCAGCAGTCACCGCAGCGGTAGCAGCTGCCATGTCACAGATCAATAACTCGAGTACTAATGGCTCGGGATCTGGCACACACCTATCCAACCATGGCGAGAGTCATGGACCACCTCGAGAATGCACCTATAAGGACTTCACTAATGCCAAGCCCCGAATGTTTTATGGTACTGGTGGTGTGATGGCCCTGAGGCAGTGGATTGAAAGGACGGAGGCAGTCTTTGAAATATGCTCCTGCCCCGAGCACAGCAAGGTCAAATTTTCAACTTTCACCCTTCTCGATAAAGCTTTAACTTGGTGGAATGGCCACGTTAAAGTACTTACCCTAATCGTGGCAAACTCCATAAGTTGGGAGAGCTTGAAGGCCATGATGATGAGAGAATACTGCCCACGGGGAGAGATTCAAAAGCTTGAACACGAGCTATGGACTCTCGGAATGGGGGGTACCGACATCGCTACATATACCAACAGATTCTACGAACTGGAAATCCTTTGTCCAGATATGATTGCTCCCGAGAGCAAGAAGATAGAAAGGTACATCTGGGGACTGACGCCCCAAATGCGATCAAGCGTGTTAGCTTCTAAACCTGACACCTTTGAAAGTGCTAAGGAACTGGCACAATCTCTGATCGACTACGGAGGTCATCAGAACTCAACCACTTCTGCACCAGCACCACAGAAAGGAAACAACAACAACAACAACTACAACAACAACAGCAACAACAACAACAATGGCAGGAAGAGAGCGTGGATTAACGGGAAGGGTGGGTCTTCCCAAGAATCCGCAAAGAAACAACTGGTGTCAGTAAATGCTGCCACTGTACCTGCTACAGCCCCTACAAATACCTACCCAACAAAGCCTTATATAGGTAACCTCCCAAAATGCACCAAATGCAATTACCACCACCATGGACCTTGTCGAGATATGCAGTGCGCCAACTGCAGCAGGAAAGGACACACAGCCCGTTTCTGCAAGGAACCCGCAAAGCTGATCACTCAAGTTCCCGGTACGGGTGTAGGGCAGGCTTGCTACGGTTGTGGCGAGGTGGGCCACTACAAGAGAAACTGTCCTAAGGCAGCAGGCACCGGAGGTGTGGGACGAGTTTTGGCAATAGGCCACGACGAAGCTGTAGCTGACCCAACTATAGTTGCTGGTATGTTCCTTCTCGATAATTCATACGCATGCATATTATTCGATAGTGGAACGGAGAGAAGCTTCGTGAGTCAAAACTTTATTCATTTACTTAAACCTAAACCTAGCAAGTTAGAAAAATCATTCACTGTAGAGATGGCCAATGGAAAAACCGAAAACACAAATTGCATATACATGGGCTGTACGTTAACATTAGACGGCCATTCTTTCCCAATCAATCTCATGCCGGTTCAAATTAAAAGTTTCGACGTCATAGTCGGCATGGATTGGTTGAGTCTTCTTCGCGCCGACATAATGTGCTTTGAGAAAGCAGTCCATCTTAACCTCCCTAAAAACGAAACATTAGTTGTCTACGGCGACAAATCTAGTACAAACCTTCGCATCATTTCGTGCATCCAAGCTCGAAAGTTCTTGCGGAAGGATTGTTGAGCATTCCTAGCGCACATCGTCGATACAAGTCAAGAACTGAAGGACATCAAGAGCATCTCGGTAGTATGCGACTTTCCCGATATCTTTCTAGAAGAACTACCAGGATTACCACCGCAACGCCAAGTCGAGTTCAGAATCGACTTAATTCCAGGAGCTACCCCTGTAGTGAAGTCGCCTTATCGTCTTGCACCAGCAGAGATGCAGGAACTTTCCAGTCAACTTAATGAACTCGTTCACAAAGGATTCATAAGACCAAGTTTCTCACCTTGGGGAGCACCGGTCTTGTTTGTAAAGAAGAAAGACGGATCGTTCCGTATGTGCATCGACTACAGAGAGCTGAACAAACTTACTGTCAAGAACCGCTATCCTCTACCCCGTATTGACGACCTATTCGATCAACTTCAAGGGGCGAACTACTTCTCCAAAATAGACCTGCGATCCGGATATCACCAATTACGAGTTCTAGAGGGGGACATTCCAAAGACAGTCTTCCGAACTCGTTATGGACACTACGAATTCGTAGTGATGCCGTTCGGATTAACCAATGCACCAGCAGTATTTATGGACCTAAAGAATAGGGTGTGCCGCCCTTACTTGGATCAGTTCGTCATCGTCTTTATCGATGATATACTTATCTACTCTCGAAGTGAGGAAGAGCATAGTCAACACCTACGAAAAGTCCTAGAAACACTGCGAACGGAGAAACTCTATGCGAAGTTCTCTAAATGCGAATTTTGGATTCGAAGAGTCGAATTTTTAGGTCACGTTGTTAGCGAGAAAGGTATACACGTGGACCCCTCCAAAATTAAGGCTATTGAGAACTGGTCGGCACCAAAGACACCTACAGAAATTCGTCAATTTCTAGGTCTAGCTGGCTACTATCGCAGATTCATAAAGAACTTTTCGATCATTGCGAAACCTCTTACTTCATTAACCCAGAAAGGAGTGGCCTTTGACTAGGAAGCGAAACAAGAGAAGGCATTCCAGACACTAAAACAGGCCTTGTGCACCGCACCGATACTATCCCTCCCCGAAGGGTTAAAAGGCTTCGTAGTGTATTGCGATGCTTCAAATCAAGGACTTGGTTGTGTTCTTATGCAGAGAGGGAAGGTTATCGCTTATGCCTCCCGACAGCTTAAGACACACGAAGTGAACTATTCGACACACGACCTCGAGTTAGGAGCAGTGGTATTTGCTCTGAAGATCTGGAGGCACTACTTATACGGAACAAAGAGTACTATTTTCACCGATCACAAGAGCCTTCAACACATTTTCGATCAGAAGGAACTCAACATGCGACAACGACGATGGGTTGAGTTACTGAATGACTACGAATGTGAAATTCGTTATCATCCTGGCAAGGCCAACGTAGTAGCCGACGCCCTCAGTCGAAAGGAATACACTGGTCGGAGGGTCAAATCTCTGACCATGACTATCCATTCCCACCTATCCACACAAATTAAGGAAACACAAATGGAAGCTTTGCAACCTGAAAATGTGGCGGGTGAATCCCTGCGAGGAATGGAGAAGAATTTAGAAGTCAAGGGTGGCGGAGCCTACTATCTCATGGACCGAATCTGGACCCCAAATCATGGTGGTTCAAGAAACGTAGTCATGACCGAGGCTCACAATTCAAGATATTCCGTTCACCCGGGTTCAGATAAAATGTATCTGGATCTTAAGAAACTGTACTGATGGCCTAACATGAAAGCAGAAATTGCTACCTTCGTGAGTAAATGTCTTACTTGCGCTAAGGTTAAGGTCGAGTATCAGAAACCGTCAGGACTACTAAAACAACCAGAGATACCGGAATGGAAACGGGAGCGGATTACTATGGACTTCATAACCAAGTTACCCAAGACGACAGGTGGACTCGATACCATATGGGTCATTGTCGACAGATTGACCAAATCCGCACATTTCCTACCCATCAAGGAGACTGACAAAATGGAGAAGCTTACAAGAACTTACTTAAGGGAAGTAGTGCGACTGCATGGTGTTCCGATATCCATTATCTCCGATCGAGATAGTAGATTCACTTCAAGATTCTGGCAGTCACTACAAAGTTCCCTGGGAACTAGGCTAGACATGAGTACAGCCTACCACCCACAGACAGACGGACAAAGTGAGAGAACAATACAAACTTTAGAAGACATGCTGAGAGCCTGCGTGATTGACTTTGGAAAGGCATGGGATATTCATTTACCCCTTGTCGAATTTTCATACAACAATAGTTATCATACAAGCATAAAGGCTGCTCCGTTTGAAGCCCTCTATGGTCGAAAGTGCAGATCCCCTCTGTGCTGGACTGAAGTTGGCGATACCCAGTTAGCTAGAGGAAGAGTTCCGGAAAGCACTCTCACAGGTCCGGAGATCATACGTGAAACAACATAGAAGATCGTTCAAATTCGTGAACGATTGAAAGCCTCAAGAGACCGACAGAAAAGCTACGCTGACCAAAGGAGAAAACCTTTGGAATTCCAGGTAGGAGACCACGTCTTGTTAAAGGTCTCACCGTGGAAGGGTTTAATACGATTTGGAAAGCGTGGGAAACTAAATCCAAGATACATAGGGCCTTTCGAGATTCTTGCCAGAATCGGCCCTGTGGCTTACAAGCTTAACCTACCGCGCGAACTTACTAACATCCATCCAACCTTCCACGTCTCAAACTTGAAAAAGTGTCTGTCCGACGAGACTCTTGTTATTCCACTCGACGAGATCGAGATCAACGAGAGCCTCAACTTTGTGGAAGAACCAGTAGAAATCAAGGACCGAGAGGTCAAACAAACAAAACAAAGTCGCATACCCATAGTGAAGGTTCGCTGGAACGCCAAGCGGGGACCCGAATTCACAGGGGAACGCGAAGATCAGATGAAACAAAAGTACCCTCATCTCTTTCATGTTCACTAGTATCTTTACTACTTTAAATTTCGGGACGAAATTCTCTCTAACGGGGGGATGATGTGACAACCCGATATTTTAACTCTTTGTAACGACCAAAATGGGTCAAGTATTGTAACCACTTCTGAATAATAAAAAGTTACTTTCATAATAAAATGTATAAATAAGTTCCACTTAATTTCCTTCTATGATTAAATGTCTTTGAACCATGATCGTACGTGAAAAGAACGCCCAAATCCGACTTCATATAGCGAAGTTATGATTTTTCCAAGTTCGGCTTAGCAACAGACAGCTAAAAACTCGAATCAGAGATCGAGCGACTTTTGGCCGGAATGACCTAAACGAGAATCGAAGGTCTCGACAATGGTATTCCAGCGGTAAAAAGTCTGGCAAAAACCGACATCAGATAAAGAAGTTATGAATTTTCTAAGAAATTTCTTAAACACGATGGATTTTTAATAAATAATAAAAAAATAATTTTGGAATTTGCCGACGGAGTTTAAACGAAAGTTGTAGAGCGTAGTCTCACCTACGCGAGGATATAAAGACCATCGAAAACGGAGTTCGTATGAAGAAGATATGAATTTTTGAAGTTTATTAAATAAATTAATTATTTATTTTATTCAAAATTCGGATATTATCCGAAGGGGAGTTAGCGTCCTCATCCGAGGTACGCGCTGCGTACTCCTGTACGCCCCGCGTAACCGAGAGGATTGGCCTCTGATCGTCCACGTCGCGCTATCCAAAGGAAACCGACCCGTCCGACCCGTCCGAAGCCCGGACCCGTCCGACCCGACGTCCCATCCGACCCGCGTACCCAGCAACCCGTCCCGTCCGAACCGAGGCAGTCGAGGCTTCGGTCATGCATGACGTACGCGTACGCGTTGCGTACAAGCGTACGCCCCGCGTACCGAGGCAGACCAGCTTTACTATAAATAGGATGCGAGGGTTTCCAAAGAAGGGGTTCATTTCTCTTCTCTCTCTCTCTCAACTTTGCCTCGTTTTCCGTGTCCGTTCAAACCCGAAGCTCTGGTCTTTTTGGCTCAAGTCCCGAAGGTCAATTTTACTCCCGAGAATCCCAAGGAAAATCCGTTTCTCGAGACGAAACTCTGCCCGGTTTTCCATCTCGCTATCTCCAAAACTTTCAAGTGAGTTTCATACCCCTTAATCAACCGTTTTAATTATTCTAAATACTTTTATATGCTTTCAAGGGGGGGAATTACAAGTAAAACACACGAGTATTATCGTGTGTTACATAAAGAAACTCTTTTATATACTGTTATATATTCAAATCACATGCGATTTATAAACCTTTAAGGAACCTTTATATATATATAACATATGTTACACTAGCATTTTATCCTTTAAAATATAAAGTTGTTGTAATGCATGTATAAACTAAACTGTTCTTAGATTATTCTTTTCTATCTTAGACACTACACCAAAAATCTATGCTTTCATAAACAAGTGATTCTTTTTCTAGGTATTTCTAAACAAACAAGGCACACTTTTTGAAAACTATAATAGGTATAGTATTACGAACAGATTTCTAACTCTTATGTACTAGAAACATGTATTTCAAGAAGTTTACTTTCGTATTCAAGAACAAACGTAACATTTTAACAAGTAGATCTGTTTTTATACCACGGATTTGTGAGACACTAACTTCATGTACGTTCGAGTACACATTTCAAGTCCTGTATTATATACCAGAATCCCTTGGAGGGGGAGCATGGTGTTTGTGTATAGATCTATACGGGCTTGACAACCCGCGCCCTGACTGTTAACTGCAGTCCACCGTTAGGGGTGACAAACGTCATAACATTCCAACGCCTGAAGAACGTTGTGTATAGGCATTCAGAGTCAATAGTATGGTTATAAAACTCACAAGGGGTATTAAAAATGCATTGATTTACAAGGTTTTCAAACTCATTGGTTATTCTACATTTACATACATTTTGGAAACAAACATTGGTCTTGAGTGAAGGCTACTTTTATACTAGTAGAAAATATAGGATTTTCTAAACACAAACAAACAAAGATAAAACATTTCATTTCATTCAAACATTGTCACTTAAATACTTATGAAATTCACCAGCTTAAATGCTGATCTACTCTTTCAAAATTACTTGTATGTCCCAGGGATTCAGTAATTTCAGGTACTAATATGCTTTTGAAGAAGAGATGCTGCGGCGCCAGTTTAATCTGATATTTTGACATCATATTGTAATTGGTTTTAAACATGTAACTTTTGACAAATGTATACTTTCAATTATATATATGATGGTTGTATTGCTTTCTTTACTATGTATTCATTTGTTACGTTACCACATGAAGTCATCCGCCCCCGAACATTTCCGCCGTTCAGGTTTGGGGGTGTGACACAGTCGGATGCAAATAGATCTTTATGAAGAAGACCGACATGGATGAGAAAGTACACACATATAAGGTGCGACTAGTTGTGAAGGGCTTTACTCAAACTCATGGAGTTGACTATGACGAGACCTTCTCACCAGTAGAGAACATTAAATCCATAAGGGTTATGTTAGCCACAGCTGCATTTCATGATTATGAAATATGGAAAATAGATGTCAAAACCGCTTTACTTAATGGAAATTTGGCTGAAGATGTTTATATGTGTCAGTCAGAGGTTTTTGTCGGTGCAACGTACCCTAATAGAGTGTGTAATCTTGGGAAATCCATCTATGGGTTGAAACAAGCATCTCGCAGATGAAATCTTTGTTTCGATGAGAAAGTCAAAGAGTTTGTTTTTTCGAGAAGCGAAGACGAGTCCTGCATATATGTCAAAGCTAGTGGGAGTATAGTTAGCTTTCTGGTATTGTATGTAGACAGCATATTGCTCATAGGAAACGACATCCCAATCTTGCAGGAGGTGAAGTCCTAGCTTGCGAAGTGTTTCGCTATGTAGGACCTTGGGGAAGTTGCTTATATTATAGGGATAAGAATATTGAGAAACAGGAGTAAAAGAATAATATGACTTAGTCAAAGTACCTACATGGACAAGGTGTTGAGTCGTTTTAACATGGAGAATTCCAAGAAAGGTAAGTTACCTATCCAAAGCAATACCAAGCTGAGTAAGACTCAGAGTCCGAGTACAAAGGCTGAGATAGTAGAGATGAGTCGAGTACCATATGCTTCCACAGTTGGCTAGATCATGTATGATATGACTTGTACTCGCCCTGATGTGGCCTTTGCTATGAGCATGGTCAGCAATTATCAAGGGAATCCTAGTAGAGCCCACTGGACTGCAGTAAAGAATATTCTTAAGTACCTACAGAGGACAAAGGACTGGGTCCTTACCCTCGGTGGGAGTGATGACTTGAGAGTGACAGGGTATTGTGACGCCAGTTTTCAGACCGACAGAGATAATTTACGCTCTCATTCGGGTTGGATGTTTACCCTAAATGGAGGAGCACTTACATGGAAAAGTTCCAAGCAAGAGACTGTAGCTGATTCAACGTGTGAATCAGAGTACATAGCAGCAAGTGTAGCATCAAAAGAGGCGATATTTTTGAAAAACTTCATCAGAGACCTTGCAGTTGTACCATCCATAGAGGAACATGTATAAATTTTCTGCGATTATGAAGGAGCAATCGCCTTAAACAAGGAATCAAGAGATCATGGAAGATGCATACATATCGATAGAAAATACCACTTCATAAGACATCAAGTAGAAGGAGGACTCCTCGTTGTAAAGAGGGTATCGTCAGAGGACAACCCAGTAGATCCCTTTACAAAGGGACTGAGTAGGGATAAGCACTTGCAACATGCAAGGAGCATTGCGCTAAAGCACGATATTAGTTTTAGTGATTAGATAAATATTTAGAAACTTGTAATAGCCAAATTGTAATTGACATTTGATGATTGAATAAAATGAGTTTTATTTATAAATAAAGTTACTATCTTGTGTCAATTATTTACAATTGTTTCAATTTTGCATGTTTTGACTTTCGGAATAATAAGAGTATTCAAACTATCCACAGTCAATCATACTTTGATAGTAAGTTAAGACGTTAAACTGTTAAGAATTGGCTTGTAGATTGTCCAAGGTGTTAGACACAGTAAAAGTTTGCTACAACGTTCATGAGTGCTCTTAAAATAAGATTTGAGTATTAGATTAAACCCACCTCACATGAATCACTTCATGGAATTTATCACGAGTGATTGTGAGACGATAATATTATATACACTTCAAACCAAGATGTATGAGTTGTTGACTGCGAGTTGGTTGTGCATTGATGGTTTGAAAACGCATGAGTAACTTGATGTTATACAACGTATTATTGTGTATGATTTAAAAATTAGTTAGTACAAGCATATAAGTTGAATTTTATCTGTTTCTTTTATCCTAGGAGGATTAAAAGTTATATCTTGGGCTCCACGATGATTTTGTTTTGGCTTATGTGTCAGGCCCAGTCAGGACTCAATTGATGTGTTTAATTAAGTTATATGTCAAACAAATCGGAAATCGGGAAACAAACTGTTGGAAAATGAGTATGACTATGTTCCATGTATTTCTCCACACAGTATCTTGTAGAACAGAGGATTATACGATCCCTTATCTAAAGGACTCATCACTGACTAGCTCAAACTTCGTCAACGGCTTTTGAGAGCTACGATTGCTAATTAGATTTTCAAGTTGCATTGGTAGTTATAATTATTAGACTTATCTAAGTGGGAGACTGTTTGATTAGGCGTCTAAGCCCATAACTATAACTAGTATCTACTTGACCCGATAGTAGCATGGACCTTTTAGGTTGCCTTTGTTGGATTAGTGTCTAAGTTCATAACTATTTTGGTATGTACTTGACCCGATGGTGTATGGTCCTTTTGGGTTGCCTTCACCAAAGCAACTTGATAGGATGAATTATGGAGAGAAAGGATTAAATATGATTTATTAATATATTATGAGAATAACATATTAAAGGAGAAATCATATTGTTTAATTAATATTAGTCAATAATTAATTGGTAATTAGTTTTGTGACTAAAAGAGATTAATTAAACTTAAGGGACTGGAATTGTAATTATAAGATAATTGCAATTTGGGCCATGGATTGCCATTAATTATAAGGTGGACGAATTCTATGGGGGAAGCCCAAATGAAATCGTCCAAGGCCTTAAGGAAAGGGCTTCATGGGTTGCTTAGGGCTTAAGCATCTAAATTAGGGTTTCCTTGTTAGATAACCCTAATTGCCTCCTATATATATGGATCCCTTATGACCCAAAAACGTGGCTAAGACTTCTCTAGGGTTTGTACACGTTTTTGGGCAGCCTCTATCCTCTCTCCTCTTCATCCTCTTGCTTATGGTGTTTATGAACCATTGGAGGAGTGACAATTGTGACTCTAAGCCTTCCAAACTCAATACAAGGAGATTTGGGATTGTTATTGCTACATAACAATCAAGGTAACATTATAAACCTATTCTCATGTTAATATGATTACTTGTATGCTAAAATTAGGGTTTATAGTCTTGGATAACTTGCATGTACAATAGAGAAACCTAGATCCAAGCATTAGGGTTTGTATGAGCACATAGGATGTTCTTAGGACCAAAACCCATCAGTGGTATCAGAGCCTAGATTGGTTTCTATTGTATTGATGCTTGATATGTATGAAAAATTCGATTTTTTGGTTTCTGGAGGCTGGACTCGCCGAGTCCATAGCTGAACTCGCCGAGTCCATGCAGACTCGACGAGTCCAAGCTTGACTCGACGAGTCAACTCGTCAGATGGAATATATCTCGGGATTTCTTGCTGTTTTTGCTTTGGGATAGTTACCTTATCACATTAGATCTATATAAATCCGATTTTATGATATATTTCACTATCTAATTGAAGATTTTATCAATTAATAAGATAATTGTTTCCTTATGTGATAATTGATTAATTGTGTTGACTAAATTGATAAATTGTTTTGCAAGAAATCATTAAATAAATCAAATATGGATAATTATGTGATTAAATGTTAATTTGGATTATTTGTTATTTGATCCTTGTTGTGATGAAAAGTTTCATATTTTCCCCTTTAGGTTTTATGGTTTAAATTTGAACCCAAAAGTTTTGTTGTTTTGAAATTTAAATAGTTGAAACCCTAATGTATTGAAAAAGGTTTCAAAACTTGCCCTCAAGTTTTGGAATTTAAATTTTGATTAATTGTTTAATTAGATGTATATTTAAATTCTAAACCCTAATGTTTTGAAATGTTTCAAAACTTGCCCTCAAGTTTTGGAATTTAAAAGTTGATTAAAAGTTTAATTTAGGAATGTTAAATTCTAAAACCCTAGTATTGTTTGAAAAAGGTTCAAATCACACCCTTATGGTTTTATTAATTAATTAAGGTGTATAATTAAAAGATGTTTAATAAATCCATAAAAGTTTAGGTTTACAATTTAATTGAATTAAAAGTATAATTATTAAATTTGACTACCTAATATTTTAAAAGTGTAAAATACACCCTATACTATATATAACATTAATAGTCTAACATTATATATATGTATGAGTAAAAGTTAGTCTTACCGTTAGTAGGCCTCATTCACGAAACTGGTCTATGAGAGGTGTTTAAGGAAATTGCCTATAAAATGGCGATTGAATGGGTATCCACTCTTACCCACCGCACTCTTGACTAGTGGAGGGTCGTTAGCCGAACGGGTAGGATAGGACAAAACCTTCCATTATAAGTATAATGAATTATTAAAGTAACTAAATGTTTTCATAAAATTCCCAATCTTAGTTACTTAGGCAAAAGTGAATTGATGTAATTCCATGAAATTACACTTTGTGCCCTTGTGAAGACGTTAGTGGAGCGTGTGTGGTTTACCAACACACTAAATGGTTCTGAGCAAAGGTAGCAAAGGGTGACTCAATGTTTGTCATAGTTCGGTGGAGCGTGTGTGGTTTACCGGCACATCGAATAGGTGACTGTAACATGTGAGGGCACCATGTAAGTTTGCATGGTTATTCACACCCGCTTTGTGATCCTCGACATCCCAGTCACAAACAAGAGGGGCATATCGAGATTTAAACATGCCATTGAAGTGTTCAATGAATCTCATAGGATCTAGGAGTTTTCATAGATTCAAATCTTAAATTTCTTTTTCGTTTTTCATGGTGGAAATTAGTGAATCGTCATTCACTTACCTTCAAATGTTCTGCAATTTGGGTTACGTCATCCCTCTCCCGAGTTGTAGAATATTGTGTTGGGTCCTAGCCTTAGTATCTCATTTGGGTGATTTACTAAGGACTTAATCAATCAACTAACTTGAATTCATTTTCTCCCATTTTGTAGATGTCAAAGTTCGACAACTATGGTCTTCCCAAATCCCGTGGAACAAGCTTTCCACATGAAGATGATATTCCACGATTTAATCGAGGAACAAGAAATCATGCTTCACTTCCTCCTCCTCCTCCAGTTATTCTCCCTAACCCACAAGTTCAAAGGCTTGAAAAGTTCAAGATCATTCAAGCCCTTTTGGCAAGTAAACATAAAGAAGGAAAGCCGGTGTGTGCACACGTCCTAGGGATGAAGTCACACATTGATAGGTTAAGAATGTTGGGATCAGGAAATGGCTGTTGATTGGGTTCTTCAGTCACTTCCTAACTCATATAGTGAGTTAGTAAGAGAGTACTATATGATGAACCGCGACGTGACCCTTATAGATCTCACTTATATGTTTATTGCTGTTGAATCAGCAATGGTTTGGCGCAATAGAAAAGCAAAGTTGATTGGTGAATCTGCCTTCAAGACCTCTATGGATGTAGATGATGGCAATGAAAGACATGCTATGATCGAAAACTTTGATCATAAGAGAAAGGCAATGTCTGAAGTAGTTCCATGTCATGTTCCAAAAGAGTTAATTTGCTTTTATTGCCAAGAGAAAGGGCATTGGAGATGAAGCTATCCCATTTACCTAAGAGATCTAAGAGATGGGAGAGTCGAAACGTATGGCTCTAATATAGGTAAAATCCATTAACTAACTCTTTTAAGCTTCTATTCTAGATTCTTAATACATAATGTGATAAGATTACAATTGATGTTTTGTAAGATCGAAGAAAAGAAAGGAAGCTTAAAGGAAGAAGTGAGAAGAATCTAACCGTGAAGGAATGGATTTCGATCGCATTTCTTGAATATTAGAGCTACTACTTAGAGTTAGAATTAGATTGCTAAGGAAGATGTATTAGCATAGTTTTTCAATGAATTTCATTGTAAGGACAAATTTTTTCCGCGATAAAATAAATTTTGATTTTATATTATTTATTTATCCTTGCAATGGCGTATATGAAAAATTGATGTTTGAATGTTTCTATTATTAGCAATAATGGATTTGGTTCTTCTTATGTTATTTATGGAAAGTCGAGAGTTTACCAAATAGGGAGAGTTTCTCATCGCCCAAGTTTCAATTGGACAGAAACTTGGAATCGTGCAACTTGGTTGCACAATGAATGAGAAATTTCATATTTTGGAAATTAGACTAATTCTTTGACAAAGTGTCAAGTGAAGGACTAGGAGATCGAGCACACAAAGTTGCGTGTTGATCAAGTCCACCATAAGAGTAACAATGATATTCGTCATGATTTACTAAAGGTTTAGTAAATATGATTATACTTACTAGATTAAGTGTAATTATGAATTGATTGAAAGGGTTTAAATCAATAGCAAAACGAATAAGAAGTATCAAGTAGGCAAAAAGATAAAAGTTTCTCCATTCTAAGAAGAAGGGAGAGTAGCTTTATGCTTTATGATAGGTCTTAATGATTAAGAACCATATCTCAATTGATCCTCTAAGTGAGTCTTAGTACAATTGTATGTATAAGAAGAGGAATCAAGAATTGAAGAAATGGTTAAGTCAATCATACTTCGTTCCAAAAAAACTCTTAGAGTTAAGATTGTGACATTGAGTGGAAAAGTATTAAGAAGGTTTATAACATTCGTCAAATGTGGAAAGTTGTGATGTCTTGGATAAGACAAAGACCAACTAGGACCAATTTATGAAGAGTTTTGATAAAAGCCACACTAATTCTTGAATATTTGTTTGTCAAGAAATGTTTTGACAAGAGAATCTTATATGTCAAGGAGTCAGTGGGAGTCTTAATGGTCTTGAAAGGTTTCAAGAACAAAATAAAATAAACCTTATCGATCATCACTAGCACACGAGTTGAGGTTTACAACCTATCGTGTTGACATTATTTTGTTTCCGTGCCGTTCCACTTGAGTTAATTATGCATATGAGTCCTATGAGTTCTCATTTGAATGCATAAAAGGCAAGGACCTTGATCAATGGAAAGTACATTGATAAGAAAAGGTGAGCTGCTTAACTACTTGGAAGACATGGTGGGCAGCTGTGCTACCATAAGGCAAGAAATCGAGATTAAGAAAGTTCGATCCATATTAGTTTGAATTTGTCATAAACTTGGGTTTTAACAAATTCACATGGATAGGAGCACATACACCGTTTAAATCTAAGTGTCATACGATTTCCTCCTTCATGAAAATGATTGTGAGGAAATGCTTTCACTAAGAAAGATTTTAAGAAGATAGTGATTGTACAATTGCATTCTCGAATTCGATTATGGTTACGGTATCCCTTTCCATAATTTGAATTGTGAGGTTTGGCAAATAGTCTTAATTGTTTAGACACACAAATGAGCTATCTAAGGCAAAGGTGTATAAGTTTAAAAGGCCTTGATAAAAGATTATCAAAGCATTAAGTATTAGAAACATGAACTTAAGAAATTCAATAAGTATTGTTTTTCTGAAAGTTTAGCTGTTTCTGAATACATGTCGAAGCTAGTGGGAGCATAAGTGTTATGTTTATAGTAATCATCATGATAGTGTGAGCATAAAAGTTATGATTGTATGATTATTAAGGAATGTATTGCAATTTCGCAATATTAATTATAGAAAACAAGAGTTATACCTTGCAAAGTTGTAAGGGTTGTAAAGTTGTTTTGCTATAATTAAGGGAGAGAATATTATGCTTCATTTCAAATCTAAAGGATTAGGTTGAGAAATGTTAATAAATTTAGTCAAGGGTACATAGTGTGTTCTTAAAATTTCGATTAAGATTACGATATTCCTCTTCACAATTCGAATTTTGAGAACATAGCAAATAAAACATTATGCGTCGTGTCCCATACGCTTCGGGTATAGGATCGATTGCAAATGCTTTAATGATTGACCATTCTAAAATTTTCCAAATGTCGAGCGCATTTAGAGGGAAAAGGGACTAGAATTGGTTTTGACTAAAATAATTAAACAACTATCAAAGGACAATCCAAAGTTTGACGATGATTGGTCGCTTGTGAGTAGTTGGAAGCATGGTATTGAATGAACCATATCGACCTTATTAATAATGAGTTGTCATATGGAAAATATGGAAATGTTTCCATATTGGATGGACCATATCGACATCATTATGAATAGATAAGATTCTATTAAGAATGAGTTGTCATATGGAAAATATGGAAGCGTGTCCATATTGGGAATTGAATATTGAAAAATCTATGTCTAGATTAGAAACTTTAATGCAAAAGGATGTTCAAAAAATGTACTTTGAGTGAGAGAAATCACGTCTATGGAATTGTCTTGTAACAATCTCCGATAGAGGACTTTGTAATATCATTGGCAATAGTCTTTGTGACATTGGTGCAGTGACATTACGAAAGGATCGTTGCATAGAATGTTAGAATCTAGCATATTCTATAAGTAGCAAGAATTTGATATTTTTTCACTTATGAAAAAGGATTTGGAGTTGTGAAATGAGAATGATTGGAAATGTGCTCAATTTGGTCTATTTCACAAAGTGAGAACCATAGGTAAACATTGTGTGCATGCTAGGAGCATGGGACAAGTGTAATAACTCAAGTAAGAAGTTGATTACCCGAAACGACAAATAATGAGTAATCGATATGGTGATAAATAAAAGGTGTTTTATTTATATTCAAAGGTTTGAGGCCATATAGGATTAGTATTATTCTTGTGTTTCACATTTGCATGTTTTGACTTCCAGAATAATCGAATTATTCGAACGGGCCACAGTCGTTCATATGTTGGAAGTAGATATGAATGAAGACTGTCGTGAATTGGTGTGTGGATTGTCTAAAAGAGTATTAGACATAAGCAAATGTTTGCTGCAACGTTCATGAGTGCTTATGAATATGATTTGAGCATTGGATTAAACCCACGCTCACTTGGATCACTCCATGAATTGTATCACGAGTGATTGGTGAGACGACAACATCTTATATTCTTGAAACCGAGATGTGTGGGTTGTATCTTGCAAATCGGTTGCACATTGATAATATGTAAACGCACCAGTAACTTGGTGTTATAAAACATAATGTTGTGTGTGATTCGGTGAGTGAGTGCAAGCAAGCATTGTATCAAAGTTTATCTGTTCCTTTTATCTAAAGTAGGATAAAAGCGATATCTTTAGGCCCCTCGATGATTTAGTGATGACAAACGTAAATGCTCGGCCGGGCTAGGGCTAATTTGATTTGTTCAGTTAGTCAGTCGTCATAAATCGGGAATCGAGATATAGTACAAAGAGAATGATTTGAAATCATATCTCATATGATATCTAAAATGGAGGAATATATGATCCCTTATCTAAGGACACACGTATATGATATGATCAGAGTTGACAGTGGCTTTGGAAAGCTACGATTGCAGATCAGGATCTGAAGTCATACGCATAATAGTTATTAGACTTATCCAAGTGGGAGACTGTTGGATTAGTGTCTAAGTCCATAACTATTTTGGTATGGACTTGACCCAATGGTGCATGGTCCTTTTGGGTTGCCTTCACCAAAGCAACTTGATAGGATGAATTATGGAGAGAAAGGATTAAATATGATTTATTAATATATTATGAGAATAATATATTAAAGGAGAAATCATATTGTTTAATTAATATTAGTCAATAATTAATTGGTAATTAGTTTTGTGACTAAAAGAGATTAATTAAACTTAAGGGACTGGAATTGTAATTATAAGATAATTGCAATTTGGGCCATGGATTGCCTTTTATTATAAGGTGGACGAATTCTATGGGGGAAGCCCATATGAAATCGTCCAAGGCCTTAAGGAAAGGGCTTCATGGGTTGCTTAGGGCTTAAGCATCTAAATTAGGGTTTCCTTGTTAGATAACCCTAATTGCCTCCTATATATATGGATCCCTTATGACCCAAAAACGTGGCTAAGACTTCTCTAGGGTTTGTACACGTTTTTGGGCAGCCTTTATCCTCTCTCCTCTTCATCCTCTTGCTTATGGTGTTTGTGAACCATTAGAGGAGTGACAATTGTGACTCTAAGCCTTCCAAAGTCAATACAAGGAGATTTGGGATTGTTATTGCTACATAACAATCAAGGTAACATTATAAACCTATTCTCATGTTAATATGATTACTTGTATGCTAGAATTAGGGTTTATAGTCTTGGATAACTTGCATGTACAATAGAGAAACCTAGATTCAAATATTAGGGTTTGTATGAGCGCATAGGATGTTCTTAGGACCAAAACCCATCAGCCTTCACCAGAGCAATTTGATAGGACAGACTTTTAGGAAAAGTTTATTTGTGACTTACTAATATATTATAAGTATAATATATTAATTGAGAAATCATATTATTTAATTAATATTGATCAAGAATTAATTTGGAATTGAATTATTGATCAAAAGTGAATTAAATATATGGGGGTTGATTAAGTAAATCAGTAATGCTTATAGTTGGGCTAATGATCAATGGTTGATTTGGGTGGGCTAAACCTATATGACAGTCCATAAAAGTTTAACCCATGTAAGCTAAGAAATATGAAGGGTCATGGTGAATTAGGGTTTGCATGGATAAAACCCTAGGCTTTGCCACACTATAAAAGCAACCCCAAAGTCACTAAAATCGGCCCCCATGCACTCTTAAGAAGAATCACATCCGATTTGGTGCTATCTAGCCACTTCTCATAAGCCTCCTCTTGCATTTGGTGTTTGTAACACATTAGAGGCATCATACTTGAGGTGCTAAAGCTTTCAAAGGCCAAGTACTACAAGATACATCAAGAGGTATTCATCTAACTTGGATTTTATGTTGCATATCCTCATTTGTATGCTAGTTAGGATGTATGCTTTGGAAAACTGAAATTGCATCTATAATTAGAGAAAACATAGATCCAAAGCATCTAGGGTTTCATATGCACCATAGGAGTGTTATAGTGCTCAACACCCAACAAAATCTCATTCGTATATATAAAACTAATTCAAGCTATTCATTCTGATTTAACATCCAAAATCAAGGATTTGAGTAAAACCACTAAATTCTAGAAAATGCGAGAAACGGAATTAAGCCCATTGAAACGACACTATTGAGAACATGGGTCACAAAATTCATACCTGGTTCCTGATTAGGAACAATTAACAAAGAAAAATCAGATCTCTTTGGGTGAACTTTCTCCTTCGTGGCATGAGTTGGTGTGTGCGGTGAAAACATAACATACTGAAACATATATAACCTGGATCTAAAATTGTGTCACAGAGGGTGAATATGATGCTTTGCGCATTTTTTGAAAATTGAACCTTCCATATTGCTTATTCCCCATAGTACACGTCTTGAGTTTGTAAGATTAGAGGCGCAATTTTAAAACTTTCAAGTTTTATACTTCTTTTTCCGTACTTGATTTTACTGGGATATATCTTCTTATTAATAATTATTCTCCTACACCAAACGAAAACAAAGACCTTTATAAAAAGTGACGCATTATCGAAGAAACGAAAACAAAATATAAAATTCAAAGAAAATAAAATAAACCTACTAAAAACATAATTTTTAATAAAAGAAACTAAATTAATTGGAAATTGTTCCCCGACAGTGGTGTCAAAAACTAGATGTGTTTTTATGTATTAGCTTTAAATCTATAAATCTTAATTTATCGCAACTAAAATAATGTACATTACAGACTGTGGACGTGATCATGTAACAATATAGTTTTGATAAGAAATAATAGTGAACAATTATGGATGGTGGTGAATTAATATTTGAATCTTTGATTATTTGTTATATTTCGGGGGCATAACATGGTGATCGTGAAGAACGGGATTATCAACAGATCGGGTGAGTTCGCTTTCCTAATTGATATTTCTAACCTATGCCCTAGTTATAAGAAATATAGTCTAGGATAATCCAAAGAGATACACACCAATCTAGGCACAAAAACGTAAGTCAAATTGCTAGTAAATTATGGGATCGTTTTGAAGAGAGAGAGGGAGAGAGAGAGAGAGAGTTAAGAAAGTTCTAGTGATGGCTCAATAGAGGAGCGCTATTTATACTTTGATAGATTATCGTTTCCGTCCTTTAAATTAGTTAACAGAGTCACATATTCAATGGCTTAATTAATGGTTTCCAAAACTAACAAGATTTATCAATCTTACTATAATCACCCATTAGAATTTAGCTTTTCCATAAATAACTACGACCTTTTGAGCCCACTAGCGGCGTTGCGCGTAGGACCCTACAAGGGGGTAAGGTCACTTTAACCACCACTATTCCATCATACCGGCTTATAATTTGATTTTATGTATGCATGTACTCCACATTAACCAAACATATAATATAGAGTACAAATAACAATCCCCTTAGCTCACATATTAGTTCCAATTACACCAAATGCCTAGTGACACTAAAATCACCAACAATCAACCTTCATTTTAGTGTAACCCATTAACTAACATAAATTTATCTAAACAACTCAAACCAGTACATTGTCGAGAGAAAAACTTTTGAGAAACACTTGAACAAACGTTAGTACAAGGTATATATTGCAGAATGAAGTTAATCTCAGAGGATCATAAAGCTCAACAATAATATGTTAGAGTTTTTAGTGTTGTTATATGCGGAAATATAATTGCGAAAAGTAAAGGAATTGTAAATGACAACAAGTTATATATCAAGTAAACACTAAGCTGATTCTTAACAAGTTTTGCATTCAAACCAAGTTAGTATATGTGATCAAATTGAAGTGAATGAAGTCACAAGGACTTTCTCCGAAGGAGATATCGAGAGTTCGGTCTTAGTATATGAATGTGAGTTCACAAAGATCTTAGAAGGTAAGAGTAGAGAGAGCAATTCAGATAGAGAATAGAGATAAGAGTAATATTTCATTCAAAAACGGAGTACTATATTTATAGAGTTCCGAGACATTACATGAGAAATAAAAAAAGACTATAATTCTGATAGAGGTGTCCATGTAAGGTACAGTGGACAATACAATGTAAACAGAAAAGGTAAAAATGCTAAGTCTTTGTTGCTGATGACACTGCGGATGATAGAGACTGATTGCGGTTGGGAGATCATTATGGTTGCTGAGGAGACTTCCGATTGATAAGTTAAAGAGGGTCACTTTCATGTTTCAACAATTTCCCCTTAAGTGACCTCTTAACTTCTTTATTTGTTGAGTTTCAAAAACTTGATCAGCAACCACCAAAACTTTCTTACTTTACCCAGACAGGTGATCCTCCTTGTGATTTCAAATTTTACTTCATCAATTGTGTGCGTCGTCCTCTGAACCGAAGTCAAGGTCACTTCCAGTTGCCTACAGGTTAGGCGGTGCATGTGTATGATGGGGATGAAGGATTTAAGATTGCTTTTGATTCTTTTAAAAATGACTCCCAATTCTTGAAAGTTGGTTGCACCTAAGGATCGATCTTCATATCCTTCGGTGAAGAAATGATCTGGATCAAGTGCGGGGAGGTTGAACTTTTGAGCAAGCTGGATGAATATCAGCATCAATCTTGGCGAAGTCGCAAACTATGCATTTCAGGTACTCACAAGCTTTCTGATACACAATCTTCATCTTGGGATGTTTTTCAGACTTGATTTGAAGCACCCTGGCAACTAGGAATACCTCCTATGGGTACATGCAGTGAAAGTCTACTTAAGTTCGGATATACTCGTCACCTTTTCTTATCAGTGTGTATTGGATAGAGCCTGACTTCATGAATCTTCTGATCTTATAGCTTGTGACTCCGAAGGGTCTATCATTAGACCAAATGATGATCCATGCTTGGCATGAAAACGACTGAGTTGTTCAAACTCAAGGGGCAGTCTTTGTTCATCAGATAGGCTGCGGTCGAAGGGTACAAAGACAGTGAAGAATTTGGCATTGGTTGAAATTAGGATATCCCAATATCCATCCGAAGCTGGTTCGACATACATCAATATTAGCTTGTAGTATTCATCAAGTAGTATTCTTGTAGGATGAACCCATGACTTGATCAGTGTTTCATCCATCATCATATGAAAGCCATGTTCTCTCCAGATCATTTCAGCAAATTCTTTGTGAGTTACTCCCATATCCGTCTTCTTTTTCTTCTCCTTGGGCTTAGAGGTGGAGTGTTGAGATCCACTGGACTCTTCTTCTTCATCAAAGATCATCTTGAAGTCCTCTTAGTGAACAGGTTGGTCAAATTCATCAACTTCAAGATCATCGAGTCCGAACATTGGTCCTGAATTGATTTCAATTGTGGTGTACCGACATTATGAAGATTAGATGAACCAACATTATGAAGATTTTTAGATGAACCAACATTATGAAGATTTTTAGCGTTGTGTACCGTTGCTTCCAAGAGAAAAATCCAATTTTGAACATGCAAATGATCATGAATAGTTTTAGCGTTGCTGATGGCGTTTGCCTAATATTTTGCTACAGTTTGAAGTTCCTATTCTTTTTGTTGCTGTTGCTTTGTTTGGTGTTCTTTGCAGGCCTGGAATTCTCTGCGGAAAACTTCATATTTCTTTATTTTTGATTCAATTTTTGGTTGATACTGAGTCCAGGAGTCATCTGAAACATAACCGTCAAATCCATGAGTTTGCACCAGGGTGTCCCCCATGTTCATGGATCCCTGCACGTTGGTGCTTACCACGCCTAAACCACTCGTCTAGAATATAGGCGGAGTAGGATTTCCCAGACTTCCTTGGTCTCATGGACTCGTAGTCAAGTTTGGCCTCAGCCTGGTTCTGGCAAGAACTGAAGAAGTGCCTTGTAGTTGGGTAGGTGCATCAAGTGTTTAGATTACAGAAGGAGGATGGTGCGTAACTCATTAGGCTCAAAGTAAGGAAGGTGACATTCCTTGGAGACCTTAGGGCGATGTGAACCAATAGGATCCAATTAGGATCCAGTTGCGGTGTTATCTCCATGGTCAATTGAAACAGATGCACTTGATGAATCGGAGTAGCTAGAGGTGGTTGAAGTGAATAAGCCTGTGGGGGCTTCAAGGAATACCAGGGTCTTTAGAGAGACCGCGGTATTTGTCCGGTCACGCATTTGGCTCTGGCTAGGGGTAATCTTAAGCTTCGTTCGTCTGAAAAGGTTATTTGATTCATCACTTGTGGATTCATTTATATTGACAGGTTCATCATGAGTTTGGGGTTCAGATGAAGAGGAGTCAGTATAGGATTCTATAGTCATGGGTTTAAGTTTAGTGGGAGGATTTGCCCCTTTCCTGACTATGTTGCGGGGGCGCCTCTTAGAAGACACAATTTGCTTGACATGCTTAGACTTAGGTTGAGAGGGTCCTTCGGTAACATGGACTGAGATTGAGGTGGGGACTGTGGTTGCAGTAGGAACTGCGGTTGTAATAGGAACTGCGATACTAGAGGGACCATGGGGCTTTTAGGAAATGACATTTGCCTGACTAGGATGAGGTGGGCAGGAATGGTATCGGTCAATACCTTCCGTATCCTCTAAGTGATATGTGGCTTCTTGGGTTTCAAGTCCAACAGGTATCAACATGTGTACAAGAAATCGTCTTAGTGGTCCAAAAATAGATTGATCTTTAGACAGAGTGTACGTTTTTAAGTCACATGTGACGAAGAGAGTAGTGGTCGTACCCATGTCAATCTTTGTATCTTTGTGTAGATCCGAGATGCAGAGGGACCAAAATCGTGAAAAAGTGAGTTCAGTTGGATCTTGTCTTGGGTTCTCCTTATGAAT
Source organism: Lactuca sativa (assembly GCF_002870075.4). Taxonomy (NCBI): domain Eukaryota; kingdom Viridiplantae; phylum Streptophyta; class Magnoliopsida; order Asterales; family Asteraceae; genus Lactuca; species Lactuca sativa. Next base: position 115,410,097 of record NC_056631.2, read on the forward strand.
ATATTGCAGAAAGTCGTCCCATAGAATCTGACCTTAGTTCACAGCATTGCCTATGAAGACACTCAACATAATTTCCATCAGCTTAAGTCCTATATTGTTAGTGCCTCCGGTTTTGCCAGGGAGACTCCGGATCACAAGTGACAAACGTATTGCCACACTGTGGGGAGTTGATTCTTCTTGAACTCTCCAATGGCTTTCAATATCTTCTAATACCCCATCTGGTATAGGGTTGACATGATATCGTTAGTGCTGGGAGAGTAGAGCTTTGTTGAGTGAAGAACACAAAGGTTAATTTTATCCAAGAACTTAGATTTAGTCAAAAATAACTAAAGCATCATCAATAAAGTTCAGATGAACTTTTTGAGGGTTTCTGTTTGGGCAAAAAGAAGAGAAGGCGCATTTGAATAAGGTGGGCAGGGGAAAAACGTCAGTGAAGGAGTTGAAAGCTCTAAACAGCGGGTGTGAGGTCAAGAACTTGATCATCAAACATATTGATTCGTTGTATGAGGGATGATCTGAACGGTTTTGAGCATTCTAACACTCCTATGATGTACATGTAACCCTATATAACTTGGATCTATGTTTTCCCTATTATAAATATTCAATATTCCAACGTTTCATCTTAACTAGCATAATATGAAGCAACTATACTACAAAAGCCTAGTTAGATGACATATCTTTTGATGTAGCTTGAAGTCTTGAACATTAAGAGCTTAGCCCCAATAGTGTGGAAGCCTCAAGTGGAATCAGAAATCACCAAAAACACCTTGGAAATCTTGAGAGAATTGTAAGCTCACTACAAATTGGCTCACTCTTGTTTTCTCACACACCGGTGCCATTTCATGTGCCAAAGACCTCATTATATAGCATGGAGGATTAGGGTTACATTCAAGTAAACCTTAATATCCATGAAAGCTTAGCCCAACCTAAATGAACTTGGCCCATGCTATATATAAAAGAGTCCATATTTAATTAGTTCCTTTTTGATCACTAATTAATTTTAAATTAATTTTTGATCAATACTAATTAAATAATATGATTTCATATTAATATATTAGAAATTATAATATATTAATATAAACCATAAACATATTATTCTCAAGAGATTATCCATCTAAATTGTTCCAGTGAAGTGCCACCCAACTCGACCATGCTACTCCCAGGTCGAATACATACCAATAATAGTTATGGGGTTAGACATCTACTCCAAAAGTCTCCCACTTGGATAAGTCTAAAACTATTATTGCGTATGACTCCAAGACCCATACTAGCAATCATAGCTCTTAAAGTCGATGCCGAACTCGGACCTAGTCAAATGACTTATCCATTAGATAAGGGATCATATATTCCTCCATTCTAGATATCATATGGACAGAGGAATGGATTATAATCATTCTCTATGTCCATTTGTTGCCTCCCGGATTCTGATTTAAGATGACTGACTAATTGAACAAATCAAATCAGTCCAGCCTTGGCCAAGTACTTCGGGGTGTCATCACTAAATCATCAAGGGGCCCATATATATCGCTTTTATCCCATCAAGGGTAAAAGGAATGATAAACTTTGACTAATATGCTTGTTCTAATACTTGTTGAATTATACACAAACGCACGTTTTATAACATCAAGTTACCAATGCATTTTCGCGCGATCAATGTATAACCAACTCATAGTCAACAACTCATATCTCTAGGTTTGAAGAATATATGATATTATCATCTCATGATCACTCGTGATAACATCCATGAAGTGATTAAAATGAGCGTGGGTTTAATCTAATACTCAAAACTTATTAGCACTCATGAATGTTGTAGCAACTATTGCTATGTCCAACACCTTAGACATCTACAAGCCAACTTCATGATAGTCTTGCCTTAATACCTACTTCCAACGTATTATCGACTGTGGATGGTTTGAAGAACTTAGTCATTCGGGAAGAATGACCTAGTTATTCTGGAAGTCAAAACATGCTACGTGAAACACAAGAATAACCGAATCCAATATGGTCTCTGAACTTATGAATATAAATAGAACACCTTTTATTTATCGCCATATTGATTACACATTATTCATTGCATAATGTTTCAAATTTATCAACTTTATACTTGAATCAAAACAATATTCATGCCATGCTCTAAGCATGCACACTATGTTTATCCAAACTATAGTTATGCCACACACCAAGTATGCACACTATGTTTGTCTATGATCCTTACTTTATGTAATTGATCAACTGAACAAAATTTCAATGATTCTAATTTCACAATCCCAAAACCTAACTGTAAATGTAAGAATTCCAAATTCCAGCCATTTACCAAAATCTTGTTAGATTCTAAACTCAAATGCAATGATCCTCTCGTAATGATTATGCATAAGGTCACAAAGACTAGTCAACAGACATTACAACGTATTCCAATGGAGATCATTCCATGGAACCGAAGTCTCAAATTCAAAGTACAATACTATAAACATCCTTCTTGCATTAAGTTTCCTAATCTTACATAGATTTAATGGATAACTTCCACCTATGAAACATTTCCATATTCCCATCCTGACTATCACTTCTGAACATGAGTTGCCTCTTTTTAGAATATGTCAATATGGTCCTCTCCAAAAATTTACACAATAGTTACAAGTGTCCCTGAGCAACCAATCTTTGGTAGACCTTAGATTCTCCTCAACAGCTGTTTAATCAATTTTTTAGTCATATCCAATTCTAGACTTTTCCTCATTTAATGTCCAAGGCATTTGGAAAATTTAGAAAGGATAAATATTATAGCACTTATAATCGATCCTATACCCGAAGCATATGGGACAAGATTCATGATGTCTCACATAAATACAGGATCCTAGATCAGTCTTTTGCTACAATATTTTTTTTATTTGCCATGTTTTCATAATTCTACTATGAAAAGGGATACCGTAATCATAGTCGAATTTGAGAATGCAATATGTATAGAATTTCCATAAGTTGACCCATTTCAACATAAAATTCATATATATATATATATATATATATATATATATATATATATATATATATATATATATATATATATATATATATATCCTTAACTAAAGATGATTAAAATCTCAATCTAAGCTTTTAGGATTGAAATGAAGTATAATTTCCTCCACCTTAATTATAGCAAAACAACTTTTCCCAATAGAAACTATTTGTTTTCTACAATTATCATTGCTAACTTGCAACACTTATTATAATTATCATGCTCCCAATAACATGATGATTATTAGCATAACAATCATGCTCCTACTAGCTTTGACATGTACTCAGATGTGACACCAGTCAAAGGTTGGTCTAAAATTAATTGATGAATAATCATAATTGGGATGAACCAAGTGGTAGAGTTTGTAACAAGGTTTCCAAAAACATAAAGAACACTGAAATCCGAGTTATAACGAAGAAGTTATGACCAATCGAAAATCCGCGGTAAAACCGGCAAAACACTGTTCAGTGTAAAAAGCGAATTTTCAATAAAAGGACTTTTAGCCTTAACAATCTAAATGAAACTTGTAGAATATGTTAAAACGAGAACGTTCATAAAAATAACGTCAAAATCTGACTTCATATGACGAAGTTATGATTTTTCGAAGTTTTGGTTTAGCAGTAGACAGATAAAAATTTGAAATATAAATTGATCGATATCTAGCTGACACAACTTAAATGAGAATCGAAGGTCTCGTCAAAAGTAGCACAACGGTAAAAAGACAGACGAAAACGGACGTCGGATGAAGAAGTTATGAACTTTTAACGGATTCCCGTCCCGGTCTATTTAAAATAATAATATAAAAAAATTAAATTCAAAATTAGCCGACGAAGTCTAAAAGAAAGTCGTATAGTATGCTTTTACCTACGCGTGCATATAAAGAACGTCAAAACCGGAGCTCGTATGCGAAAGTTATGATTTTTGCAAGTTTTTGGCACAAAAATCAAGAAAATGTGGAAAACCGGGAAATTTCGCTGAGTCATCTCGGACACGTCACCCCTCGCATGCGAGGCCTCCACGTGTCATCCTCTGGTTGGACCGAACTTTGGGTGTCGCCTTCTGATTGGACCAACTCCGCAATCCACTAAGCCTCGGACAGCATCGCATGAGACACAACGCAGACCCTCGTGGCACCTTCCCATTGGACCGAAGTTTGGACCACTCAGAAGCCTCCACGTTCGAAGCCTCGCCCGTGTTCACTTCGCATGTCCGATGCATGGCTGCTGACTCCTCACCCTCGCCATTTGTCTTCTTCGGACCGCACCCTCGCACCCCTATATAAAGGATGCGAGACATCTCGGATTTGAGAGATTTTTCACCCTAAATTTCTCCATTTTACACCCTTTCACCCCTCGACTTTCTTACGACCCCCGAAGGCCCCGGTATCACGTCTAAAGCCCGAAGCAAGCCCCGGAGCCCCGTAATTCTAGAGAATTCATCCTTTCTCCTATCGAACCTCTGCCCGGTGTGAGCCGGTTTTTCGTCAAACAAGCTATTTTCCAGGAAAGGAAACGCTGCCCGAATTACCACCTATCAAGGTGATTTCGTACCCCTATAATTTACCTTTTTAATGGTTTTTAAATGCTTTTTAAGGGGGGGGGGGAATACAAGTTTAACAAAATATTAAGTTGTGTTAATAATTGTATGTGATAATAATCACACAAAGAGTTTCCGTATGCTTTTAAGAATTACCAAATACATCCAAAATGACTTAAAGCCATGTTAAATCTTTAAAAGTCATGAAAACTACTTTAAATTCTTTGAAAAGTGTTTTATAAAGTATTTCAAATTATAAATGCTAAAAATTATGTTTATATATGCATAAATATATAAATAAGATTTGAAGGGCTTAGGACTAATGAATTATCTTATTTCTTTTTCCTTGTTTCGATGTGGAGTTAAGGTTGTGTTATTTGTCCGATGGTCGTTTCCTTCTTAATTATATATATATATATATATATATATATATATATATATATATATATATATATATATATATATATATATATGAGTACAAAAGGTTACTCCTTTTGGTATCACCACCTTTGTATCGGGCTGAGCAAAGGTGTTCATCTATGTGAAATCATGCTAATTAGATTAGAGCATATAAATTATAATTAGTATAATTTATGATTCAAAACTAAATATACAAGTATGATTCACGACTGTATACTTTCCAAGGAAATTACCAACAATTTATTTAACTATACTAGGATATGTATAATGCCTTTAATATACGAATAACATATTAAAGAAGTAAAGATACATCATATCGGGTTTGCATTAACAAAGGTACGATACAGAGTACCAGGGTTAGCAAACACGGGGTAATGATACATCATATCGGGTTTGCATTAACAAAGGTACGATACAGAGTACCAAGGTTAGCAAACACGGGGTAATAATACATCGTAAATCTCGTTCAAACAATAAATTTGTGAGACCCTTAACGGTTTATGGGATTTAACCACTTACACAAAGGAAACGGTTTATGGGATTAAACCACTTTTACAAATGGAATGGTTATGGGATTAAACCACTTTTACAAATGAAACAATTTATGGAACTAAACTACTTATCAAATGGAACATAGTCATTCAATCTCTGTAAACTAGTATAACATAAAAGACCTTTAGTGGTTAATTCTATAAGTCCTTAGTTATTACATCAGAGTTATATATAAGTAATATCCGATTGACAGTGAAATGTGTGACTTCTGCCTTACTTCCTGTTCCTTGTTTGGTTGTGGGCTTAGGGCAGATACAAGCATTTAACTATCAGTTCGATATTAGATTATACATAATTAGTATAAACTAAGTAATTAAAAAGGGAAACTATTGAGGTTATCAGTTTATCACCTCTGGAAATATAGGATTTTCTGGAGGAACCAGTGAACTTTTCCAAAGAACCTAGAGTATATTTAACAGAACTAAAATACTTATGAACTCACCAGTTTAAATGTTGATCTACTCTTTCCAAATAACTTGTATTCTCAGGAATCCAGTAGACATGTACACTCTCAAAGCTCTTGAGAAGACTACCTAGTACCGTACCGCGACTCTTGTCTTCTACTGTACCTCCTTTGGAGTTTGAATATGTAATGTTTAAACACTTATGTAAAACTTATACTTAGTAATGCAATGGTTGTTTGTACTTGGATTACTATATTGCATGTGTTGTGATACTTACAAGAAGTCCTCCACCCCCGAACGTTTCCGCCGTTCTGGTTTGGGGGTGTGATACATTGGTATCAGAGCATTGTTTATAGTGAACTCAGTATATCAGTCATAAAAGGTATACAACTATAAACCCATTGGGATAAAAACACTCTGACCGAGAGTTATACTTTAAAAATATAACAATATTTTATAAAAGTATAAGTACATGCAGAATATATATATACTAGAATGAGTATCACAAGTGGAACAAAGCAAAAGTATTTGGATGTTGAACATCACCGTTAAACCTGAATAGTTATGTAATCATATATGGGATCAATATAGCCTGATCAACTATATTCATTTAAGATATGACCAACATGTGTTTGGGAGCGATTGTAGTGTTGCAACAAGTCTAAAACTTACCTAGGTACCAGATGAATTCTAGAACCAAACATAAAGGTTAAAATACTATAGGAGTAATTTAGGATGCTATAACAAGAAAACTGAAAACTTATCAACTTCTAATAACTAGAAGTCCAAGAATCAAATACCATGGAAGTATTTTAAATAAACTTTTGGGAAATGTTAAAAAGATCTTCTCTGGTACGTCTATAATTACTAAGTGGATATGTTAAGGTTATATATAGTTGAGATTTTATAGACTTAGAATATGTGATTTTCACTCTACTTCCTTTTCCTTGTTTGGATGTGGTTTTAGAGTAGGATTACTTATTCGAAGGACTATTTGATCTGGATTATATATAATCGGTACACACCATGTGATTATAAAAGGACCCGAAAGGATCACCTTTGTAGAAATCTAAATTTTCTAATAGATTCTTTAAACATTCCCATTCTCGTATAAACCCCGTAGATAGATACTCCGACAATCAATAAGAGAGTCAAGGAGGATCCAACATAATTTCATTAGGAGAATTCTGAGAGAGAAACAAATGAGAAGTAAACAAACTATAGAAATCATTTAGTGCCTTTACCCTATTAAGGACACCAATGGGATATTCGCATGAACTTCCGAGATTCAAAATCTTCATTACGAAGTAATGGGGATCAGTGTCAGAATCAGAAGTAGGATAGCCTGGGAATTCAATATACCTACAGAGGAGAAGGACACCCTATAGATACCAAGAGAGAACAAATCATTACCACCTAGAATAGAACAAAGGAAAACCACGCATGATTCATGTGAAGTGTCTAAGCACCTTTTCATCTAAGTAATAACTAGTAAATCGGTTCAACCTAGTGAGTTAGTGATTTCATTACTCACATTAGGTTTGGAGCTTATCCTCTTTTCCTGTCATAGCTAATGACCATAAATCAGATCATGGAATCTTAATTGATAGTGATTACTTCTCAAATTCATAAGTGTATTCTATTTAGACACCGTTATGAATTGTTTTCGAATATTTTCGAAAATTGGGAAACGATATCCACCATGCGAAGGTAACTTAGTTCGGATGATACTCGGTTCCTAACCATTCTGGAAACTTAACTATGTTCCGTACCAGGACTGCATCATAGGGATGCAGGTCGAATCATTAAGAACAATATAACAAAACGAAAGATTTATACATAGATACAAATAGTTAGAATACATCTAGAGACACGATAGTCGCTCACGAACTCATTTTCTTATCATGTTATAGAATCATGCCTCCAAAGAAGTGTAACCAACCCACCAGCAAAATACTAATCCTTCAGATAGATGCAACTACGTTTCAAGCTGCGGTCACAGCAGCTGTAGCAGCTGTCATGGCACACCTTAATGCTAACAATGCAAATATTAGCAGTAATGCTATCAGTAACCCCGATCATGGTGATGGCCAAGTATAGCAACGAGCACCTACTTGTAAGGACACCTCGAACCTTAAGCCTAATATACTTAAACGAAAATTCGAGAACATGAAAGGGAGTTGGTCAACTCAAGAACCTAATAGAGAGCAACGAACTGGGGCAGTCAATACCCCCATCAGCCCTGTTATTCTAGCACCAACCAAGCCGTACTTAGGTAACCTCCCACACTACAGCAAGTGCAACTACCATCATCATGGAGTTTTCCGAGAGCTACATTGCAATAGATGCAACATAAAGGGGCATACCGCCCGCATCTATAGAACTCCGGTCGAGTTCATCACTTCAACTACCGATGTTGGAACCATTCCCATATGTCACCTTTATGGAGAAATAGGACATTACAAGAGAGACTGGCCAACAGAGAAGAACGGCAGGCGAGCAGGAGGATTTTGATCCCAATACATGGGAAAGCATCAAAGAACCCTGCTATATTTTGGTACACTTCCAAACCCCAATAACTAATTATAATTATGATTACTCTTCCATTCAAACTAAATCATAACACTTATATAAAAATTTGAAACCCTAACAGGTAAGCTATGATGCCTTAGTGTATACATAAGGGTCATTTATAATTAAGATTTGTAGACTTAGAGTGAGTGATCCCACCTCATTTCCTGTTCCTTGTTTGGTTATGGATTTAGGGCAGGGTTGCTCAGTCTAAGGTCTTACCAATCTTAATTATACATGACTTGTATGCACCAAGAAATTATAGAGAGACCTAGTAAGGATCGTTTCAAGAAAATTCATAATTTCAAATTCTCAAAACCCTCGTATTGGTAGTACTTGCCATCTTCGAATCAGAAAGGGGTTCGTAGTGATAATAACAGAATAAAACCAGAAGCGCAGAAAACTTAGGTACATAGGATATCATTCTAGTAACCATTCATCCTAGAACGACTTAATATCTATTTCATCGAGAAAATTCTGACATCCTCATTCGACATGGTTTGGCCTGGCTCTTACCGTGTGAAAATTCTTATGCTGTATAAGAGAACTTTTCCTTAATCAGTCGTAAGATGAAATTATTTAAATCCTTAACACAAAACCCTTAGGTTGCCTCTCGTTTCAAAACGTCAGAAGTACCAATGCGAAGAGTACCACACCATTCTAACCTACTCAGTACATATGAAACTTCAAACGAAAAGCACAGAAGTTAGTAACTACCGAAATACCTCAATAGATCTCATAGGAAAATCATTGTACCGTAGGTCAAGTTCAAGAATAGAGACTAAGAGCTCATTAACTTAATCTATCGTTGCTAAGTGTATACACGAGGGTGGTATATAAGTTAGACTTAACAAGATTAAGGATGTGTGCTTCCGCCCTATCTCCTGTTCCTTGTTTGGTTGTGGACCTGGGGCAGAGTCACCCATCTGAACGTTTTGTGAAATCTAAATTATATACAACTTGTATACACGAGGTGATGATGGATGAGCCACGTATGATTCTGATCATGAACTTCGGAGCAAAAGCCAGCATCATGTATTCAACCAGGTGGAATTCAACATGAGACCACGACAGTTGTTCGAGCTACTAAATGACTACGAATTTGAAATTCATCATCATCTTGACAAAGCCAATATAGTCGCTAACACCCTAAGTCGAAAAGGGTACCTAGTTCATAGTTCCAATCATTGACTATGAGAACCCATTAAAATCTCTCCACACAAACTAAGGTGGCTCAACAGGAAGCTGTGAGACCTGAAAATGTGGCTAGTAAAGAAGATAACTAGAACATGTGAGTGCACGGTATACCAATATCTGTTATCTCCACTGAGATAATAGAATCATCTCCCAGTTCAGGTCGTCGCTCAAAAATCTCTAGGAACTAGAGTAGTCATGATTCGATGGGATCAACTATGGTAAATAATGGGATACCCATTTACCAATTAGTCGAGACCATTATCACACCATCATAGAGCATGCTCTATTCAGAACCTTCTACAGTCACAAGTGCAGATTCTATCTGCACCGGACTAAAGTAGGTAAGACGAAACTAACTAGAGATCCAATTTCCACACTGCATCCTCGCTAATCTGGAATTTATCCGAGAAACTACCAAAACCAAAATACGAATCAGGAAATGTCATAAAGCTTCTAGAGTTAACCAGAGAAGTTACAGCTTCGATAAAAGAAAACCCTTGGAATTCCAAGATTGATGACCTTATCATATGAAGGTCTCACTCAGGAAGGACAAGATGCGCTTGAGAAAGTGTGAAATACAAAACTAAAAGTACATAGGACCATTTGAGGTTCTTACCAGAATCGGTCTTGTACTTTTAAACTAAAACTAACACCAAAAACTTAATAGCATTCATCCCATCTTTCACATATCGAATCTAAAGATTTGTCTATCCGATAAAACACTTGTAATTTCACTTAATGAAATCAAGTTAAATAAAAGTCTACAATCTGTAGAAGAAACAATAAAAACCATGGATAGGGAAAATCTGAAGAACCACGCTAAGTCTTATCCCGTTAGTGAAGGTTCATTGGAGTACAAACCAGGGACCAGGATAGGATTCACTCGGGAAGGAAAGATTAGAACTAGTCCATGAGTATCACTTTAGACTTAATTTCAGGACGAAATTCCCTCTAACGGGGGGATAATGTGACACCAGTCAAAGTTTGGTCAAAAATTAATTGATCAATAAGCATAATTGGGATGAACCAAGTGGTAGAGTTTGTAACAAGGTTTCCAAAAACATAAGGAACCGGCAAAACACTGTTCAATGTAAAAAGAGAATTTTCAATAAAAGGATTTTTAGCCTTAACAATCTAAATGAAACTCGTAGAATATGCTAAACCGAGAACGTTCATAAAAATAACGTCAAAATCTGACTTCGTATGAGGAAGTTAGGATTTTTCGAAGTTTCGGTTTAGCAGTAGACAACTAAAAATTCAAAATATAAATAGATCTATATTTAGCCGACGCAACTTAAACGAGAATCGAAGGTCTCGTCAAAAGTAGCACAACGGTAAATAGACAGAAGAAAACGGACATCGGATGAAGAAGTTATGAATTTTTAACGGATACCCGTCCCGGTCTGTTTAAAATAATAATATAAAATATAAATTCAAAATTAGCCGACGAAGTCTAAATGGAAGTCGTAGAGTATGATTTTACCTACGCGTGCATATAAAGAACGTCAAAACTGGAGCTCGCATGCGAAAGTTATGATTTTCCCAAATTTTTTGCACAAAAATCTAGAAAATGCGGAAAACCGGGAAATTTCGCTGAGTCATCTCGGACACGTCACCCCTCGCATGCGAGGCCTACACGTGACATCCTCTGGTTGGACCGAACTTCGGGTGTCGTCTTCCGATTGGACCAACTCCGCGGTCCACTAAGCCTCGGACACCATCGCATGAGACACATAGCGGACCCTCGTGGCACCTTCCCATTGGACCGAAGTTCGGACCACTCAGAAGCCTCCACGCCCGAAGCCTCGCCCCATGTTCACTTCGCATGTCCAATGCGTGGCTGCTGACTCCTCACCCTCACCATCTGTCTTCTTTGGACCGCACCCTCACACCCCTATATAAAGGGTGCGAGACATCTCAGATTTGAGAGATTTTTCACCCTAAATTTCTCCATTTTACACCCTTTCAACCCCCTCGACTTTCTCACGACCCCCGAAGGCCCCGGTATAGCGTCTAAAACCCGAAGCAAGCCCCGGAGCCCCAGAATTCACGAGAGTTCATCCTTTCTCCTGTCGAAACTCTGCCCGGTTTGAGCCGGTTTTTCGTCAAACAAACTATTTTCCGGGAAACGAAACGCTGCCCGAATTACCACCTATCAAGGTGACTTCATACCCCTATAATTTACCTTTTTAATGGTTTTTAAATGCTTTTTAGGGGGGGATACAAGTTTAACACAATATTAAGTTGTGTTAATAACTGTATGTGATAATAATCACACAAAGAGTTTCCGTATGCTTTTAAGAATTACCAAATACATCAAAAATGACTTAAAGCCATGTTAAATCTTTAAAAGTCATGTAAACTCCTTTAAATTCTTTGAAAAATGTTTTATAAAGTATTACAAATTATAAATGCTAAAAATCATGTTTATATATGTATAAATATATAAATAACATTTGAAGGGCTTAGGACTAATGAATTATCTTATTTCCTTTTCCTTGTTTGGATATGGAGTTAAGGTTGTGTTATTTGTCCGAAGGTCGTTTCCTTCTTATATATATATATATATATATATATATATATATATATATATATATATATATATATATATATGAGTACAAAAGGTTACTCCTTTTGGTATCACCACCTTTGTATCGGGCTGAGCAAAGGTGTTCATCCATGTGAAATCATGCTAATTAGATTAGAGCATATAAATTATAGTTAGTATAATATATGATTCAAAACTAAATATACAAGTATGATTCACGACTGTATACTTTCCAAGGAAATTACCAACAATTTATTTAACTATACCAGGATATGTATAATGCCTTTAATATACGAATAACATATTAAAGAAGTAAAGATACATCATATCGGGTTTGCATTAACAAAGGTACGATACAGAGTACCAGGGTTAGAAAACATAGGGTAATAATACATCATATCGGGTTTGAATTAACAAAGGTATGATACAGAGTACCAGGGTTAGCAAACATGGGATAATAATACATTGTAAATCTCGTTCAAACAATAAATTTATGAGACCCTTCACGGTGTACTTATCTAAGTACGACTTTAAGTCGTGACCTATTAACCAAAATCTCTTGTAGGGACAGCCTGAAGGCCTAGGGTAAATATCATTCCATTCTGACGCCTGAAGAACGTCGCCGCAGGCATATCAGTCATATTAGTGTGGTTAATAGAACTCACATGGATAAAACAGCGAGTGAATTACTAAGTAATATACTTGTCTTAAAACAGTAGGAAAAGATAATTACATCCCGACCAAATATACCTTCTGTAGTTTTTAGTTACGGTAAAAGCTACGTATCATGAAATCAAGGATGGTAAATATACTTGTACTTCTGGTTTTGAACATTTAAAACCACAAGGCAGTATTTTGAATAATATAATATTTTCCAGGATTAATACTAAGGTTTTTACAATAGAACAGATATAACTAAGAATACTTTTACAAATGAAACGGTTTATGGAATTAACCACTCTTTCAAAAGAAACGGGTTATGGGATTTAACCACTTATATAAAGAAAACGGTTTATGGGATTTAACCACTTACACAAAGGAAACGGTTTATGGGATTAAACCACTTTTACAAATGGAATGGTTATGGGATTAAACCACTTTTACAAATAGAATAATTATGGGATTAAACCACTTTTACAAATGAAACAGTTTATGGAACTAAACTACTTATCAAATGGAACATAGTCATTCAATCTCTGTAAACTAGTATAACATAAAAGACCTTCAGTGGTTAATTCTATAAGTCCTTAGTTATTACATCAGAGTTATATATAAGTAATATCCGATTGACAATGAAATGTGTGACTTCCGCCTTACTTCCTGTTCCTTGTTTGGTTGTGGGCTTAGGGCAGATACAAGCATTTAACTATCAGTTCGATATTAGGTTATACATAATTAGTATAAACTAAGTAATTACAAAGGGAAACTATTGAGGTTATCAGTTTATCACCTCAGGAAATATAGGATTTTCTGGAGGAACCAGTGAACTTTTCCAAAGAACATAGAGTATACTTAACAGAACTAAAATACTTATGAACTCAGCAGCTTAAATGCTGATCTACTATTTCCAAATAACTTGTTTTCTCGAGAATCCAGTAGACAGGTACACTCTTGATGCTCTTGAGAAGACTACCTAGTCCCGTACCGCGACTCTTGTCTTCTACTGTACCTACTTTGGAGTTTGAATATGTAATGTTTAAACACTTATGTAAAACTTATACTTATTAATGCAATGGTTGTTTGTACTTGGATTACTATATTGCATGTGTTGTGATACTTACATGAAGTCCTCCGCCCCCGAACGTTTCCGCCGTTCTAGTTTGGGGGTGTGACATTAGAAATCATTTGGACTTGTAGAAATCAATACTTTATTGATTTCTTACCCAAGTTCAAATTTCTGATACGAAATGTTTTTTATAAAACTTTATCAAAATAATACACCTTTCCTTAGATAGCACACATGTGTGTCTAAACAATTTCAGAACAATGAAAAGGGATGTTGTAATCATAGTCTCAATTGTTTAGACCTTTTCCATTTCTCACAAGTCCATGTTAGTGTGTCGGTTAACCACAGATGCTCCACTAACGACTTTGAGAATGCAAATATCACAATTGCTATATACTTAAAACCTACTTAGTGAAAGCGTTTCCACACCATCATTTTCATGAATCAAAGAGAAACCTTATAACACTTAGATTTTACGGTGTTAGTGTTCCTATCCATGTGACATTGTCAAAACCATAATCACAAATAAAGGTTAGTGACAAATCCAAACTCATATGGACAGAACTTGTGTAATCTTAACTTCTTGCCACTTGCAGCTCAAGGGCCTGCCATTGCTTCCAAGTTGTTATGCAACCAATTGAGAACTCTCAAAACTCATATGCAAAGCCAACTTTAACTAGAATGGGCACAAAAATAATAATATGTCAACACGATAGGTTATAAACCTCAAGTCGTGTGCTAGTGATAACCAACAGGTCTTATTCTTGATTAGTTCTTGAAACTTTTCCAAGATCTTTAAGACTCCCACTGACCTCTTAACATATGAGCTTCTCTTGTCAAGAACTATTCCTTGACAAAGCAAATATTCAAGAGTTAGTGCAGATTCTTATCAAAACAAACACTTCACACAAATGGCCTTAGTTGCTCTTTGTTTTATCCAAAACATCACAACTTACCAATTTCAAATATACAAGAGCAGAAACATTTTACTCTTAAATTTGACTAGCATTATAAACCTTCTTTTATGATATGTCACTCAATTTACAATCTTGGAGTATGACTCAAAGAATTGTTTTGGAACAAAGTATGATTCATCTTCTTGATTTAACCATTTCAACAATTCATGATTCCTCTTCTTAGCCATTGGAATGCACCAAGATGTCCTTAAGGACCAATTGTGATATGGTTTCTTAATCATTAAGATGATCACAAAACATGATACTAAAGTACTCTCCCATTTTTTCAGATTTGAGAAACTTTTATCTTTCTGCCTAATTTGATTCTTCTCATTCGTTTTGCTATACATTGTAAGTATAACAGTATTTACCAAGCTTTAGTAAATCATGACGAATTGTAACATCCCAATTTTCGAGTCCAAAAATTTCGTTTGTAATTAAGTAAATAATATATTCGTTTACTAAAAACATTGTCAATATCATATCAACCCATAAACCATCATGACAAAGTCTAAAAATCACAACACCGAACAGTAGTATAAATCGGAGCACAATCCCAGAAAACTCAATGCGGAAATCAAATATGTGTGTGTGATGTACTGCTACGCCGCCGACTCCTTCCCCTTGGATGAAGAGGTACCTGAAACCATAATTGAAGTTGTAAGCACAAAGCTTAGTGAGTTCCCCCATCATACCACATAACATACAATCACATAGCATACATACTGCCGGGCAATTCTGGGGTGCCCGACCTATCCATGTCAAGCCATTCCGGGGTGCTGACCTACCCATGTCAAGCCATTTTGGGGTGCTGAGCTACCCACGTCAGGCCGTTCTGGGGTGCCGACTACCCTCCGGTCTATCTCAATCGGATCGGGGACTATTTCACCCCTACCTCTAACATACAATAACAAAATATAATCATACGGTCAAGCTTATCTGGGGTACCGATCTACCCTTTGGTCCTAACGACCAAGTCAGGGAAAAGCTATTCCCTACTACTACCACTAACTCACATAGCATATTACATCAACATATCTCATAAACATATCACATAAGCATACCAAGATAATTATCACTAAGACAATTATCTACCAATTACTCTTGTTGGTGGGCCAACATTGTGGCCTTAGACCCACCCCTACTGGAAGTTAACTCACCTCGATGTCGTGTAGTGTCTGAATTATCCTTGGCATGCAACTCAACACTTCTTGATTCCTCAATCCCTACACGACAACCCTTCTAAGTTATCAATTTGAATATACAACCCTAACCAAGGTCAACTCAAATCAGTCAAAGTCAACTTTGGTCAAAGTCAATAACTAGTTGACCTGACTCGCCGAGTTCGCCCGCTAACTTGTCGAGTCCCCATATCCACCAAAAGTCGTAAACCTGCCTCCACCTGTTGAGTCTAGCAAGAGCTCAACGAGTTCGCCTTCATCCACACATCGAACAATCTTCAACCGACTCGCTGAGTTCTTTCTTGAACTCGTCGAGTTCATCTTCAGCATATGAATGCATCCAGTCTATGACTCGTCGAGTTATGAGAACATCTCTTTGAGTCCATCTTAAAAGACTGGGAGATTGCCTTGGACTCGCCGAGTGTGTTCTAGCACTCGTTAAGTCCCATTATTTCCAGTTCCAAGGCAAACCCCTAGCAGGCTGAGCGTTCCTTCTACTCAACCAAAACCATCTCCAGAAGTCGTTTTATTGGGGAAAAAGCATCTCGACTCGCCGTGTCACCCAAGTGACTCGTCGAGTCCCTCCTTGTCGAATACTATACATTCGATTTTAGTGAGACTTAATGCATCCAAATCATAGATCTGACCTCTTAGGAAGCCTTTTATATGTAAAGTCACGAACTTGATGTCTATGCATGGGGTCTTTGGATCAAAAAGCCATAAAAGATGGTCTACAAGATGTATGGGGTGTTTATTGAAACAAGGTGGGCACCTTTATGCCATAAAGACCCCCAATAACCCCAAATCTGAAGCACAAACTGACTTCCAACACTCAACCTCGAATACAACCTCTCTAGGGATTAGAAAGATGTAGAAAAAGGCACAAAATCAAGATCTAGAAAATGAATTGACAAGGTTTGAGATTTATTCCTCTAATAAGCTAGAAATGTGCTCAAAAATCTGGATCTTCTTGTTCCCCCTTGATCTCACAAGCCTCCTTCTCTTCTTCAAGCTTCAATCACACAAAGTAACACCACAAGGCTCAAGAACACACTAAAAACAGCTTCGGTTTCGAGTTAGGGTTTGCTCTAGACAATGAGGGAAGAGTTAAGGGGTTATAATTGTTGAATTAATGTCTAAGTCCATAACTATAATTGGTAAGACTTGACCCGACCCGGCATGGTCCATTTGGGTTGCATGGCATCATGCATTTGGATGGAATAAAATGAGAGAAATAACACTTAAGGTTTGTTAATATATTATAAGTTCTAATATATTAATAAGGTTATTTAATTAGTATTGATCAAGAATTAATTTGGAATTAATTAAGTGATCAAAAGGAGACTACTTAAATATATGGGTTGATTGTGTAAATCATTTATTCTTATATATGTGGGCTTGTGATCCAAGATTCCTTATGTTGGACTAAGTCCATGGGGTGACCCATGGATGATCCACGGAGGTTACAGTCCATGGAGCATAAGGAATGGGTAAAGTCATGAGTTACATGGTGTAACCCTAATAGCCACCATATAAAAGAATCTCATGGCTCAAGAAATCGTGCACTATGTGTGAGTGTGAGGGCTAGACGATTTCAAGGAGTGTTCAAGTTTCTCTCAAGTTATTCCAAGTGTATTTGGTTTTGTGTGAACCATTTGAGATGTCACACTTGGGGCACTAGGCACTCAAGCTTCATGAATACTTTCTACATCAAAGAGGTATGTATTCTATCTTGTTATATTCATTGTTTTGTATGCTAGATTAGGATAATACCTTGGAAGTTCATATTTGCATGTATAATACAGAAAACATAGATCCAAGGTATTTAGGGTTGCATGTACACTTAGGAATGTTAGAATGCTCAAAACCCAACAGTGGTATCAGAGCCACGGGTTGTTTTCTGTTATATTGATGTAAATATTTTATTTTCAACTATTTGTAAAATTTGAATAATTTGCTTTTTGAGTTGAATTAGGTCAAATTTAATAAAAGATAAAATGATATGATTATTTTATTAGTTTTAAAAGTTTGATCTAAAGAGTTTTATTTTTTGAAACCTCCATAAGTAATGGATATGAAAAGGTTTAAAAAAAATGATTCAAAGTTTTTATGGAGTTACAAAATTTGGTGTTAATGCTTTAAAGGATTCCATAACTTAAGAATAAGTTATGGATCACCAAAAGTTTTTTGTGTTACCTTGTTTTATTAGTGAATTTAGATTAATGAATAAAATTATGTGATAGTTGGTTTTAATCCAAATTAATCTAAAAGAAGTTCATAAAATATGTTTATGTAACTTATAAGTCACATTTATGAATCTTAAAACTCATAAAAGTTGCCATAGGTTACAAAATGAAGAGTATTTTTCCTCATTAAATTGCTTTATGACTCCATAACTTGTCCTCAAGTTATGGATGTTCAAGAGTCACTTCATTAAAATTTTTAAAACTTTAATTAAACTCATAAGTTATGAAAATCCAAGAGTTTTGAATAGTTTCAAAACTTGCCCTCAAGTTTTGGAATTTGTAAAGTTTTCCCCATGAATACTTTAATTCCAAGTTAGCCATTAGAATTTTAAAAGTTAAAATTCAACCCTTATACTTTATAATATCATAAGTTAATAATATATATATATATATATATATATATATATATATATATATATATATATATCTATAAGAGTAAAGTCGGTCTTACCGTTAGTAGGCCTCATTCACGAAGCCAGTCTATAAGGGGGGGGGGGGGGTTATAAGGTTACTGCCTATAAAATGGCAGTTTAATGGGTGTCCACTCTCACCCACCGCTTCCTTGACCGGTGGAGGGTCGTTAGCCGAACGGGTAGGACAAGGACTAGAATTCTCCCTTCATTAAAAGTATTAATGATAAATACTAAGTAACTAAACTCTTATAAATACCCAATCTTAGTTACTTAGGAAAATGTGAATAAGGTGCTAATCCATTAAATTCCACTTTGAACTTTGTTTAAGTCGGTTAGTGGAGCGTGTATGGTTAACCGGCACACTAACTCTTATTTAACAAGGTAGGCAAAGGGTAACTTAATGTTTATCATAGTATCGATGGAGCGTGTGTGGTTAACCGGCACATCGATTGAGGGGTAAACACTTAAGGGTACCAAGTAATTTGCGTGGTTACTTCACACCTTGTTTTGTGATCCTCGACATCCTAGTCACAAAACCTGAAGGGCACACTCGAGATTAAAACATGCCATTGAAAATTTCAATGAATCTCAAAGATCTAGGAGTTTCAAAAATCAATTAAAACCTAATAATACATTTTGTTTATCTTGGTGGAAATTGGTGAATCGTCATTCACCTACCTTCGAATATTTTATAGCTTGGATTACGGCATCCCTCTTCTAAGTTATAAAATAGTTTGTTGGGTCCTAGCCTTAATATTTCATATTGGATGTCATATTAAGGACTTTAGATCAACTATCTTGAATATCTCCCAAAAAGATGTCTGGTTTAGACATTTATGATCTACCCAAATCTCTTGAAACAAGCTTTCCTAAATGAAGATGATGTCCCATGGAAATCATACTTCTTTCACCTACTCCAATTATTCTCCCTAACCCAGAAGTTCTTGAAAATTTTAAGGTCACTCAAGCCCTATTGGCAAGCAAAGGTCTATGTGTGATCACATTTTGGAGATGTAGTCACATATTGACAAGCCGGGAGAGTTGGGTGTCAAAGTGTTGAGAAAGTTGGTGCCTCAACTACTTTCTAAGTCACATAGTGAGTTCCTTTGGGACTCCTATGAAACAGACTATGACAAGACCCTTAATGATCTTATCTATTTGCTAAGATCAACTTCCTAAAACTTGTGGACATTGACAATAATGACATTTGATATCCAGTAAAGCTCTCTCTTTCCAATGGAAAGGGATCGGCCATAGTAAACATGGTTGACCAAATGGTAAAGAGAGAGGCTAAGTCTGAGATAGTCCCATTATCAAGGGTCCATAGGTAACTATTGCCAAAGGAAGGGGCATTGGTTGCGAAGCTGCGAAATTTACCTAAGGATGTTAAAGTCAATAAGTTTGGCTCTAC
Organism: Lactuca sativa; assembly: GCF_002870075.4. Lineage (NCBI taxonomy): Eukaryota > Viridiplantae > Streptophyta > Magnoliopsida > Asterales > Asteraceae > Lactuca > Lactuca sativa. The sequence goes on from NC_056631.2 coordinate 115,430,265, forward strand.
TTCAGGTAAAGTCTATTGTCTAACTCTATTAAGTGCATGTTGATTCTGACCGCGAAGATGGATTTCAATCGCATGGTTCGGTGATTAGAATTTTGGGCTATTACTTAAGAGTTATGATATTTATATTGCTTAGGAATAGATAACAACAAGGTTTTCATATGGATTGTAAGGATAAGTTTTCCGCAAAGTTTTAAAATAAAATAAAAAGGTTTTGATTTTATTTATTTTCAGTATCCTTACAATGGCATTTGTGAAAAGTTGTTGCTTATAAAATTCCACTGATAGCAATATTGGAAAGTGAATCTGATTCTTTCATTTGTGGTAGTGTCTAAATTTACCAAATAAGGAAAGATTCTCATCACCCAAGTTTCAGTTGGATAGAAACTTGGAATCATGCAAGTTGTATAGCATGATGAATGAGAACTTTCAAGCATTGAAAAAAAAAATTAACTAACTACTTGTTCACATGGATGTGTGAGTCAAGTGAATGACTAAGGGATCGAGTACACATTCTTGTGCACTGGTCAACTCCACCACAAAAGATCAATAAGACTGTTCGTCATGGTTTACTAAAGCTCAGTAAATATGATTATACTTACAAGCTTAAGTGTAACTCTGAGACATTGGAAAAGGTTCCAATGTATGGAAGAGTGAATAAGAAGAATCAAATTAGGCAGAAGGATAAAAGTTTCTCAAATCTGAAATGATGGGAGAGTACTTTAGTATCAGTTTTATGATCATCTTAACGATTAAGAAACCATAGCACAATTAGTTCTCTAAGGAAATCTTAGTGTGTTCTTATGACTAATACGAGGAATCTTGAATTATTGAAATGGTTAAATCAAGAAGATGAGTCATACTTCGTTCCAATACAAGTCATAGGGTCATACTCCAAGATTGTAGTTTGAGTGACATGTCTTAAAGAAGGTTTAAAACACTTGTCAAATGTAAGAGTAAAAGTTTCCTACTCTTGTACATTTGAAATTGGTAAGTTGTGATGTTTTGGATAAAACAAACACCAACTAAGGCCAATAATGTAAAGTGTTTGTCTTAATTAGAATCTGCACTATCTCTTGGATGTTTGACAAAAGAGTCTTATAGGTCAAGAGGACAGTGGGAGTCTTAAAGGTCTTGAAAGTCTCAAGAACTAATCAAGAATAAAACCTGAAGTTCTTCACTAGCACACGACTTGAGGTTTATAACCTATCATGTTGACATATTCTGTGCCCATTCCAATTAAATTTGGCTTTGCATATAAGTTTTTAGAGTTCTCAATTGGTTGCACAACAAGTTGGAAACAATGGCAGGCCCTTGAGCTGCCAGGTGGCAAGAAATTAAGATTGAGTTCAATCCATATGAGTTTGGATTTGTCATTATCCTTGTATTGTGATTATGGTTTTGACAAATTCATATGGGTAGGAACTCATACACCATAAAAATCTAAGTGTCATAAGGTTTCTCTCCGATTCATGAAAATGATGGTGAGGAAACACTTTCACTAAGTAGATTTTAGCTAGATAGCAATTGCGATATTTGCATTCTCAAAGTCGTTAGTGGAGCGTGTGTGGTTAACCGGCACACTAACCTAGACTTGTGAGAAGTGGCAAAAAGGTCTAACCATTATGATTACGGCATCCCTCTTCATAATTGTTTAGACACACTTGTGAGCTATCTAAAAGAGGTGTATGATTTTGATAAAGTTTTATCAAAACAATCTAGTATCAGAAATATGAACTTTGGTAAGAAAGTCAACTAATTTCTGAGTACATGTCAAAGCTAGTGGGAACATAGTTGTTATGCTAATAATCATCATGTTAGTGGGAGCATGATCATTATGATAAGTATTGCAAGGTAGCAATGTTAATTATAAAAAACAAAAGTTTCAATTGGGAAAGAGTTGTTTTAATCGTATTTAGTCAAGAATATATATGAATTTCATGTTGGGATGGCTCAACATAAGGAAATTCTATATATATGGGTTCATTATTTGCGTTCTAAAATTCAATTATGATTACGACATCCCTTTTCATAATCTGAATTATGAGAACTTGGCAAATTGAAATGGAAATATTATAGCAAAAGACCGGTTTAGTCTTTATGTGAGACCTCATGAATCGTGTCCCATATGCTTCGGATATAGGATCGATTACATGTGCTATGTTCATCCTTTCTAAAATTTTCCAAATGCATGGGGCATTAAGAAGGGAAAAGGTCTAGAATTGGATATGACTAAAAGGATTAATCAATTGTCAATGACAATCTAAGGTTTACCAAAGATTGGTTGCTCAAGGACAGTTGGAAATATAGTGATAATTCTGGAAGGACCATATTGACATAATCTGTAAGGAGGCAACTCCTGTTTAGAAGTGATAGTCAAAATGAATCTGGAAATGTTTCAAAGTTAGAATTTTTAATCTATGTAAGATTAAGGAAACTTAATGCAAGAAGGATGTTTCCAAGGAGTTGATCTCCTTTGCAATACTTTGTAATGTTCGTTGTCAAGTCCTTGTGACTTTGTGCATAATCATTACAAGAGGATCAATGCATATAAGTTTAGAATCTAACAGATTTCAGTAAATCGCATGAATTTGGAATTTTTGCATTTGCAGTAAGGATTTGGAACTGTGAAAAGAGGATCATTGGACTTATGTTCAATTGATCTATTTCATAAAGTAAAGATCATAGACAAACATAATATGCAAACTTGGTGTATGACATGACTAGTGTTTAGAAAACATAGTGTACATGCTTGGAGCATGGGACAACTATTGTTTTAAATTCAAGAATAAAGTTGATAGTTGAAACAATATACAATGAATATTGTGTAATCATATGGTGATAAATAAAAAGTGTTTTATTTATGTTCATAGGTTTTGATACCATATTGGATTCAATTATTCTTGTGTTTCATTTTGCATGTTTTGACTTCCAGAATAAACTAGGTTATTCTTTCGGAATGACTAAGTTATTCAAACCATCCACAGTCGTTCATATGTTGGAAGTAGATATGAATCAAGACTGTCATGGGTTGGTTTGTAGAGGTCTAAGATGTTGGACAAAGGGCTACAACACTCATGAGTGCTCATAAGTTCTGAGTATTGGATTCAACCCGCGCTCATTGGAATTACTTCATGGATTTTATCACGAGTGATCATGAGACGATAATATCTTATATTCTTCAATCCTAGAGATATGAGTTGTTACTATGAGTTGGTTGTACATTGATTGCACGAAAATGCATTCGGTAACTCGGTGTTATAAAACGTGCGTTTGTGTATGATTAAACAAGTAGTAGAACATGCCATATGAGTCGAAGTTTATCCACTCCTTTTACCTTCAGGATAAAAGTGATATCTGTGGGCCCCTTGATGATTTGATGATGACAAATGAAAGTGCTCGGCCTGGCCAGGACTGATTTGATTTGTTAAATTAGTCAGTCGTCATAAATCGGAAATCGGGAAACAACAAATGGACAGAGAGAATGATTATAATCCATGTCTCAGTCCATATGATATCTAGAATGGAGGAATATATGATCCCTTATCTAATGGACAAGTCATTGACAAAGGTCAGAGTTCATCTACAAGGTCAGAGTTCGACAAAAGCATTTGAGAGCTACGATTGCCAGTCAGTTCTTGAAGTTGTACGCAATAATAGTTTTAGACTTATCTAAGTGGGAGACTGTTGAGTTAATGTCTAAGTCCATAACTATAATGGGTAAGACTTGACCCGACCCGACATGGTCCATTTGGGTTGCATGGCATCATCTACTTGTCGATTCGGTCTCCCGACTCGTCGAGTAGACTACTCAAACTTCCCGCGGATCACGACTCTACTCGACGCATTGGGTCTCCAACTCTTCAAGTCCCAGAGAAAAACATAATAAATACTTGAATTAAAGGCATACCAGGAATCGGGTGGTACAAATCTCCTCCACTTATCTTAGACTTTGTCCTTGAAGTCTGCTGTTCGGTCCTGAAAAAGCTCAGGGTAATGCTGTTGGATTAATATCTAAGTCCATAACTATAATTGGTAAGACTTGACCCGACCCGGCATGGTCCATTTGGGTTGCATGGCATCATGCATTTGGATAGACTATAATGAGAGAAATAAGACACTTATGGTTATTAATATATTATAAGTTCTAGTATATTAATAATAAGAATAATAAGATTATTTAATTAGTATTGATCAAGAATTAATCTAGGATTAATTAAGTGATCAAAAGAAGACTAATTAAATAAATGGCTTGATTGTGTAAATCATCCATACTTTTATAGTGGGCTAATGCTCCATGGATAATCAAGTTGGGATAAAACCCATAGGATGGTCGTTTGAGTTCAAACACCCCCAGAGGGTGTGTCTGGATTCCACAAACCAAGGATCTGATACCAACTTGTAACATCCTAATTTTGAGTCCAAAAATTTCGTTTGTAATTAAGTAAATTATATATTTTTTTACTAAAAACATTGTCAATATCATATCAACCCATAAACCATCATGAATAAGTCTAAAAATCACAACATCGAACAGTAGTATAAGTAAGAGTACAATCCCAGAAAACTCAATGTAGAAATCAACTGTGTGTGTGTGTGATGTGCTGCTACGCCGCCGGCTCCTTCCCCTCGGATGAAGAGGTACCTGAAACCATAACTGAAACTGTAAGCACAAAGCTTAGTGAGTTCCCCCATAATACCACATACCATACAATCACATATCATACATACTACCGGGCAATTCTGGGGTGCCCGACCTACCCATGTCAATCCAATCTGGGGTGCTGACCTATCCATGAGAAGCCATTCTGGGGTGCAAACCTACCCATGTCAGGCCGTTCTTGGGTATCGACTACCCTCCAGTCTATCTCAACCGGCATAGGGGACTATTTCATCCCTACCTCTACATACAATAACAAAATATAATCATACGGACAGGCATATGTGGGGTACTAACCTACCCTTTAGTCCTAACGACCAAGTTAGGGAAAAGTTATTCCCTACTACTACCACTAACTCACATAGCATATTACATAATCATATCTCATAAGGATATCTCATAAACATATCACATAAGCATACCAAGATAATTATCACCAAGACAACTATCTACCAATTACTTTTGTTGGTGGGCCGACATTGTGGCCTTAGACCCACCCCTACTGGAAGGTAACTCACCTCGATGTCGTGTAGTGTTTGAATTATCCTTGGCGTGCAACTCAACACTTCTCGACTCCTCAATCCCAACACAACAACCCTTCTAAGTTATCAATTTGAATATGCAACCCTAACCAGGGTCAACTCAAATCAGTGAAAGTCAACTTTGGTCAAAGTCAACAACCAGTTGACCTGACTCCCCGAGTTCGCCCGCCAACTCGTCGAGTCCGCATATCCACCAAAAGTCATAAACCCGTCTCCACTCGTCGAGTCTAGCAAGCGCTCAACGAGTTCGCCTTTATCCACACGTCGAACAATCTTCAACCGACTCGCCGAGTTCTTTCTTGAACTCATCGAGTTCATCTTCAGCATATTAATGTGTCCAGTCTATGACTCGCCGACTTGTAAGAACAACTCATCGAGTCCATCTTCAAAGACTGGGAGACTTCCTTGGACTCGCCGAGTGTGTTCTAGGACTCGTCGAGTCCCATTATTTCCTGGTCCAAGGCAAACCCCTAGCAGGCTGAGCGTTCCTTCCACTCAACCAAAACCATTTGCAGAGGACGTTTTATTGGGGAAAAAGCATCTCAACTTGCCGTGTCACCCAAGTGACTCGTCGAGTCCCTCCTTGTCGAATACTATACATTCGATTTTAGTTGGACTTAATGCATCCAAATCATAGATCTGACCACCTAGGGTCCATTTTATACGTAAAGTCATGAACTTGATGTCCATGCATGGGGTCTTTGGCTCAAAAAGCCATAAAAGATGGTCTACAAGATGCATGGGGTGCTTATGGCAACAAGGTGGCCACCTTTATGAAATAAAGGCCGCTAATAACCCTAGATCTGAAGCACAAACTGACTTCCAATACTCAATCCCAAATACAACCTCTTTAGGGCTTAGAAAGATGTAGAAAAAGGCCCAAAATCAAGATCCAGACAATGAATAGACAAGGTTTCAACTTTATACCTCTAATAAGTTGGAAATATGCTCAAAACTTTGGATCTTCTTGTTCCCCCTTGATCTCACAAGCCTCATTCTCTTCTTCAAGCTTCAATCACACAAAGTAACACCACAGGGCTCAAGAACACACTAAAAACGGCTAGGGTTTCGAGTTAGGGTTTTCTCTGGACAATGGGGGTTGAGTTGGGGGTTATAATGTGTTTAAATAAGATGCAAACCCTAAATTTAGGGTTTCACTCAAACAACGTCTACTCGCCGAGTCGGTCTCCCAACTCATCGAGTAGACTATATAAAATTCCTGCGCATCACGACTCCAGTCAACGAGTTGGGCCTCCAACTCGTTGAGTCCCAGAGAAAAACATAATAAATACTTGAATTAAGGGCGTACCAAGAATCGGGTGTAACACGAATAGTCTTATCGATATTTTGTGGTGGACTTGACCAGTGCACATGAATGTGTACTTGATCCCTTAGTCCTTCACTTGACTCACATATACATATGAACAAGGAATTAGTCTTAATATTCCAAAGATGAAAATTCTCATTCATCATACGACTTGTATGATTCCAAGTTTCTGTCCAATTGAAACTTGGGTGATAAGAATCTTTCTTTATTTGGAAAATTTAGACACTACCACAAAAGAAAGAATCAAACTCATATTTCCAATATTGTTGGAAAAATACAAACATCAGTTTTCCATAAATGTCATTGCAAGAAGATATAAAATAAAGTAAAAAAAAATTTATTTATTTATAAATGCGGAAAAACTTTTTCCTTACATTGCAACTTTAAATGAAAAATTATGCTATTACATATTTTCTAGCAATCTATCATAACTCCTAAGTAATAGCTCAAGAATCCGATCTTCGAACCATGCGATTGAAATCCATCTTTGCGATCAAATTCAACATACTTTTCCTTTAAGTTTCATTCCCTTTGCTTTATCCTGCTAAACATAAAAATGTAACCGAGTCACATTTTAGGTTAAGAATCATCAATTAGGAACTTAACAGAGTTAGATAGTGGACTTACCTGAAGCAGAGTGAAACTTTTTGATTCTTCCTTCTCTCAGATCTTTCAGGTAGCCAGGCCAGCTTCGCAACCAATGTCCCTTCCTTTGGCAATAAAAACATATGGACTCTTTGGTAATGGTACATGGGACTATCTCAGACTTAGCCTTTCTCTTTACCATTTGGTCAACCGAGTTGACTATGGCTGATCCCTTTCCATTGGGAAGAGAAAGCTTTTTTGGATATCCAATGTTACCATTGTTAATGTCAATGGAAGTTTGGGAAGTTGATATTCTAATCAAATTTGCTTTACCAGTGCTCCAAATCATTGCTGATTTAGCAACATCAAGCAAATAGGTAAGATCATTAAGGGTCATGTCATAGTCTGTTACATAGTAGTCCTTTAAAGAACTCACTATGTGACAGAGAAAATGACTGAAGAACCTAGTCAACAACCAACTTCCTCAAGACTTTAACACCCAACTCTCCCGGCTTGTCAATATGTGACTTCATCTCCAAGATGTGAGCATACATAGACTTTGCTTGCCAATAGGGCTTGAGTGATCTTGAACTATTCAAGAACTTGTGGGTCAGGGAGAATAATTGGAGGAGGTGGAGGAAGAGAAGTATGATTTCCATGAGATTTGGGAAGATCATAGTTGTTTGAACCAGACATCTACAATGGGAGAAATTCAATTTAGTTGATTTAAAGTCCTTAATATAACATCCAACATGAAATACTAAGGCTGGGACCCAACACAATATTTTATAACTTGGAAGAGGGATGCCGTAATCCAAGCTATAAAATATTTGAAGGTAGGCAAATGATGATTCACCAATTTCCACCACAAAAAACGAAATAATTTATTAGGTTTTAATTGTATTAGAAACTCCTAGATCTTTTGAGATTCATCGAACTTTTCAATGGCATGTTTCAATCTCGATTGTGCTCTCTCAAGTTTGTGATTGGGATGCCAAGGATCACAAACAAGGTGTGAATAACCATGCAAATATACTTGGTACCCTTAACATTTATCACTTAATCGATGTGTTGGTTAACCACACGCGCTCCACTAATCATATTATAAACATTAAGTTACCCTTTGCCTACCTTGTTAATTCCAAGCTAGTGTTTCGGTTAACCACACACGCTCCACTACCAACTTAAGCAAAGTGCAGAGTGTAATTTCATGGGTTAACACCAAATTCACATTTTCCGAAGGTAACTAATATTGGGAATTTATAAAAGGTTTAGTTACTTTATATTTATCATTATACTTATAATCAACAGAGAATTATAGTACTTATAGTCCTGTCCTACCCGTTCGGCTAACGACCCTCCACCAGTCAAGGAAGCGGTGGGTGAGAGTGGACACCCATTAAACTGTAACACCGTGAATTTCAAAATAATTTTTCGCTATATATAAAAAAACATTTCTCATTTAATTTCATAAAACATAAGTTTCAAATTCCAATCTGTATCATACAAATCCCAAGATCATATAAATGTATCAAAAGTCCCCTGGGTGTGTACGGATCAAGCCGGCGCCTTCCCACAGTCATCGCTAGTACCTGAAACACCAACACCAACACTGTAAGCACGAAGCTTAGTGAGTTCCCCAAAATACCACACATAAAACACATATTAGCACTCGAGGCTATAACTCTATGGGTCCGTGCACCCAACCCTGTGAACCCTCAGGTTCTAACTCTAGGAACCTTCCGGTTCCAACTCTGAAGTCATGCACAGCATAAATCACACAGAAATAATGCAGTACAACACATAGCATACACATAACATACATACACTGACACATAGCTCTGATTACCTTCTCAAGGAAAAGTATAATGAGAAGACTCACGTCGCGTGTCTCGGTATCTCACGAATCCTGGAAATCCCTCGTGCTCGATCCTCCGAGCTCTAATCCTCCTATAACATCACATGACTCTAATTAACACTTTTTATCTCTAAGGTTGACTATCCCTAAGAAGTCAACACAGGTCAACGGTCAACGGTCAACTTTGACCGGACTCGGCGAGTGCACACGGCAACTCGGCGAGTCTAGACGTTCTCACCAACTCTCTAGGATTCCCTTTCTACACGTCGAGTACTCCCCTGACTCGACGAGTTTCACCTGGTAGAAATCGCGGGGCCACCCCGACTCAACTCGCCGAGTCTCAAGGACGACTCGGCGAGTCCCAGCTCGATTCAGCCCACTGACAACCCTCTCTAACTCGCCATGACTCACTGAGTCAACCCATGACTCGACTGGACCACTCACTGGCAGGTCCAAGGCAATCTTCAAGCTACTCGCCGAGTCTGCTCATCGGACTCGGCGAGTCCATGCCATGCAATCACTCAAACTTGCTTCTAAGGTCAGATCTATTCCAACAATTCATAGATCTGGCCTTCCTAGACTGATTCACCACATAAAGCCCCAGACTTGGTGCATAAACAACCTCTATATGACCAAATACGAAGAATTATCAACAAATCTCACTACTCAAAGTCATAACCTCCATTGTTCTCTATAAAGCTTGATGAATGAGGCTCTCTGGACCTCTATGGATCCAGATCCGAAGTCTCATCACTAGCAAGGAACTATTTGGCCAACCAATCAACTCAACAAGGTCACAAGAAACCCTAAAATCAATTATACTTCACAAGACAGGAGATGAGCCGAAATCATACCTTTAGATTGAAGGGCTAAGCTTCAAATCCACCAAATAGCAGTCTCCTTTGCCTCCTCTTGGCTAGAACCTCCCTCTTCTTTGCTAAACAACACACAAATGTCAAGAAATGCTTCCTTTCTCTCTCAAATCGCTAAAGCACTCTAGGGTTTCTCTCTATGGACTGTTGGGTGCAAATGACGGCCATAAGGCCCTTTAAATAGGTCCCAAACCCGAGAAATTAGGGTTTCATTAAACAGCGTGGACTCGCCGAGTCCATATCCTGGACTCGCCGAGTCCAGACGAATCCCGCGTCCAGAATCGCGACCCTACTCGGCGAGTCTGAGCTCCAACTCGTCGAGTCCCCTCTCAAAACACCAAAAAAACAAAACAATAAAATACCTGGAAATCCGGGCTGTTACAACTCTCCCCCACTAGAACTAGACTTCGCCCTCGAAGTCTCGCTCCGAAAATAGCTCCGGATGCTGCTCCCGCATCTCGCGCTCCGGCTCCCAGGTCATCTCTGATCCCTTCCGGTGCTGCCACTGAACCAACACCAGAGGTACCTCCTTGTTCCTCAGAACCTTGATCTTCCGATCTCTGATGGCTACTGGTCTCTCAGCATAATTCAGGCTCGCATCCACCTAAATATCCTCTAATGGAACCACTGCCGACTCATCGGCAATACATTTCCTCAATTGCGACACATGAGAAGTGTCGTGGATTTGCCCCAACTCTGCTGGAAATTCCAAACGATAGGCTACCCGACCTACCCTCGCAATCACACGAAATGGCCCAATATACCGGGGCCCCAACTTGCCCCTCTTCCTGAATCGAATCACTCCTTTCCAAGGAGAGACCTTTAGGAGAATGAAGTCGCCGACCTGAAACTCAAGCTCGGACCGGCGTCTGTCTGCATAACTCTTCTGTCGGCTCTGGGCGGTCAATAACCTCTGTCTGACCTGCTGAATCTGCTCTGTCGTCTGAAGCACGATCTCTGAACTGCCCATCACTCTCTGCCCAACCTCTCCCCAGCAAATGGGGGTCCGACACCTCCTACCATACAACAGCTCAAAGGGTGGCATACCAATGCTCGAATGATGGCTGTTGTTGTAGGAAAACTCTGCCAAGGGTAAATACGCATCCCAGCTACCCCCGAAATCCAACACACATGCTCGAAGCATGTCCTCAAGCGTCTGAATCGTCCGCTCACTCTGACCGTCTGTCTGGGGATGATACGCGGTACTAAAATGTAATCTAGTATCCAACTCCTCATGAAATTTCTTCCAGAATCTGGAAGTGAAGCGCACATCGCGGTCTGAAACAATCGAGATCGGCACCCCATGCCGAGATACCACTTCTCTCACATATAACTCTGCCAACTTCTCCATTGAAGAGCTCTCACTGATGGCAAGGAAGTGAGCGCTCTTCGTCAACCTATCCACAATCACCCAAATTGCATCAACTCCTCTGGCCGTCCTCGGCAATTTGGTGATGAAATCCATAGAGATCTGTTCCCACTTCCATTCGGGAACCTCCAATGGCTGTAACTTACCATGCGGTCTCTGGTGCTCGGCCTTAACCCTACGGCAGGTCAAGCACCTCTCAACGAACCATGCGACGTCCTTCTTCATACAAGGCCACCAATACTCTTTCCTCAAATCCAGATACATCTTCGTAGCCCCCCGGATGGATCGAAAATTTCGACCAATGAGCCTCCTCCATCAAAGAAGTGCACGTACCACCCACAAACGGTACCCAAATCCGACCCTGAAAAGTCATAAGCCCTCGACCATCCGTAACGAACTCTGAAACCAAACCAACGACCCGTTCCCTCTTCTGCATCTCTGGCTGCACAGCCTCGGCCTGTGCCCCACGAATGGCATCCAATACCGGAGCTATCATGGTCAATCTCAAACATACATCTCGCAATGGAGTGCTCTCCGCCCTGCGGCTCAATGCATCGGCCTCCACATTAGCCTTGCCCGGGTGGTACAGGATCTCACAATCATAATCCTTGACCACATCTAACCACCTCCTCTGACGCATATTTAGGTTGGGCTGATCCATCAAGTACTTCAAGCTCTTATGGTCCGTGTATATCCTACACCGAACCCCATATAAGTAGTGACGCCAAATCTTGAGGGCGAACACTACTACCCCCAACTCTAGATCATGCGTGGGATATCTCGTCTCATGAGGCTTCAGCTGCCTCGATGCATATGCTATCACATGACCCCTCTGCATCAACACCGCACCCAGCCCCAAAATCGATGCATCACAATATACTACAAAATCCTCCATCCCTTCCGGGAGAGCTAATACTGGGGCTTTGCACAACCTTTGGCGAAGTGTCTCAAAGGAGGTCTGCTGCTCGGGACCCCATGAGAATGCGACACCCTTCCGCATCAATCTGGTGAGCGGCACAGCGATCTTGGAGAAATCCTTGATAAATCTCCGATAATACCCTGCTAATCCAAGGAAACTCCTGCTCTCAGAGGGTGAGTTTGGCACCTCCCAACTCATCACCGCCTCAACCTTGGCCGGATCGACCATAATCCCTTCCTGGTTAACGAGATGTCCTAGGAATTGGACCTCCCGTAACCAGAAATCACACTTGGAGAACTTTGCATAAAGCTTCTCCGATCTCAATACCCCAAGGACCTCCCTCAAATGCTCCTCATGCTGCTCTCTAGATCTCGAATACACCAGAATATCATCGATAAATACAATCACCGACCGATCCAACATCGGCCTGCATACCCTGTTCATGAGATCCATGAACACAGCCGGGGCATTGGTGAGCCCAAAAGGCATCACCACAAACTCATAATGCCCATATCGCGTCCTGAATGATGTCTTCTAGACGTCCTCATCCCGCACTCTCACCTGATGATATCCCGACCTCAAGTCGATCTTGGAAAACCAAGATGCTCCCTGCAACTGATCAAATAAATCGTCGATCCTCGACAACGGGTAACGGTTCTTGACCGTCAGCTTGTTCAACTCCCGGTAATCAATACACATCCGGTGTGAACCATCCTTCTTCTTGACGAACAAAATAGGTGCTCCCCACGGCGAGCTGCTCGGCCGAATGAATCCCTTCCCCAGCAATTCCTGAAGCTGCGAGGATAACTCTTGCATTTCTGGAGGTGCAAGATGATAAGGCACCTTAGCTATAGGCGCGGCCCCCGGAACCAAATCAATACCAAACTCCACTTGCCTCACAGGAGGTACTCCCGGCAGCTCCTCGGGAAAGACATCTGGAAACTCACGCACCACCGGTACCTCCTCAACTGAACTCAGTCTCTCGGAAGTCGTTCGCGTATCCATCACATACGCCACAAAACCCTTATAGCCCTGCTGTAGACACTGCCTCGCCCTAGCGGCCGAACAAAAGGCTGATCCCGAACGTGTACCCTCGCCGTACACCGAAAGAACTCCCTCACTAGGGTCTCGTATAGTCACCAGCTGACGCTCGCAGTCAATGACTGCGCCGAATCGGCTCAACCAGTCCATGCCCACAATGACACAGACATCACCCATCGCGATAGGAATCAGATCAATCGGAAACTCAACCCCGAAAATATCTAACACACATCCCCGGAAAACCTCCGTGGCACAAATCACTCTATCATCAGCTATGGAGACTCTCAGAGGCCGACTCAATGCCTCACGACTAACACTGATATGCTGACTAAAGGCCAAAGATACAAAAGACCGACTCGCACCCGAGTCAAATAACACCAAAGCAGGTACAGAGTTCACAAGAAAAGTACCTACGCATAACATAATATAAGCACAATATCTCATAATCAAAATAAATACATGAAAGGAAACATACCAGCCACAACATCGGGCGCAGCGCGGACCTCCTCCGCAGTCAGCTGGAAGGCTCTCCCTCGAGCTCTCGGCGCCTCGGCCTTCACAGGCCGACTCTCTGTAGCTCTGATGGCGGCAGGAGCAGACCCCTGAGATGCTCTGCGCAACTGCGGACACTCGGCCTTCCGGTGTCCGGTCTGGTTGCAGTGGAAACACACTGCAAACCCCTTGGGGCAGTCCTTGGCCATGTGCCCCTCCTTGCCACATTTGTAGCAAGACCCCGCTCGGCAAACTCCGTCATGACCCTTGCCGCACTTTCGCAAGTGCGGCCCTTCTGGCTCCCTGTTCTGGGATCAGCAGGCTTGACCCGCTTGGCAGCCGGCTGCGACTGTGCCAGTCGCCGATCCCTCCCCTGAGACTCCGCCTCCTCCCTGGCCTGAGTCTCAAGCTCAATCTCCTTCTTCCGGGCATTTGCCTGAAGCTCGGCAAATGTCCGGTACGAGGAGTTCGCAGCGAACTCTCGAATATCCCGCCTCAAGATGCTCAAGTAGCGGCTCATACGTGCCTGCTCAGTGGACACGTGCTCAGGGCAGAACATCGCCCTCTCGTGGAACATTCTCGTGATCGCTGCAACAGACTCAGTACCCTGCTTGAGGGTCAGAAACTCCTGTGCTAAACGCTCCCTCTCCACCTGGGGAATGTACTCATCCCGAAACATGGTGGTGAACCTCTCCCAGGTCACCGCAGAAAGCTCAGCAGGCGTATAATGCGCCGTCACAAACTTCCACCAGTCCTTCGCTCCCAAGCGAAGCTGGTTCAGCGCGAACCGGACCTTCAAATGCTCAGGAGACGAGCAAGTGAAGAAACACCCCTCAATATCAGATATCCACCTCATAGCTGCCACTAGATCCTAAGTGCCATCAAACTCTGGTGGTTTTGTGTTGCTGAACTCACGGAACAGCAACGCATCCCCACACTGCGGCCTCGCAGCAGCAATCGCTGCGGTAGCCGCTGCAGCAGCAGCCTCAGAAAGAGCGGCATAACGCTCATCGAACGTCTGAATCAATGCGGTCTTTATAGACCCAAACATCTCCGGTATCTCTGCCCTGATGGCCGCAGCCACCTCCTCCTGAATGATCTGGCGGATCTCCTCCTCACTGGTACCACTGCTCTCGGGCATCAAACGTGTCCTCACCATGATCTACCTCTGAAATACAACATACGATAAATTAGAATCCACACGAGTATGCTCACACTCGTCAACTCTTTCCTCCTTGATTCTTGGCATTCCAAAGATTCTGACTTGGGCTGCACACCGCCCCGGTGCTTCCAGTAGTACGGGCCCAATACTACTGTCCGCACCGCACCAGAATACACTCCAAGTCCTTCTCTTTGGATCCAGGTCTCAAGTACTCTATTATGCATAGACCACTTTCTAATAGATCTCTCATAAGTCCCTCGCTGCTACCTACTCACTCTCAAGCATCTCATAGCAGCTCACCTCTCCCTAGGCTAAGGCATCACAAATCAGGTCACTCTAGTCCTAATAGCAATACCTAGCCTACTCTAGTATGCGAATACATCATATCAATGTCAATATCACATAATATATAAAGGTATTTTGGGAAATCACCGTTCGGGCGGCTGACTGATCGTACACACATCTCTTGCTCTGCGTTTTTCAAAAATCTTTTACTCTTTTTTTTTTGAAAATATATCTCAAATCCTCAGTTTGAGTTCAAATACGCCCGAAGGTGTACTCGAATCCCTCAAACCAAGGCTCTGATACCAACTTGTAACACTGTGAATTTCAAAATAATTTTTCTCTATATATAAAAAAAACATTTCTCATTTAATTTCATAAAACATAAGTTTCAAATTCCAATCTGTATCATACAAATCCCAAGATCATATAAATGTATCAAAAGTCCCCTGCGTGTGTACGGATCAAGTCGGCGCCTTCCCACGGTCATCGCTAGTACCTGAAACAACAACACTAACACTGTAAGCACGAAGCTTAGTGAGTTCCCCAAAATACCACACATAAAACACATATTAGCCACTCGAGGCTATAACTCTATGGGTCCGTGCACCCAACCCTATGAACCCTCAGGTTCTAACTCTAGGAACCTTCCGGTTCCAACTCTTAAGTCATGCACAACATAAATCACATAGAAATAATGCAGTACAACACATAGCATACACATAACATACATACACTGACACATAACTCTGATTACCTTCTCAAGGTAAAGTATAATGAGAAGACTCACCTCGCGTGTCTCGGTATCTCACGAATCCTGGAAATCCCTCGCGCTCGATCCTCCGAGCTCTAATCCTCCTATAACATCATATGACTCTAATTAACACTTTTTATCTCTAAGGTTGACTATCCCTAAGAAGTCAACACAGGTCAACGGTCAATGGTCAACTTTGACCGGACTCGGCGAGTGCACACGGCAACTCGGCGAGTCTAGACGTTCTCACCAACTCTCTAGGGTTCCCTTTCTACACGTCGAGTACTCCCCTGACTCGACGAGTTTCACCTGGTAGAAATCGCGGGGCCACCCCGACTCAACTCGCCGAGTCTCAAGGATGACTCGGCGTGTCCCAGCTCGACTCAGCCCACCGACAACCCTCTCTAACTCGCCATGACTCACTGAGTCAACCCATGACTTGACTGGACCACTCACTGGCCGGTCCAAGGCAATCTTCAAGCTACTCGCCGAGTCTGCTCATCGGACTCGGCGAGTCCATGCCATGCAATCACTCAAACTTGCTTCTAAGGTCAGATCTATTCCAACAATTCATAGATATGGCCTTCCTATACTGATTCACCACGTATAGCCCCAGACTTGGTGCATAAACAACCTCTATATGACCAAATACGAAGAATTATCAACAAATCTCACTACTCAAAGTCATAACCTCCATTGTTCTCTATAAAGCTTGATGAATGAGGCTCTCTGGACCTCTATGGATCCAGATCCGAAGTCTCATCACTAGCAAGGGACTATTTGGCCAACCAATCAACTCAACAAGGTCACAAGAAACCCTAAAATCAATTATACTTCATAAGACAGGAGATGAGCCGAAATCATACCTTTAGATTGAAGGGCTAAGCTTCAACTCCACCGAATAGTAGTCTCCTTTGCCTCCTCTTGGCTAAAACCTCCCTCTTCTTTGCTAAACAACACACAAATGTCAAGAAATGCTTCCTTTCTCTCTCAAATCGCTAAAGCACTCTAGGGTTTCTCTCTATGGACTGTTGGGTGCAAATGACGGCCATAAGGCACTTTAAATAGGTCCCAAACCTGAGAAATTAGGGTTTCATTAAACAGCGTGGACTCGCCGAGTCCATATCCTGCACTCGCCGAGTCCAGACGAATCCCGCGTCCAGAATCGCGACCCTACTCGGCGAGTCTGAGCTCCAACTCGTCGAGTCCCCTCTCAAAACACCAAAAAAACAAAACAATAAAATACCTGGAAATCCGGGTTGTTACATAAACTATCATTTTATAGGCAGTAACCTTACACCCCTTTATATATCGGCTTCGTGAACGAGGCCTACTAATGGTAAGACTGACTTTGTTCTTATACATACATACATATATATATATATATATATATATATATATATATATTTATATATATATATATATATATATATATATATATATATATATATACATATATATCTATATATATATATATATATATATATATATATATATATATATATATATATATATATTAACTTATAATACTATAAAGTATAAGGTTTGAATTTTAACTTTTAAAATTCTAAGGGTTTAACATGGAATTAAAGTATTCATGAGAAAAAACTTTACAAATTCCAAAACTTGAGGGAAAGTTTTGAACTATTCAAAAACTTTTGGATTTTCAAAAATTATGAGTTTAATTAAGGTTTTAAAACTTTAAGGAAGAGACTTTTGAACATCCATAACTTGAGGACAAGTTATCGAGTTCATAAGACAAAAAGAATCTTCAATTGTGTAACCTGTCAATTTTAATGGATCATTAAAAGAAATGACTTTTGGTAATCCATAACTTAAGGACAAATTATGGACTCTATTAAAAACATTTAGATCAAGAATTAACTAACAACCAACTTTGCAAATAACTCGTATGATCTACCAAAACTCATAAGTGTATGAACAATCAGATCAACAATTTCAAGAGTTACATAAACACACATAAAACTTGAAATTTTGATAATTACCTTAAAATTGGTTTACCATAATCATTACCACATCAAAAACATGTTTTATAAGTCCAAAACAGTTTAAGGTAATGATTCTAGATCAATTCTAGCCTTAAAATGTCACAACCGGCAAAATTAGGTCAAGACGTGAATTCCTAAAACAATATAATCTCCTTGTATAAGCCCAAAACTCGATCCAATAAGCCATGCCCAATCATTTTTGGGCCTTAACCCATAAATGTTCAACTTAAAACTCTTATTGGACCAAGACATTCTTATTGGGCCTTTTTTGGACGAAAACATATACTAGGACCTTAGATGGGCCGAAAACCTCTTAATTGGGCCATAAGACTCCTATCGGACCATGGAGAATTATTCCAAGCTTCTTGGGTCGAAAATCGTTATAAAGCCCAATATATTCTCGGATTTCCTCCTAGCCCAAAAATCCTTTTTTTCTCCCATCTCCTTTGGGCAGATAGCTTAGCCCATGGTTAATTAATATGGTTATAACGACTCACTTAGAGGAATTAACATTACAAGATTTACGGGAAACCATTCTATTTTTCTTTCTGGGATAAAACAGGAAATCATTTTATTCTCTTTTTGGGATAAAACAGAAAATCATTCTATTTTCTTTTTGGGATAAAATCGGAAACCTTCTTTTTGATAAAACGACAATCTATAAACACCGGTACACAACCACCGGGGTTGAGATTTCAACATTATCTATTGCAGACAACATCGGGTTGTCTGGAAATCATTCTCTTTCTATTTTCTTAAACATTAACACACATGCATTAATATATGATCAAACACAAATATTTCAAACCATTTCTTTTTAGAAAATATCGGATTTCTGAAAGCGCTATGAAGACTATTCTAAACAAGTACAAAAACCATTTTTATACAAATCGGCTTATGAACTCACCAACTTTTTACTTGACGCTTTTCAAAACGACTTGTATTCTCAGGAATCCAGTAACAGGTAATAAGTTCGACTAGGAGATCAAGCGCTATGAAATTTACTTTCTTTGGTTGGTATGCTTCATTTATATTCAATTGTTATGATATTGTACACAAAGTCGTCCGCCCCCGAACATTTCTGTCGTCCAGGTTCGGGGGTGTGACATAAAACTTGAAGATATGCAGTCTGGGTGTCCAACTTGTCGAGTGCATGAACCAACTCGTCGAGTTGGATGATTTTATGGATGGACTCGGCAATTCCACTGTCCAGAACAGCAGCAAATTGATTTTTTCATCAATTTGCATGAAGTATAATTAAAAACAAGACTAGGATCTAATACCAGTGACGACTTTTTTGAGAATTCTAACACTCCTATGGTGTATATGCAACCCTATAAACCTTGGATCTATGTATTCTCTATTATACATGCAAATATTCAATATTCCAAGGTTTCATCCTAACTAGCATAATATGAAGCAACTATACTACAAAAGCCATGTTAGCTGACATACCTTTTGATGTAGCTTGAAGTCTTGAACTTTAAGGGCTTAGCCCCAATAGTGTGGAAGCCTCAAGTGGAATCACAAATCAACAAAAACACCTTAGAAATCTTGAGAGAATATTAAGCACACTAGAAATTGGCCCACCCTTGTTTTTTGACACACTGGTGCCATTTCACGTGCCAAAGACCTCTTTATATAGTATGGAGGATTAGGGTTACATTCATGTAAACCCTAATACCCAAGAACTTTCATTTCAATAGGATCCATGGGTTAAAACTCCATGGACTATCCATGAAAGGTTAGCCCAACATAAATGAACTTGGCCCATGCTATATATAAAAGAGTCCATATTTAATTAGTTCCTTTTTTATCAGTAAGTTAATTCTTGATCAACACTAATTAAATAATATGATTTCATATTAATATATTATAACTTATAATATATTAATATATATCATAAACATACTATCGATATAAATTCTTCCAGTGAAGTTCAACCCAAATGGACCATGCTACTCTTGGGTCGAATACATACCAATAATAGTTATGGGCTTAAACATCTAATCCAACATGATCTTCGAACACAGCTCTAAAATTGCTTGATGCAATCGATGGAGAGTGATTTTTGGTTATTGAATCGGAACCGGTTGGTTAAACTGATACAAAAGCTTTGGAGTGTTTTTTCGAGATACCAGATTTCACCATTTTTGTGGAAATGCTTAGAAACTTGCAAAAAACACAGTGCAAGAAGATGAAGAAAGGACGAATAGTCTTAGAGTTCAGAAAGCATAAAGCTTTCTTGGGGGGGGGGGGGGGGAATAAAAGGGTTTTATAGTTCCAGATCTCAAACGGTTATACAATTTAATTTATTAACAGCTGTTAATGCTAAAAACCCTTGGGTTTAAGCCATTATCGGCCATTAAAAAAAATTATTTTTTATTAAAAAAATCTGGCATTTAATGAATGCCAGCCCACGTTTGAAGATCGTGTGGAGGGGGAGTTGAAAATCCATTGGGTAATGGGGAAGAGGAAATAGATTAGACGTCTTGGGGTATGCTGATGTGACAGAAAAAGGTAAATGATTTCTTAAAATATTTGTTTTATGGGAAAAACAAATTATTTGTCATATAACCTAAAATCGGTCTGACTTGAAAAAGGTGATTTTGAAAGAAACTGAAACGTTGTATGCTACAAAACGAAATTTTTTTTATAATGTTTTTCTTATTTAATGAAGATCATTAAATACCACACAAGCACAATATTATTAGTGGGTTTACAAAGTTGGGGATTCATTCAATGCGACAGCGGGCGATGAAGTAACTACGATTGGAAGGCAATGTAATTGTGGTAGAAAGATTTGAAAAAAGCACTTGAAAAGAGATTAGGAACAACAAACAATAAAGATATAATATAAGTATGATATATGGTTTCAGTACACAGAGTATACTGAAACCATGTAAGATAGATATATTATTATAGGACCGCAACAGAGACCAGAAGTGGTATGCGGGTACCTATCAATTCAAAAAGAATTGTGAGTCCGGATTCATCATCCCTAACATTTGTAGAAAACTGTTGAGCTTTGTTGCATCAAGTGCCTTTGTGAACACATCAGCAATCTCTTTGTGGGTATTAACAAAAATTACTTCAATATTACCTTTGAGAATGTGGTCTTTCATGAAGTGATAGCGGAGTTCAATGTGTTTCGTCATTGAGTGATGAATGGGATTGTGAGAAATTGCAATGGCACTCTCTGAGTCACAGTAAATCGGTATCCGCAACATTCTATATCAGTTGTCCATCAGTTGGGTTTTCATACATAAGACTTGAGAACAACAGCTGGCTACAGCCAGATACACAGCTTCTGTGGTAGACAAAGACACAAAATTTTGTTTTCTTGAGGACCAGCTGACCAGTCTACCTCCAAGAAATTGACAACCACCAGAGGTACTCTTTCTATCCAATCTGCATCCGACATGATCCCCATCCGTGAAGGCTTAAAGGCTGAAGTCATTTCTTCCGGGATACCAGAGGCCTAAAGCTTTGTTTCCTTTCAAGTATCTTACGATTTGCTTGACTGCGGTCAAGTGCGATACTTTGGGATCGGCTTGGTACATGGCATATAAGTATCTTGCGAAGACAATATCTGGTCTGCTTGTAGTGAAGTACATCAAAGAACCAATCATTCCTCTATAGTTCTTGTGGTCCACTGATTCGTTAGAGGGATCAGCAGAAATCTTATATCCAAAGGCCATAGGAACCTTGGCTGAGGAGCAATTGTCCATTATGTATTTCTTCAGCAGTTCAGAGGTACACTTTTCTTGATGAATGAATATCCCTTGAGGGACTTGTTTCACTTAAAGTCCTAGAAAGAAGTTAATCTCTCTATCCATGCTCATTTGGAACTTGTTAGTCATGACCATTCCAAATTCATCCAACCTACCCTGATCTGTTGACCCAAATATGATATCATCAACATATATTTGAACGAGCATAAGTTGATTACCATTTGTCTTTTTGAATAATGTGGGATTAATCTCACCTCTTTTGTATCCGGATGTGACAAGAAACTCGGAGAGGGTGTCGTACCACGCCCTCGGTGCTTGCTTAAGACCATAGACGGCTTTCTCGATCTTGTTACAATAATCTTGGAAATCTTGACTTTCAAAGCCTGGAGGTTGTTCTAAGTACACATCTTCTTTCAATTCACCTTTCAGGAAGGCACTTTTTACATCCATTTGATGTAATTTGATATTTTTGTGTGCCGCATACGCTAAGAAGATCCATATTGTGACAACCCGAAATTTCCATTCTGAGCAAACCATTTGAAGCCAATAGAAGTAGAACAATTACAGTGAAAACTCAGATTTCGAGCATAAGTTTGGCAGTTTTTAGGATTTTACACTTAAGGAGATATTATGAGAGTGGATGCACTAGGGTTTTGTGCAACACTGTTATTCCAAGACTCTAGGACATTAGAGTTCGTTCCAGGAATAAAAATATTTTCTGCCAAAAATATCTCAGGACTATAAATAGAATTCTGAACCAAATTGGTTCATTTGTTGAATTCCATTTAGAGAAAAGTCAAAATTCTCTCTCACGGATCTTCGGGTTTTTATCCCAAATTATGAGTACTTCGATCTAGTTATTTTATATAGCTTAGATTGTGTTTAGAAACGCCAATTACATAGCAAATCTGCAAGATTCGAGAGTTTACCGCCCAAGAACATTCTTAGGGAGTAAACTCCAAAAAGTGGCTTAAATGCTACCTAGTCCTTTCCCCGTGACTTGTAACTACCTTAGACTTGTATGCTAGTGTGTATACGACTAGAAAACATCGAAATCGGATTAATAACCCAAGATTTGGGAGTTTACCGCCCAAGAACACTTGGGGAGTAAACTCCATTTTAAGGTCCTAAAGGGTTCCAATGACCCTCAAAGCTTTTGAACTCAAACTAGGACACCAAAATCATTTCAAAACAATGAGGAAAGTGAGTTCACGGCCAAGGAACTTCTTGGGCCGTGAACTCCATGTTAAGTGCCCAAAATGCACTAAATGCCTTCATTTAGCCAAGAGACTAGCCTAGCACATTACCTTGATGTGTATAATACCCAAAATACTCAAAATACCAACACCTAGGGGTGTTCACAGCCGCAAACACATGGCCAATTGGTACATGGGCCGAAAACTCTAGTTAGGGGTGTTTTGATGCCACAAACACTACCTAAGGCTTAGACTTCATTTTAGACATGTACCCTAAAGTGTTTAAAGCCTAGAAAACATAAGGAATCACAAGTATTGAGGAGTTTACGGCCAAGAGTAGTTCTTGGGCCGTAAACACCTATAAAGGGGTCAAATGACACCCTAACTCCTTCCTTATGCCTAGAACCCAACATAGATCATTACCTAGAAATGTTTGAGACTTGAAAACACCATAAAAACCCTCCCAAGGGAGTTTATGGCTGTAAACTCCAAGGGAATATGGTCTCTGGGCC
This sequence comes from Lactuca sativa, assembly GCF_002870075.4. Taxonomy (NCBI): domain Eukaryota; kingdom Viridiplantae; phylum Streptophyta; class Magnoliopsida; order Asterales; family Asteraceae; genus Lactuca; species Lactuca sativa. The sequence goes on from NC_056631.2 coordinate 115,453,576, forward strand.
GTAAACTCCCCAAAGGAGTTAATATGGCACCCAAACACTTGTTATAGCCTTGATACAATTCACCACATGAGTTGTATAATTGGTAGACACCATTTAGGGACTTGGTTGAGAGTTTACGGCCAGGAGCTTACTCCCCTGGGCCATAAACTCAAAAGAACATGGTCATTAGACCTTAAACTCCCATTTGAGGTATTGCACTCCTTTGTTGCAACCCATTAGCTTCCTAGCACTTGACCAAAAGTGTTTTCCTCGCGTTTAAATGTTTATACTTGTATAATTAGTGTTTTTAATCACGAATTATATATATACATATGTCTTCATATGTAATAAGGATCATTGTTTGTGTCTAAAGTCTTCACTTGACACCGAGCACTTGCCCGATCCTTCCTTACGATAACAGTCCGTTCAATTCCAGTCACTTACTGCAGGTGAGTTCATACCCCTTAACTAATGTTTTAAACTATTTTTTAATGTTTTATGGGGGGGGGATACAAGTAGAATCATGCTAGTTATTATATCAATCACAAGTGATTAATAAGTAGAATTATGCTAGTTGTTACATCAATCACATGTGATTAATATACAACATTCAAATGATTTGGCTACGCATTAGCCGTTTTACCAAACAGTTTCCTTCAAATGTTTTTCATAAACATTTTATATGTTTTTAAAAACTCCTTATTACACTGTATATTTTTACTCTGTATATTACATTTCAAACTTATTTACAATTGTGTTTTCAAACAAATGTTCTTTATACTAAACTGTTTTATCAAACCCATGCCTTCAAAACCATTTTATAGATCGACATCAAGTCGATCTTTTCTTAGAAAATATTTATGTTCAAAGGTTTTACAAATCTTATTTTATGCTTTTATATTATAAGTTGCATGCCACTATATGTTTAATTATATAAGAAATGTTTAAAAGACTTAAGAAGGCTATCCACCCTATTTCCTTTTCGCGCTTGAGATGTGGTCGGGTGGGATATCGGGTATTCGTCCGAAGGTCGTTTAAATATTACTTATATATCATGTGTACATATATATTCATAAAAGGGCCTTCCAGTCCATCCCATGCCCTTGGGTAGCATGGGTATACATCCATGTTCATACGTACCAGTTAGATTACTAGTAAACTACCGTATGGGTAGTTTAGGAAGATACTAGAACTATTACTAGAATGAAATATCATAAAATGAGTTAGTTCATTCTTGAGTCAATACTTTCTAGATCATTACTGTACATTACTATACTTGCTAGGTAGAGAGCACGTACATGACTACTATAACATTACATTACACTAGTATACTTGCTAGATAGAGAGAACACACATTATAGCTAGCACACGGGGAACATTTTAGTACACTACTATACTATTACATGATCACACTTACATACGTACAATTACATGATTACACTTATATGAGTACTTTTACACAGATATTATAGTATGAGTTCTATTACATATTATATGTATAGACTCTGTTATCAAATCCTCATTCTTATCTTTACCTTGTGATTCAATCACATAATCGACGAGATAGATTGGATTTAATATCCTAGTACCAAAGGATACGTTGCGGGATTGACCATTCCTAGAATCTCTGTTAGCTACAGAGGTAAAAGCACATCCACGGATGTCAACGGTTGATACCATTACAGGTATACTTTTGGGGACTAACTACTCCTATACCCAGCTATTAGCAACAGAGGTAAATGTACATCTACGGATGTCTTCAGTTAACATTGTTAGTTGCCCTTGTTCCAAAGGGTAATACTAATGTAGTTAGGTCTTGGTAGAAGACTACATTCAGAACAGTTAGGTCTTGGTAGAAGACTACATTCAGAATAGTTAGGTCTTGGTAGAAGACTACATTCAGAACAGTTAGGTCTTGATAGAAGACTACATTGAGAATAGTTAAGTCTTGGTAGAAGACTCCTTTTGTTACTAATAGGAATCATAGGGATTTCTAGGGTTTTTCAAACGTTTACAGTTGTTTTACAAACATTTTCAATACTTACAATTCATATACTTACAAATTCTTACATACAAATTCATACATACAAATACTTACTTACAAATTAAGACACTAAAATACTTATGATCTCACCAGCTTCAAAGCTGATACTCGCTTTCAAAATTACTTGTATCCTCAGGTCATCATAGACAGGTACCGATGCAAGGAGAAAAGAAGATGGAGCTTGTTCAAGACTTATCTTTCATTTTGATTTATGCTTTAGTGTTTATCAAAATTTGACAGAACACATTTGTATAATAATTATATTATTAATGCAACGGATGATGTTGTTGCTTGTTTACTACTTTACATTGTTGTGATATTATACATGACATCCTCCGCCCCAGAACGTTTCCGCCATTCTTGGTTTTGGGGTGTGACACATATAGCTCCAATCCTAGCTATGTGGGCATAAGTTTCATCATAGTCAACACCTTCCAGTTGACCATACCTCATAGCAACCAATCTTGCTTTATTTCGCACGATCGTACCGGATTCATCTAGTTTGTTTTTCTCCACCCATCTCATTCCAACAATAGTGTAACCAATTGGATTCAGTACCAGTTGCCATACTTTGTTCCTTTCGAACTCTGCTAATTATTCTTGCATTGTGGCTATCCAGTCAAGTCCCATGAGAGCTTCTTTTATGGTACGAGGCTCAACTAACGACGTGAACGTTGTATAGTGACAATGATCAGTTAAGTCTTTAGAGGATCGAGTTTGGATACATGCGGATGGGTTTCCTATGATTTGACCCGGTGGTTGGTTCTTCGTCCAGACATGTAGATAAGGTTGAAGATGATCAGCAACTGCGGTGGAGGGAATGTCTTCGATATCAAGAGACTCTTTAGTTAAAGAAGGTAGTTCGCCCTCGACTTGTGAACAGCCTGCAGAAGTGTCTTGGACTGTTGGATTTTGATCAGCATTGAAGTGAGATTTCGCCTTGATCGCGGATAGGAGTTCTCCTTGAACTTAAGATGGTTCCCCATGAATCTGATATGGTTCCCCATGGATGATAATCCTTGAATCAGTTGTATCTATGTTCTCTATTCTGTCATTATCAGAGTCTGAGGCTACATTTGATGGGTTTTCGATTTTGCGGGTAGATACCGGACCTACTTCTTCAAGCATTGGAACCTCAATGGTTGTCACATGAGCCTGAGTTGAACTTTCCCTCTCAACAGGCAAGGTGGAAGTGTTGAGTGACAGGTCTTTGGATACAGTTGGACCAGAAACTTCGGCATGTTACTGTTGGGCTTTTGGAGACATAAGAATTTCAGAGAGATGAGCAGTCTTTGTGGGGTCAGAAAGGTCATCATAGTTTATTTCAAATATGTTCAAGGGATCCAAAGAGGCTGGTATATCACTTTCCAAGATTGCTTTCGTTTCACTCGAAGGAGCAGTTTTACGGATATAGTAGTCATCAAATTTTACATCGAAGCTTTGGACTATTAATCTAGTGAATCTGATGAGAACCCTGTAGGCCACTTTGTTTGTTGAGTAGCCAAGAAAAATGCCTTCAACTGCTTCGGTGCAAACTTGTTAAGGTGATCCTTGTTGTTGATCACAAAACATCTACACCCAAAGATGTGAAAGAATATGACATTTGGTTTGCGATTGTTGAGGCCCTCATAAGGAGTTTTGCCTATACGCTTGCAAATAATGCTTCGTTTTTAAGCAAAGCATGCAGTTTCCACTACTTCGGCCCAGAAGTAGAGAGGAAGATTTGCAAAATTCAACATAGATCTGGCTGCTTCGACTAGAGTACGGTTTCTTCTCTCTACAACTCCATTTTCCTGTGGTGTATAGGAAGCTGAGAAGTTGTGACTGATTCTTTTGGAAACCAAGAAACTATTCAAGAGATGATTCGTAAATTCTGTTCCATTGTCACTTCGGATTCATCTCACAGGTAATTTGATTTCAGGTTCAATCTCTTTGGTGAAGTTAATCAGAATCTGCGGTGTTTCGGATTTAAGCCTCAGAAAGAAGACCCACGTGAATCGATTGAAGTCATCAACTATAACCACTATGTATTTCTTGTGATGGAGACCGGCTACAGTAGATGGACCATAGAGATCAACATGCAAGAGTTCTAAAGGTTCAGAAACTGATGAATCAATCACTAGTGGATGGGTTCCCTTCGATTGTTTACCACGCTCACAGGCTGCGCAGAGTGTATCATTATTGTACTTTAGAATGGGGAGACCTCGAACGAGTTCTCAGGTGACAAGGTTGTTGATATACCCAAAGTTCAGATGAGCCAGCTTGCGGTGCCATGGCCAGCTAACTTTGGAAACTGCTTCGGACAGAAAACACAACTACGGTTTCCCAATGATCAAAGAGACATCCAAAGGATACATTGTCCCTTCGAACATAGATTTGATCAAACAGGTACTTCTATCGCTTGTCATAATTTGTTAGTATTTATTATCAAACTCAACCCGACGACCTGCATTACATAGTTGACCTACACTGATGAGATTATGCTTGAGGCCTTCTACATAAGAAACCTTTTGTATTTAGAAATTCCATGTTGTTAACACAGCGTAACCTCTGATGACTCCATTCGCATTGTTGCGAATGTGAAATTTCCACGGTTATATATACGCCTGAAATCCCGAGGGTATTCTAACTTCCCGGTCATGTGCAAGGAGCAACCACCATCAATCAACCACTCTTCTTCTTGTTCCTCCTTGCACATAGCCTAAAAATAACATGGTTAGTTTGGGCATCCAAACTAGTTCAGAGCCTGCGGTTAGAATTTAGTTCTTCTTAGATGAATGAGTCGGGATAGTAGTAACAGGTTTCGTGTTGATCTTGAGACCTATACTTGGATGTTTGTGAACTTTTGGAGTGTTACGAGGTTTCAGAAAGTTATGTGGTTTTGAAAAATTACGAGGTTTTGAAAAGTTATGAGATTGGACTTGATATGACCTTCTCCACCGATAAAATCCAAATGAAATATTTTTCTCGTTCATCCAGACACAGTGCTTGGTTAGCGGTCCAAAGGGTAAAGCATGAGTCTTATGACCAATCTAAGGGTGAAACTTAACTAACTTGTCCTTGGAATTTGAAAAAGTGTGAGCACGTGAAGATCTCCAAGGTTGGTTTCTATTGAAAACTTGATATGACTTAAAAAGTGTAGGAGTTGGCAAAATCTATTTCCACTTTGGGTCGTCAAGGGAATAGATTTGAAAACAATAACTTCGAAAAGCCTTAGCTTTCTTTTGGGATTTGTCAGATGAAATGGGAAAAGTTTTTGGTACTGCACATTCCTTTTTGTCCAAGACTTTGAATCTAGTGTTTTTCAAAAAATTATTTGGGACAGCATGTTTTCTTGGACTCTATTGGTTAGAAACTTTTATTTGTTTCTTGTTTTTGAAAATGATTTCCTACTTTTTACCACGAGATCTAAGTTCCTCTTTGAAAACATGTTTCGCAAGAGATTTTGGAGAACCGCAGACATTGATGTTCAACTGTAGTTTCTTGGAAATCTTAGATTGTTTTTTTGAAAAATGAACTTGTGTCTTTTGAGCTAGAAGACTTTGGACTTTGTGAACATTGACCATATTCAAAATATTTAGTGGGTAACTCATGAAGAATGGGTTGAATTGTCACAGTGCTTTTGACTACGTTCTGCGGTAAGGAAGACTGAACTACCGCAGCGTAAGTCAATGATGGTTCCTTAGACAGAAAACTTATAAAAGGCAGTTTATACAACTGAGGTCCGAGACAGCATCGAATGGGACAGCAGTCTAAGGACAATGGAGTGACATTCACAGTTTCATCTAGTCCTTCCATAAGAATTTCTTCATCAACAACTGTAGAAGTCTGAGAATTAGGATAAATTGTGCCAATGATAGGTATTTTATCACATGAATGATTCAAGATTTCAAGCAGGATTTCCTCGATGACACAATTATTGCTCAGATTATGAAGTCTACCAAAGTGGGCTTTAATGTCTTCGGGGAACATTTTGTTATTGACTAGAAAATGAAACTCTCGATCCGGATGGACATAAGGATGGTCTTTGTTAAACCGAGATGATGAATCCTTTGTGGTGGAATACCCATTGGACCAACCCCAATTATATGTGTTATCTATTGTAACATTCAGACTCCTAGGTATATTATTTCGTGTGTTCAATGTTGAGATTTATTGAGTAAATCGACGAGTTGTGAGTCTAACTCGTTCAGTAGAGTCAAGTTGACCGCGTGGGATTAATGAATGGACTTGACGAGTCAGAGAGCCGACTCGCTAAGTTGGTGTTGTGTTGTGTAAGCCTAATTTCCCGGCGTTGGGGCCTATATAAGGGAACTTATGCCCCCAGCTTTATTCATCCATATGAGGAGTATGGTGTTTAACACCTTATGAGAACATGTATTGGTAGATTGGAGCAAAACCACCACGCATGAGCGTAAAGATCAACGCCTTACGTGAAAAATGAGTCTTGAGATGCTAGATCTAGTGAGTGGAGTGGTAGATCTACTTAGAATCATCTGAATGAGGATTGAGTTTAAATGGACTCGTCGAGTCTATGAATCGACTCGACGAGTCGGTGAGGGTTTGTCCTGATGAGCTTGATCATGTGATAACTCACCGAGTTGGGGGTCAACACGACAAGCTGACCTGGACTATCACAAGACTTCTAAGGAAACCCTTATCTACTTATAAGCGCAGAAGGAAAGTAGCAACTTGATTTGGACCATAAGGGTAGTGGACTCGACGAGTCACATAGGTGCACTTGGCGAGTCGGGTCAAACATAGATTGTTGACTCGAGTTTGACTTCTGTTGACCATAGGGTTGGGTCAAACATAAGTAATGGAGACCATGGAAGGGTAAAATGGTTTTTTATCCACTTCAAGAGTTAGATAGAAAAAGAATATCCTTTGGTTATTAGAGTCGTGAAAAGAGTATTAATTAGAGATATTCACCCTTTTTGTTAGGCGAAACTTACTTCGAGATTTGGGTATGAGGTTATTTCCTTGCTTATGAGGTGAGTCTTCTCGCTATACTTACCATGAGTGGTACCTTTATGTGACTGAGATTTCTTATGTGTTATACTGAGTATTGTCATATTCTGCATTATGTCTATGTGATTTATGATGTGTATTATTTTGTGCTTACTGAGTTAGGAGTAGAGGGTCCACTCGAGTTCTAGGACTGAAGAGTCCCACTGAGACACATTGACTGTACGGTCTTATTGTGTTATAGCCTAGAGTGTCTAATGGGATATGTGTGGTATTTTGGGGAGCTCACTAAGCTTCGTGCTTACCGTGTTATGTGTTATGTGTTTCAGGTTTTTCTTATGATCGCGGGAAGGAACCGACTTGATTGTACACACCAGTGAAAGACTTATGTTTTGAGGATCCTGGATCTTAATCAAACAATTATGGATTTGTGATATGTAAATTAAATAAACGAGATTTTGTGTGAAATGTGCTACGAGAATTATGTGATTTTAAATGATAATTTTGTTTAAAAAATTTCGGTGTTACATATATGGATCCGTTATTCACAAGATTTTCAATAGTTTCACTTTCATTAAACAACTTTTCAATTAAATGATTTAAGCGTACATTTTCTTTTTTGGCTAGATCCCTTTGATTCAAATCTATTCCTGACTGAGTCTCACACAACATTCTAGCATCCTTCTCTAACCCTATGTCTTTTTCTACCATGGCAACCTTGAGTCTCTTATGTTTTAGTCGTCCTCTTACATGAAACATCTCCTGGGATGCTATGTTCTTCTCATCTAAGGCCTTGTTATAGTCTGAAAGGACGGTAGAACAAATTTCATTAAAGGTGAATAGAAAGGGTTGACAATCATTCATGCTATAATTATTAGATTGGATCATGAATTTTACCAGTTCAACGATGCTAAGAGTTCCATCTTTCGCCACGTAATAGTAGTTTTTCTCCAACTTCTTTAATCCATCCTCATCAGTAGTTGCCATCATACAAATTTTTCCCTTCCCTTTGATATTGAAGTCTTCTTCTTCATCTCAGGAAGACCAAAACTTGGTGATCCCTCTTGACTTGCGCCACATATGCCCTAGCCTTTTTCCTTTTCTTCCAACTCTTGAGCCATTCTAAGATAGAATGCTCTGTCCTTCACCACATTTGCTTTACAGTCCTTAGCAAAGTGATTTTCTTTGTTGCATTTGTGGCAGATGATAGCTTTATTGTTGTCTTCAGTTGAGGTACCGGAGTCATTTGATTTAACAGGATGCGGTGCCTAATTAGATTTATGAGTGTTCTGAGGTTGCGGAGACTGGTGAGTAGAGTGAGGATTTTTGGAATATCGAGAGTGATTGTTCTATGGTTTGAAGTTATAGTTAATGGGAGGTTTAGTGAACTGGTGATTTTTGCGAAAGGAGGTTGGTGGTAGTCGGTTGAACTGTTAGCTAACAAGAGCAATTACGTTCTGAAATTCCTCTTCATCATCGTGCTCTGTGTCAGCTTCATATGATTGTGGTGGGTTGTCATATGAGTGAGAGTAAGGTTGAATAATGCTCTGTTGAGTTTGAGCAATGAGAGAAAGCGGACCTTCGAAATTTGCACAACCTTTAAGTACAGCTAATTCTTGGGCTTGGAGTTCTCCATATAGCTTGAAGAGAGACAGTGAGTGAATCTTCTTATCACTTTGGACTATCATTTTTGTCGTAGTCCACAGTTTACCCAAACCAATGAGAAATTGAAGGTTTGTTTCATGAATACTTCGAACGGTACCAGCATTTGACAATTTTGTGACAATCGGGTTGACTCCTTTGAAGGACTCTTCAAGACTTTCACCAGCTTGAGCTTTGAAGTTATTGAACTCGTTGAGTGCGATGGTAAGCGTCTTGTCTTGAGCTTGTTCAAAAGCTTCATACAAGTTCTTGAGAACATCCCAAATTTCTTTGGCTGATTTTCAATTGATGATGACGTCGAAGTTTTCAGGAGCAACTCCACAGGATATTTCATAGAAATCAATAGCATCCCTTTCCATCTTATCAAGATCATCTTTAGTGGGTCGATTCATTGCAACTTGAGCTCCTCCTAATCTGGCTTGAGCACCATCTGCTTGAATTGGAGTCAAAACGGGAACGTGAGGTCCTTCTTCTACAGATCTCCAGACATCTTGAATTGGGGCTCGATTAGAACCGCCAACATTTTTGGAGATGTTTAGTATTAATGCTTGTGCCATTTTTTTAAGATAGAAATGAGCTTTAGTGGTATAAAAGGCTTTTCATAATCAGAGTTTTGTTTAAAAAGCAATGACTTTGACTCTGATACCAATTGTTGAGAGAAAAGCTTTTGAGAAACACTTGAATAAACGTTAGTACAAGTTATATATTGCGGAATGAAGTTAATCTCAAAGGATCATAAAGCTCAACAATAATAAGATTGAGTTGTTAGTGTTGTTAGATGCGGAAATATAATTGCAAAAAGTAAAGGAATTGTAAATGAAAACAAGTTATATATAAATTAAACACTAAGTTGATTCTTAACAAGGTTTGCATTCAAACCAAGTTAGTATATGTGATCAGCTTGAAGTGAATGAAGTCACGAGGACTTGCTTCGAAGGAGAGATTGAGAGTTCGATCTTAATATATGAATGTGAGTTCACAAAGATCTTAGAAGGTAAGAGTAGAGAGAGCAGTTCAGATAGAGAATAGAGATAAGAGTAATATTTCATTTAGAAACGGAGTACTCTATTTATAGAGTTCCGATAAATTACATGAGAAATAAACAAAGACTAAAATTATGATAGAAGTGTCCATGCGAGGTACACTAGACACTACAATGTAAACAAAAAAAAGTTAAAATGCTAAGTCTTTATTGTTGATGACACTACGGATGATAGAGACTGATTGCGGTTGGGAGATCATTGCGGTTGCTGAGGAGACTTCAGATTGATAAGTTAAAGAGGGTCACTTTCATGTTTCAAAATACACAAATGAAAATTTCAAAGTGATTAAATTCCCGTGTTAGTATCAAACAATTCAAATACTCAAAAATCATTGTGTTATTAGAATTGAACCCTTCAACCAAACTAAATACCTGAAAGTATTACATCTAGTTTATTGAACTTTCTATCAAAATCCAACTTGATTCTAGTATAAAGTGTTGTGTCCTAATCCTCTCATGAGTGTATCAAGGCCAAGTCCCCTACCTCTTGAAATGTGGAAATTCCTTTACTTCATGCATATGCATATACATTTCATCAAAGGAATTATTAAGAAGTTAAACTTCAACATGGTCAATTACATAACCAAACACATACCTGGGATGTTTACTTTATGTGTTCTAATCCATAAGTGCGATTTTTCCACATTGAATTCAAATCTTAATGTCATATTAGGATGGAATTGGTTGTCTCACCATTATAGAATTAAATGGACTTTAATCACATCCCAATAACAGACATGTGCACTAAGTCTCTTTCCAGACCTTTAGTCAAGTGATTTTCCAAATTTGGTTGCGATTTCACAAAATCAGCTGAAATCACAGCATTGATGATTAGTTCTCTAATCATAATGTGTCTAACACCTATGTGTGTATACTTGCCATTATAAACCTAGTTTTATGCCTTAGCCAAGGCAGCTGCAGTATCACAAAGCATAGAGATGGGTGATATCAACTTTGACCAAAAAGGAATCTCAGAACTAAATTCCTTAGCCACTCCACTTATGTACTATCAGCAACTAACACAACAAACTCATATTCCATTGTCGAGTTTGTAATGCATGTTTTCTTCTTGGAAGCCTAGGAAGTTGCACCTCCCCCAAGACAGAATACCCAACCAGTAGTTGAGGAATTATTCTCCATGTTGGTTATCCATCTTGCATCTGAGTGGCCTTCTAAAACTGAAGGACTTCCCAAGTAGCTTAACCTATAATCTATATTTCCCTTGAGATACTTAAACACTCTATTAACTATTTGCCAATGTTGAGCATAGGATTACAGTGTACTTGCTCAACTTTCCCACACCAAAAGCAATGCCAGGCTTAGTACTTGTCATTTCATACATCAAGCTACCAATAGCATTAGCACATCCTAATTTTGAAATAGTAATGCCAGTGTTTGGCATTCATTTCACACTTGAATCAATGGGAGTGCTCATGGGAGAAATATCACTAAAATTGAACCATTTGAGATTTTTTCTCAACAAAATGACATTGTTCATTACTATGCCCTTGTTCACCCTCTTAATCCTTATACCAAGAATTACATCATACTCTCCCAATTCTTTCACGGAGAATTTAGATGACATAAATTCCTTTATTTCATTTATTTGATCTTGGTCAGTACTAAAAATCAGCATGTCATCTACATATAAGCAAATGATCGCTCATGCACCAGTAGCATCATCAAATTTACTATAAAAACATTTGTCACACTGGTTTAACTTATAACCACAGGACAAAATAACTGCATCAAAATTTTGATGCCATTGTTTAGGTGCTTGTTTCAACCTATACAAAGATTTCACCAGTTTACATAGCATATGCTCTTTAACGGGAAAAACGAAACCTTCAGGTTGTTTCATGTAAAATTCTACATCAATTTTGTCATTTAAAAAGGCCATTTTAACATCCATTTGATGGATAATCAGATTAAGAATACTTGCCAAATCAATCAAAATTCTAATAGTATAAATAAGCACAATCAGAGTGTATATAGCAAAATAGTCAACATCAGGATTTTTGCCTCAAACCTTGAATGACCAAAAAGTATTGGTACTTTTCGATAGTCCCATTAAAAACTCATATTACTTTTGAAAATCCATTTGTAACCAAGTTTTTTGGAACCTATAGGCAAATCAGACAACACCCAAATGTTGTTCTCAAGAATTGACGATATTTCATCACCAATCGCTGCCTTCCAAAAGACAACATCTTGAGACTTGATGGCCTCTTGAAATGTATTAGAATCGTCCTCAATACTTTAATAGTAAGAGTGGTTCAGATCAATTTCATCCCTTGAACCTTCCACCAATTACAACTGGATGTCAGAACCAAAATCTTTCGCAATTCAACCTCTTTTGCTTCTATGAAGTTCTGGTGTTTCTGGTACAGCAACACCATCTTAACTTTCTAGATTTTTCACTTCATTAGTGTCAAATTTAATATCATTAGGCCTTTGAATTAATGAAAAACGTATCTCATCAAGAATTTCATCTTGTGACTCGATAATGTGTTGATCAGTACTGAATCATTACATTCTATTACATAGAACCTATATGTCCTAGAAGGTTCAGCATATCAAATAAATATACAATCTATTCCACGTTCTCCTAAAGTTTTTCTTTTAGGCTCTATGAGTTTTACAACTGCTCAATATCCCTAAACCTGAAAATAGCTCAAATTTGGTATTTTTCTTGAACCAAAGTTCATATGAGACTGTTTTGTTCTTTTTATTTGGAACTCTATTCACAAAATAGCAGGCTTTTAACAAAGCATCTCCCCAGAATCCCTCACTCAATCCTGAGTAATAAAGCATAGAGTTTACCATTTCTTATAAAACTCGAGTTTTGCATTCGAAAATTCCGTTTTGTTGGAGTGGGTATGGTGTTGTGGTTTCATGAATAATGCCCAACGATTGAAAGTATATGGGATCCATATATTCACCTCCTCGATTAGTTCGAGGACATATAACCGGATTGCCCAATTGAAATTCCACCATGGTTTTGCATATTTTGAACTTTTCCAATGCTTCATTCTTAGCATTAAGCAAATACTACAGCAAAACCAAGTATAGTCATCAGTGAATGTGACCAATACTTATTATTCCCAAGGAAGGATTACAATGGATATCACACAAATCACTATGCACAAGTTCTGAAATCATCAATTTTTTAGTAACATTACAAAAGAGTGGTTTTTTAACATTTGTAAGCATCCATGTTTTACATGTATCTAGATTCATGTCAAATGATGGAGTTAATCATGTTGGAAATGGTTTCTATGCCTATAACAATAATTGGTATGTACTTGACCCGATAGTAGCATGGTCATGTTAATTGTGAAATCATATTAGTGATTTATTAATATATATTATAAGTATGATATATTAATTGTGAAATCATATTATTTAATTAAGAATTGATCAAAAATTAATTTGGAAATAATTTAGTGATCAAAAGAGACTAATTAAATTAACGGGGACTGATTATGTAAATCAATGATATTTATAGTTTAGGCTAATGATCCATATTGATTAGGATTGGACTAAATCTTTGTGAGAGTCCATGAAGAGTTAGTCCAAAATGCTAATGATTTATTAAGTCCAAAAGCCAACGTTTACAAGTTTAAACCCTAAGGATTCCAAACTATAAAGATGGTCCCTAGCTTGTTAAAATCGCCCCTATGAGTTCTAAGGAGAGCCTAGCCGATTTGTGTCTCCTAAACCTCTCTCATGTTCATCCAATTGCTATTGGTGATTTGTGAACCATTTGAGGCATCACATTATTGGTGCTAAGCTTTCTTGAGGCCAAGTTATTCAAGCTACTACACAAGGTAATATTCTAACTAGTTTTTATGATTCAAATATCACCTTTCATGCTAGTTTAGGCTTCATTCTTTGGAAGATTTTTATTTCATGTATAATTAGAGAAAACTTAGATCCAAAGCATTAGGGTTGTATGTGCACCATAGGGATGTTAGAGTACATAAAACCCAATAGTGGTATCAGAGCCATGGGTAGTTTTCTGTTATATTGATGCAATTGTTTTATTTTCAAAGTTGATCGTATAAAAAGAATCAAATTAGGTAGAAAGATAAAATTTTCTCCAATCTGAAAGGAAAGGAGAGTACTTTAGTATCGTGTTTTATGAACATCCTATTGATTATGAAAACCATATCACAATTGATCCTCTATGGACACCTTAGTGCACTTATATGCCTAAGAAGAGGAGTCGAGAATTGTTGAGATGGTTTAACCAAGATGATGGGTCCTGCTTCATTCCAACATCTAGTCTTAGAGTCATACTCCAAGATTGTGACTTGAGTGACATATCTTAAGTAGGTTTAGTACACATCATGAAATGTGGAGTAAGAAATGGTTCATGCTAATGCACATTTAAAATTGGTAGTTGTGACGTTTTGGAAAAAACAAAGACCAATTTTATGAAGTCTTATTCTTGATAAGAATCTAAACTAACTCATGAATATTTGTTTGTCAAGGAATGTTTCCTGACAGAGAATCTTATATGTCAAGAGGATGGTGGGAGTCTTAAAGACCTTGAAACACTTTAAGAACTAATCCAGAATAAACCTATTGTTAATCACTAGCAACAGTTGACGTTTGTAACATATCACGATGAAATATTCTTGTTTTTATGCCCATTCCAGTTAAAGTTGACTATGCAGGTGAGTTTTATAAGTTGTCACTTATTTGCATAAGGCAAACCACCTTGATCGGTGAAATTTCATTGATCAGTAAGGGTGATCTGCTCAACAACTTGGAAGCAATGGTAGGACTTGTGCTAACAGGTGGCAATAAACTAAGATTGAACAAGTTCAATCCGTATGAGGTTGGATTTGTCACTAACCTTGTCTTGTGATTATGGTTATGAAAATTTTGCATGGATACGAACACATACACCATAAAATCTAAGTGTCATAAGGTTTCGCTCCAATTCTTGAAAATGATTATAAGGAAACACTTTCACCAAGTAGATTTTAAAGAGATATCAATTGTGATATTTGTGTTCTTAAATTCGATTATGATTTCAGCATCCCTTTTGATAGTTAGAATTGTGAGAAATTGCAAAAGGTCTAAACATTTGAGACTTATTGTTGTAAGTTCTAGAATTGTATAGACACATAGGTGAGCTATCTAAGGAAAGGTGTATGAGTTTGAGAAGCCTATATAAAGTCTTATTGAAGCATTTTGTATCAGAAATTTGAACTTTGGTAAGAAAGTCAATAAGTATTCATTTCTAGAAGTCCAGCTAATTTATGGGTACATGTCAAAGCTAGTGGGACCATAAGTGTTGTGCTTCTAAGAACGTAATTATTATGCTAGTGGGAGCACAATAATTATGTTAAATGATGCGAGTTAGAAATGCTAATTATATAAAACAAAAGTTTCAATTTGCAAAGTTGTTGGATTTGAAAAGTTGTTTTGCTATAATTAAGGGAGAGGAATTCATACTTCATTTCAAATCTAAAATCTTAGATTGAGATGTTAATCAAATTTACTCAACGATATATATGAATGTTATGTTGAAAAGATTTGACATAAGGAAATTCTATGTATGGAAATGTTATAGCAAGACACTGGCAAAGTATCACGTCTTTATGTAGAACACTACATATCATATCCCACATGCTTCAGTTATAAGATCGATTACATATGCTATAATATTAATCTATTCTAATTTTCAAAATGCCTAGGGCATTAAGAGGGAAAAAGATTTAGAACAAGATATGACTAAAATGGTTAAGCATTTGTTGAGGACAATCTGATGTTTACCAAAGATTGGTTGCTTATGGATAGTCAAAAGTATAGTGTAAATTTTGGAAGGGCCATATTGACATACTCTGAGAAGAGATAACTCTTGTTCAGAAGTGATAGTCAAAATGGAAATATGGAAATGTTTCCATAAGTAGAAGTTATTCTTTAAATCTTTGTAAGATTGGAAAACTTAATGCAAGAAGGATGTTCAATGGAATGCAATTTGAATATGAGACGTCGTTTCCATGGAATTGCTCTCCATTGGAATACATTGTAATGTCTTTTGCCAAGTCTCTATGACTTTTGTGCATAGTCATTACAAGAGGATCATTACATATAAGTTTAGAATCTAACAGATTTAAGTAAAAAGGCAAGAATTTGGTATTCTTACATTTATGATAAGGATTTGGAATTGTGAAATGAACATCATTGAAAATGTTTTCAATTGATCTATTTCACAAAGGAAGGACAATAGGTAAACATAGTGTGAATGCTTGGGGCATGGGATAACTATTATTTTAATTTAAGTATTAAGTTGCTTAGTCGAAACATTATACAATGAATAATGTGTAATCAATATGGTGATTAAATAAAAGGTGTTTTATTTATATTCAAAAGTTTTAAGACCATATTGGATTCGATTATTCTTGTGTTTCACTTTTCATTTTCTGACTTCCCGAATAACTAGATTATTCAAACTATCCACAGGCGATCATACTTTGGAAGTAGGTATTAATGCTATATTGTCATGAATGGGTTTGTAGATTATCTATGGTGCTTAGACATGGCGCAAGTTTTCCACAGTGTTCATGAGTACTCCTGTAATATCATTTGAGTATTGGACGAAACCCATGCTGATTTGAATAACTTCATGGATTTTACCACGAGTGATCATGAGAAGATAATATCTTATATTCTTCAAAACCAAGACATGTGACTTGTATTTTACAAGTCGGTTGCATATTGATGATGCGTAAACATACCAGTAACTCGGTGTTATAAAAGATGTTGTTGTGTGTGATTGGATGAGTAAGTTGAAGGGTTTTGATCATTCTAACACTCCTAAGGTTTACATGCAACCCTAGAAACCTTGGATCTATGTCTGACTAAGATACATGCAAATTTGTCTTTCCAAGGTTCTTAACCTATCTAGCATAGCATGAAGAACTTTTAAACATAAATGCTAGAAGAAGAAAATACCTTTTGTTTTTTGGATTCCTTGATAACCTTGTGAGCCTAGCACCTCAAGTGTGATGCCTCAAATGTCTCACACAACACCATAACACTTGGAATAACCTTGAGAGAAGTTCACTAACACCTCAAAATCGGCTAGCCCTCTTTTACTTGTACAAGTAGTACCAATTTTGCTAGACTAGGGGTCTTTATATAGTTGTGGCACAAGTAGTGTTACACCATGTAAACCCTAATTGTCATGGCTTTCCATATTCCATGATCCATGAGTTTGTAACCTCCATGGATTTTCCATGGAGCACCTTATGGGTTTTAACCCAATCCATACAAACCATGGATCATTATCCCACTATACAAGAATAGATGATTTACATAATCAACCCCATATATTAAATTAGTCTCTTTTTGATAACTTAATTAATTCCAAATTAATTCTTTGATCAAAACTAATTAAATAATATTATTAATATATTAAAACTAATAATATATTATTAATCCTTAAGTGTACTTTCTCTCATTTATTCTATCCAAGTGTTGTAATGCCATGCAACCCAAATGGACCATGCTAATCGGCTCAACTACATTGCAGAAATAGTTATGAACTTAGACACCTAATCCAACAGTCTCCCACTTGGATAAGTCTAATAACTATAACTGCAAGAATGACTTCAGAAACCGATCAGCAATCGTAGCTCTTTCAAGGTCTCGCGGAACTAAGATGATGATGATGATACGCCATTTACGATAAGAGATCATATAATCCTCCGTTCTGGATATCAATTGGAAAAATACATGGAACAATGTCTTACTTATTGTCCAGCGGTTTGTTCCCTGATTTCCGATTTGTTTGAGATAGAACTTAATTGAACACATCAACTAAGTTCTAACCGGGCACGGTACATGGGTCAACACAAAATCATCAAGGGGCCCAGATATCACTTCTAATCCAAGAAGGAACATATAAAATTCGACTCATATGCTTGTTCTACTACTTCTTGAATCATACACAAAGGCATGTTTTTTAACATCGAGTTACCAATATGTTTTCGTACAATCAATGTATAACCAACTCATAGGCAACAAGTCATATCTCTAGGTTTGAAGACTTATATGATATTACCGTCTCACGACCACTCGCGATAAATTCCATGAAGTGATACTAGTTAGTGTGGGTTGAATCCAATACTCAGAACTTATGAGCACTCATGAGTGTTGTAGCAACACTTTGCAATGTCCAACATCTTAGACATCTACAACCAACTACATGACAGTCTTGATTCATATCTACTTCCAACATATGACTGACTGTGGAGAATTTGAATAATTTGACATACAATAACATAATTAATCTGGAAGTCAAAACATGCAAAATAAAACTATAGTAAACAATTGACAAAAGATAGCAAGAATTTAATCATAAATAAACAACAACTTTTATTCATCATCAAATGTCAATTACACTTTACACATTTCATAGTTGTCTAACTACTAAAACTAATATCATCCATCAGACCTATGCGCCTCGCATGCTGGAGATGCTTAACCATAGCCAGTCCCTCCGTGAGGGGATCTGTCGGGTTCTCATCCGATGATACCCTCTTTTCCATGAGGAGTCCTTCTTCTATTCGATGTCTGATGAAATGGTATTTTCTGTCGATGTGTCTAGATCTCCTGTGATCCCTTGGTTCCTTTGCTAAGGCAAATACACATTCACTATCACAAAAAATCTGTATAGGCTCCTTTATAGCTGGTACAACCCCAAGGTCTCCAATGAAGTTCTTTAGACATATAGCCTCCTTTGCTGCCTCGCTTGCCGCTATATACTCTGTTTCGCAAGTTGAATCAGCCATTGTCTCCTGCTTGGAACTTTTCCAAGAAATTGCTCCTCTATAAGGTAAAGACCCAACCTGACTGAGAGCAGAACTTATCCCTATCTGTCTGAAAGCTAGCATCACTGTACCCTACTACTCTCAAGTCATCACTTCCACCGAGGGTAAGGACCCAATCCATATACCTCCGCAGGTACATGAGAATGTTCTTCACCGCAGTCCAGTGATCCTTTCTAGGGTTCCCCTGATATCTGTTGACCATGCTCAATGCAAAGGCCACATCAGGACGAGTACAAGTCATAGCATACATGATCGAGCCTACAACGTAAGCATATGGTACTTAACTCATCTATGCTATCTCATCCTCTATACTCGGGCTCTGAGTCTTACTCAGTTTGGCATTACTCTGGATAGGTAACTCTCCTTTCTTGGAATTTTGCATGCTGAAACTATTCAGCACCTTCTCCAAGTAGGTACGCCTGTCTCTCAAAATCCTTATCCCTAGGATATAGGCAGCTTCTCCAACGACTTTCATAGCTAAACACTTCCCAAGCCAGGACTTCATTTTCTGTAGAGTTGGGATGTCATTTCCTATTAGTATTCTGTCATCCACATACAATACCAAAAAGCTAACTATACACCCACTAGCCTTGACATATACACAAGATTCATCTTCACTCCTCGAAAAGCCAAACTCTTTGACTTTCTCATCGAAACAAAGATTCCATCTGTGAGGTGCTTGTTTCAATCCATATATGGATTTGTCAAGCTTACACACTCTATTAGGGTACTCTGTACTGACAAAACCCTTTGGCTGACTCATGTAAACATCCTCAGCCAACTTTCCATTAAGGAAAGCGGTTTCGACATCCATTTTCCATATTTCAAAATCATGAAATGCAGCATTGGCTAACATAACCCTAATAGACTTAATCTTCGCTACTAGTGAAAAGGTCTCATCATAATCAACACCCAGAGTTTCAGAAAAGCCCTTTGCAACCAGTCGCGCCTCATAAGTGTGTACATTACCATCCATGTCGGTCTTCTTCTTGAAGATCCACTTGCACCCAACTGGCTTACGACCTGGTACATTGTTAACCAAGTTCCACACTTGATTGTCATACACGGATTGTATCTCGTTGTCCATAGCCTCTTTCCATTTAGCAGCCTTAAGGCCTGTCACGGCTTCTGTGTAGCTGTTAGGTTCATCCAGGCTTACCAGTGTGCTATCAGTGATAAGTGTATCACCTTCCGTAGTAATATGGAAACCATTGATGAATTCAAAAACTCTTAGATCAATTAGATCTTTTACAAGAACGATAAAAGTAATGAAACAGTATATGATTAATATGAGTATGAGCACATAACAAAATCAAAACGTATGCTTATGATTCGAAACTAAGTCATGCCTCAGCAGAGCTCGATGAAGAACTTCCGTTGTAGAGGCGAGCTAGGGTTTACAAGCAATGTAAAATGAAAACAATAAAAGCGATAACATCTAAGTCTGCATGCATGCAACTTATATACTAAACCCTAATACAAAATAATGCACGGCTGGACCGGCCCAATACCGGCATTCAAACTAGGCTATGGACCGAGCCCATGATGCAATCCACTAGACTCAATAATCTCCCCCTTTGCGTCAAATGAGGCGAGAGATTATTTCTTCTGAGCAGGCCTCACCGTCTTTATCTCTTTAAACAGTTTAGGAATAATGGCAAGAAGAGTCTGTTGGAATAGAATGTACCACCTCAGCATATCGACGAACAACTTTTTATCAGCAGCACTGTTCTGGTCGCACCTCTGTATGATTTCCAAGATATGCTCAAGACAAGACGTCGAGAAGAGGTGTTTGTCAACAAGAGCGAACATACATTTTTGACCTTCGCCCCTGAGAAACATGACCATGTGATACTTCGAATCTATCTTCCCCTTGATCATGGAATTGACATTGCCAGCTCTGCCAATGGGTTTGATCGTTGGTCGCTTGTGTATGGCAGAGGCAATTTCTTGGTCCATCTTCGCTACCTCATGTATGTAGCAAACGAGCATACACTTGACATGATCGATTATTGGCTGATACTCATGAGGATTTGACAAAAGAATGTTGCTGAGGAGTATCCAATCATGGGGTTTGAGGTTTTGTAGATCAGCAAGGGTAAAATGGTAGACTGAGCCTTCGGTTCCTCTAGTCACCCTGAATTTGACATTGATAAATTTCCCTGCTGAATAGGCCTTCATCACCTTGACTGTAGTTATCTTCTTTGAGCTCCAGGTCAAATATTGGGGTTGAGCAAACTCCAAGTAAAACTCCAGAAGATCCCTTTCTACCTTCGGGTCAGGAGATGGAATAGCAATAGTCGAGTTGAAGCAATGGAAGATGAATTCCTTTCGAGTGATTGGCATGTCGAACTGTGCATCTTTAGAGTTGTCAAGGCCAAAGGACATAATTGGCTCGAGCCAGAGAACAGTTGCCTCGTCGATTGCACACCTCTGAAGCGAATCTTTTGTCCATACAGGGAACATGACCTTTTTCTTCTCTAGGAGCTCCGCCTCCTTTCGCTTCTGTTCTAGCTCAGCTCGCTGCTTCATGGTAATTTTTTCTGTTTGTTTTTCAAAAGTATTGTCCTTTGGGACAGGTTTCTTGGGAATGTCAACATACACATCATCTTCGTTATCTGAATCGTCTTCACCAATCTTCTTCTTTTTCTTATCCTTGTTATTGACCGAAGCTTCATTACCCTTCGGTTCAGCAGATGGCTTGGAGCTAGATGGAGGAGGCTGCTTCGACTCTTTCTCTCCCCCTTGTTGCGGTTGGACCCAAGTCACCGGAACACCCTCGATACGGCTGAGAACGTCCAGTGCCGGTCTGAGCTTGTCTGCCAAATGCCTTATGATGGTGATAGTGATAAGTGGATCATGACCTTCAATAAGATGAAGAAGGATGGAGTGAACATCTACAGCAGAACTCTATATAACCTCCCTTTCTAACTTGAGGTCATCAATCTCAGCATTAGTAGTTCGCAGCTTGTGTGTTTGCAATTTAAGTTGAGCTGTGCGTTTGGCAAGCTCATCCATAATTCCATTTTCCATAGCTAAGTCTGCTTGCAGTTGAGTCAAGCGTTCGTTGACATTAGCATGGAACGTGTCATTGGCCTATTCAATAGCAAGGCATGTCGCTTCAACCTTCGAGCACTCAGATTGAAGAGTCTGTTGAAGAGTCTCTACTGAAGTGTTGACAGTGTCAGCATTCTTGGCAGCAGTCTGCAAGGAATCTAGAAACAGGTGAGCCTAGGAAACTAGTTTATCGAATTTTGCGTTCGCTTCCTTGTACTCCTTAGTAGAGGCATCAACAACACGAGAGGCCTGTTGACATTAGGAAGTGGAGGCTTCAATAGCCTTGGCTGCAGCAGATAATAAAGCTGAATGTTCAGCAATAACCGAAGAGAACAGGGCCTTTAATGCAGCGTCTGAGTAAGCTCCTAAGGAAGAGGAGGAAAGCATTTGATCAAGCTTGTCGTTTACCGCTTTGAGATGACATTTGGTGATAGGCTCATCGTCATCATCCTCACTTTGTACTCGATAAGGACTGAAATATGTGGAGTCGAATTCCAAGTCCTCACAGCCCAAAATCGGGGTTGTTTCTGTAGAAGGTGTTGGAGATAAGGGTTTTGAAGAAGGTGGAGGTTCGGTTGTTACAGGAGGTTCGGTTGTTAGAGGAGGTTCGGTTGTAAAAGTAGGTTTGGTTACAGGTGGATTGGAAGCGGTAAAGGTAGGTTTAGTTGTAGTGGTAGAGGTTGTATCTGTGAAAATGGGAGTGAGAATAGGAATAGTAGTGAATGGTTGAGAGGTGGTTGTTTGATAGATAGAAGGGATAGAAACAGGAATTGTAACAGGTGGAGGTGAAGGAGGCAAAGAAAGAACCGGAATTTCTGGAGTAGGGGAGCGAGGCGGAGTGTCCCCTCGGTCCGAAGCCTCTTCATCAGAAATTTCGTTCTTAGAATCTGAAGATGGAGCATTCTTCTCCTTAGGAGGAACATATTCTGAATCCGAATCGCTTGAGGATTGAAGAATAAGTCTCCTAGCAGGCTTCTTCTGCTTTTTGGGTTGAGGTTGAGAAGGAGCAGCTTTATCAGTTTTCCTCTTCTTGGGGGTCTGCCCCTTGGTTTGTTTTGTTACTAGTCCCTTCTTCTGCGATTCAGGCTTCTTTCCCCTCTTGGCTGGTTTGTCAGCTTCTTCAATGGAGTGAAGCATTGTGGGAGTAAGATCACGTGGACCAACAGATTTACATTTCATGTATTGTTGAAGAAGATTGCTTGATGTTGAGATACAACCGAGCATGGTTTCAGGAATAGAGACGATGTATGAGAACTTTGTGGGATCAGTGACGATGATCTTCGTTGTATGAAAAGTGGCGACAGAAGAAAGCAACGAATCCGCCATAATTGGGACACGATTACGATCCATTGTTCATTTGGTGATTATAGTCCAGAAACGCCCACTTGAAATCTCCGAATGCCTGGACGAAGAGACTAGGCTTTGAACCAACTGCTGCCAAATAATGGACCCATAGTCAAGGTTAAGCCCACTGTACAACCCATACAGCACCTGCTAGCACCGTCAGAACCAGCGCTCCGCTCAGATAATCCCTTGAATAAGAGTGTGAAAAGGCCATTCCATTGAGGAGGAAGATAGGACTTCTTGAACTTGGTGACGGTTGTTAGGGTTTCAGTATACCCCATCTGATAAAACATTGTAAACAGTTGGCCAGTTGTAATGGAATCAGGGTTTACCAAAGACAGATCTTGAGAAAGACCAATTAGGGCACAGAATCGACTCTTGGAGATAGAGACCTTCTCATCGTGAAGTTCAAAGTGGATCCGTTCGTTATCCTTGTCATAGAACGCCGTAGAGTAGACAAGTGACAAGAATGACATAGGAACAACTTCAACCTTTGTCAGTGCGTCAACGAGTGGTGAGTATTTGAGACACTCAACCACATACAACATATAGGGCTCATAAACGAAGGGAGTGAGATTAATGATTAGGTTTTGTTGGGGTTTTATAGTGAGTAAAGGTTGATGAACTGAGGTATCATGAACAGATGAAGATATTGCCATTGTAGGAGCTTGAAGATGACGATGAACAGTTGCAGAAAATAGTCGGGTTTCTTTGAGAGCTTTTGGGAAATGATAAAGGTTGAGAGAGTACCGTTCCAATTCCTTTTATACGTACAAGGAAGAGAGAGAAGTATCCGACTGAAATCTTGGAGTATCTCAAAAATAGCGCCTGAGTTGATGTGTGAATAGTTGGCGTGCAGAAGATGACGCAGGAGAGAGAGAAACGTTTCCCTTTTTCACGCCTTTTCATAAAAATCACCTTTTTCAAATCGCCAAACCGTTTGGATTTCTGCTGAGTCAGCGACTTTTTTATCCCAATCGTTTCCCTTTATGATGCTTGAGAGTTTGTGCCTTGAGCATTTGAATCATTAATCTGTGTGAAACTTAGAATTTGGAAAATATTAAAAAATTTCATGCAAAGGGTGTAAAAGAAAAAGAAATAAAACGAGTATTATTGGGATTATCTGTGATGTCGTATGTAGACATAAAACGATTGATTCTGGGCAAAAATCACTTCCTTCAAAGTCAAGAGAGACATTGAAGTGCTCGCTTGGTTTCCCATGAAATAACGATCAAAAACTTGTTAAGAAGTTTTGAAAGGCTTCTTTTAAAGGTTAAACTGGGTGGCTTTCACTTCAATTCATAATTTCGATACTTAACATAAGACCAAAAGTGAATGAAGTACTTGTGAGATCATTCTGATATGTTGAACAAGAAGGTATGAAATGCTTTATAGTGACGAAAGAATTAAAGAAATCTCAAAAAATAATTAAACTGGATCTTTTAGGGTTAGAGAAGCCTTGGTGAAAGGCAATCTCATAAAGATCACTCAAAAAGAAAGAGATTTTATTGGGTAACAAGTAATAGCTTGAATTTTTTTGAATTCACCGTCAATTCATTAGTGGTGTTGAATTTTAGGTTTCACTTAGTACATAGTGGCATGAAACTAAGGTCATGAACGTAGATTTTATATAACCATAAACCTCAGTGGTTAAAATTGAGAGTCTTAGGGGTTATATTGATGAAACAAAGTATAATGGAGAAAGATGATGGAGATGGTATAAGAAGCAAATGTACCTCTGCTTATTAAAGAAAAGAGGGTCCAAGCAGAAAACTTTAAACTCAGTTTGAGTAGAGTAAGGTAGCTCATGATTAGAGTGAACTTGATAGTCTGGATTGGGAAAACATGATTGATGTTGATCATGATATTATGCCTTCACTTAGAATCAGCTGAGGCTTGAGTATACATACAGCAGCATGCTTCTAGGGACGCCTAACTAACAAAAAAACGTTTACCTGCCTTTGTTGTGCCATCGAGAATCACACTTAGACAAACATAAAAACGTTAGAAAAGAAAAAAAATAAAAAAAATATATTTTTGGGATTTTATTGTAGAAAAGAAGTGATGAAAAAATATACAAAAGACTACATCAGAAATGCCTTAATGAAATACAATAACTTCAGAAGGACCGAACCCGAAATAGACCGAACACTCGGCTCATTTCGGTTCATGGTTGATTTTCACCCGAAATTGACCGAACGTTCGGTTCATATGGGTTCGCTCTATTTCGCTTGTTACCTTTATGGAAGCGAAGGCGATTTTGGTACTGACTCTGCTTGCATCATTCCTAGGCCTTGTAAAATCTTATTGAAGCTTGCTTTAGGTAAGGCCTTTGTGAATATGTCTGCCAGTTGATCAGTCGTTCTGACGAAGTGAATTTCAACGTTGCCATCTTCGACGTGATCCTTGATGAAATGGTACCTCAGTGCAATATGCGTAGTCTTCGAGTGTTGCACTGGGTTGTGACAAATTCTGATTGCGCTTTGAGAGTCACAGTATACTGCGATTTTCTTCATGTTTAATCCATAATCCCGGAGTTGACTCTGTATCCACACGACTTGAGATGTACAGGATACTGCAGCAGTGTATTCGACTTCTGCAGTGGATAACGAAACACAAGTTTGTATCTTTGATTGCCAACTGACTAATTTTCCATCCAGAAATTGATATCCTCCTGTGGTGCTTTTACGATCCAATCCACAGCCACCCAGATCAGCATCTGAAAATGCTTGCACGAAGAATCCAGAGTTGGCTGCATACCATAGACCGAGAAAGGAGGTTCGCTTTAGATAGCGAAAGATGTTCTTCACTGCTTGAAGATGAGGTTCTTGTGGGTTGGCTTGAAAGCGAGCACAATAACAGACAGAGAACATGATATCAGGTCTACTGGTGGTAAGATACATTAGAGACCCGATCATCTGTCAATACAGCGTTGTATTAGCGGTTGGTTTCTCCAATGATGGTGTGAGTTTCGTTCCAAAAGCCATCGGCACTTATACTTTGTAGTCTCCCATCATTCCAAACTTGGTGAGCAAATTCTTGGTATATGCTTCTTGATTAATAAAAATTCCTTCGGGTCCCTGCCTAATGTTCAATCCAAGAAAGAAATTAATTGGACTCATTGAGCTCATCTCAAACTTAGTTTCCATCTACTTTCGGAATTCAGTTGTTAAGCTAGGATTCGTGGAGCCAAAGATGATGTCATGAACGTAAATTTGGACTATCATAAGGTGGTTACCTTCTCGCTTACGAAAGAAGGTTGGGTCAACCGAACCTTGTTTGAATTTAGACATTTTTAAGAAACGAGTGAGAGTTTCATACAATGCTCTGGGAGCTTGTTTCAGGCCATAGACAGCTTTGTCGAGAATATAGCAATGATCAGGATACTTCTCGTTCATGAATCCTAGCGGTTTCTCAACATAGACGGTTTCTTCAAGTTCACCATTGAGGAAGGCACATTTGACGTCCATCTGATAGACTTCAAAGTTCTTGTGAGCAGCGTACGCAAGAAAGATACGAGCAGATTCCAATCTAGCCACTGGAGCGAAGGTTTATTCATAATCAATTCCCACTTCCTGACAATATCCTTTGACCACTAGCCTAGCTTTATTACGAATGACATTTCCTTCTTTGTCCATCTTGTTTCTGAATACCCATTTGAGACCGACAACCGAAGCATCCTTTGGTGTTCGAATAAGATGCCATACCTTGTTTCGTTCAAAATCATTTAGCTCATCCTGCATGGCTAGAACCCAGTCTGAATGATCAAGAGCTGAAATAACAGTCAAATTGTCATCTTCACTAACTGTTCAAAATCATTTAGCTCATCCTTTGGATCATAGATAGGATCCAATTCAGCGTTGATTTCTTCTTCGAGTTCAGACAAATTGTCATCTTCACTAACTGTTTTCTCCCCCCTCAAAGAATGATTCCTGTTCAGGACCAGCATTTGTACCTCCTTCATTGGTTGGAATTTCAGTAGAGGCTGTTGTATTTGGCGATCAGTTCTCCCCCTGGAATGAAGAACCTTGATCATGATGGGGAGAAGAACCCTCCCCCTCGACAGTAGGATGGTTACCAGAAGGTTCGCTTCCGTCTGCACTTTCGGTTCCTTTGGATTGATCATCAGCCATTTTTCTAGCAGCATCATCTATAACTTGTTTCATATTATCAACTTTGTTGTCTTTTGCAGTTGATTCTTAGTCAATTGCCCTTTGAGGCTCATCAAACAAGAGCATGAATTGGTCGAAAAGATTCAAGATGGAGATAGTAACTTGACCATTCTTTGGAAATATGTCTTGTGATGCATCTTCGGTTGCTTTTAACTTCTTAACATAACTATCGTCAAAAGTGACATAGTATGTTTCTTCAATTTTCTTTGAGCGTTTATTGAGAACTCTATATGCCTTGGAGTTCAGGGAGTAGCCTAAGAAAATTCCTTCTTCCGCCTTAGCATCGAACTTGTTTCGATTCTCTTTGGAGTTGAAAATGAAGCATCTAGAACCGAACACATGAAAGAATTCCACGTTTGGTTTTTGATTGTTCAGGATCTCGTAAAGAGTAATGGAGAACCTTTTATTCAAGTAAGATCAATTATGAGTATAACATGCAGCCGCAATTGCATCAGCCCAGAAGTATAATGGCAACGATGCGAAGCATAACATGGTGCGAGCAGCTTCACACAGGGATCGATTTCTCCTTTCAACAATGTCGTTTTGTTGTGGAGTATAGGGGGCTGAGAAATTGTGAGTCGTCCCCTTTTCAGCAAGAAAACATTCAAAAACTTTGTTTTTGAATTCCAGGTCATTATCGCTCCTTATTTTATGAACAACCTTTCTTAGTTGCGTTTCTATCTGTTTAATGAAGAGCTTGAGCTTTGGTGTAGCTTCAGACTTTTGGTTGAGAAAAAAGGTCCATGTGAACCTTGAGAAATCATCTACTATAACCAGAATATATTTGTTTCCTCCAATGCTTTTAATGGACGATGGACCACATAGATCAATATGCAGTAACTCCAATGGTTCTATTACCTTAGTGTTGATAATTGAAGGATGACTCTGCCGACTCTGCTTTCCCATTTCACACACTGCACAAAGATGTTCTTTATCGAATTTCAGAACTAGCAGTCTTCGAACATGATCACCTAAGACTAATTTGTTGATGTCCTTAAAGTTCAGATGAGAGAGTCTTTTGTGCCATAACCAGCTTTCATCGGAGTGAGCCTTTGTGAGTAAACAGACTGCTGGTTTACCTCTTATCGGATTGAGGTTCAGGGGATACATTTCCCCTTTTCTATTTGATTGCAACAGAATGTTGTTTGACTTCTTCTCTACAATTTATGAGCCTTCATCGTCGAATGATACTTTTAACCCGGTACCAACCACTAGTTGTGATACACTGATGAGGTTGTGTTGGAGCCCTTCAACATATGCAACCTTCCTTATGGAGAACTCGCCATTAGTTATCATTCCGTAGTTCCAAAAGAGTTGTTGCCATACTTTACAATACCACCATCTTTGAGAGAGCGAAACTCCCCTAGTTCCTCTTTCCTGTCTGTCATGTGACGCGAGCAACCACTATCGATGTACCATTCTTCGTCAAACTATTTGTCACGTATAACCTACAAAAAATTAAGCAGATTTAGGAACCCAAAGTTTCTTGGGTCCTTGTGAGCCTTTTACAGGACATGGTATAGTAAGAGAAATATCAACCATATATGTGCGTTTAATTAAAGTTGTTTCATCTTTTCTTTTAATGGTGAAAACTTTAATTTTTGTTGACTTAGGAGGACTGGGGTTTTTGACAAAAGGACTGGAATTTAGAGATTTGGAATTAGGAGAGACATTAGATTCTTGGTTTTTATGATCAGACTTGTAGGCATGAGGACCGAAATTGCTATTTCGTTTGCCATGGAATGAAGGACCGAAACTCTTCTTTCGGTTGTTAACGGATGAGGGACCGAAACTCTCCTTTCAGTTGTTGACGGATGAGGGACCGAAACTCTCCTTTCGGTTGTTGTTGGATGATGAACCGAAACCACCCTTTCGGTTGTTGATGGGTGATGGACCGAATCTGCTCTTTTGGTTATATTCAGTCGAGGGACCGAAACTACCCTTTCGGTTCCTATCTGTCAAAGGACTGAAACCTTTGTTTCGGTTCCTATCGTAACTGTACTTTTGGTTCCTTGAGTTTTCTTCCAATTTAGACTTCCTTTCAATCCTTAAAATATCAGGATTCTGAGAGTTCCAAAATCGCTTTCTTTCAGAGAGATTCTTCTTGTATCTTACGTTTTGTTGATGCTTTTGATCAGCCACCTGTTTTGGATTTCTGTGAATGTTGGCCTTTCTTTTAGATGCATAAGCACAGCATTCACTCTTTGTTGAAGAAGTATCAGTCGTGGTTTGCATCATTTCATCCACAGATGGTTTAATTCCACTTGTGCTCGGCACATCGTACTTTGTAGGCTCATTTAGTGGTTCAGGTATATATCTACCTTTCACTCTCTATGAGGTTTTCTGAGAAAAACCCTTCGTCTCGTATGCGTTGTCGATTGGGGCCGACCAAAAGAATTCATCACATCCACCAGCATTGCCTTCTTCTACCATCGCGGTTAACTCTGCAGTTTGTTGTGGAGTGACTCCCGGCATAGTGTAGACTAGATTTGGGGTAGTCTGAACCTTTTCGTACACGCCAGCTTTAGCTTTGAGAACTTTGGACTTGTCGGTAGAGGAATGAGCAAACTCAACGGACTTTTCAGAAACAAGATTCTTATTGGACTTGGGTTCGTTTTTGGCTAATTCAGAACAGTCCACCAAATCTTCTACAGAAATTTAACTCATATCATCATCCTCATTAAGTTCATATGTATTTTTAGCATCAATTTTGTTTTCTGAACTTAAGTTGGCATTCAAGGAGTCAAATTTTTGTATACTTTCGGCTCTCAGTTTCAATCTATCATTTTCATCTAGTAGATTTTTGAGCATCTCCTTGTGGTCCTTGGACTTTATGTAAGATTCAATTTTGTCCAGACCTATCTTATATGCTGGAGACACTTCGTCAGCAGATACAACGCTTTCACAGTTGTATGCTTCTGCATCGATTTCATCCTCCTTTAATTCAACGAAAGGTAAAATGATACGATGTATTTTCTTCCCTATTTCACATTCAAGATGCAATTAAGTGATGTTAAAATAAAGTCTCTAAGCAATTAAACAAAAGACATTTCTCTGCTTGAGAAGTTTAAGATTGTCTCTCTACAAATAAATAGAATCATCTTTAGATCTAATTAATTCCTTTTCCTTTTGCTCGATCCACATTCTTCGTTCCTCACTCTTTGAAGAAATCCTGCTGATTTGATCGGTTAGGTTAGAATTCGTGACACGGGTTTGGGTGAGACTGCTACTTATGCTAGAGAATTTTGACTTTAAATTATTTAATTCCTTTTCATAATTATTAGCAGGTATTTTTAGAGAAGCAAGAATATCTTGTACCTTTTTTATCAACTCATCACATTCGTTGATCTGAGCACTGACAGGCTTGGCAGCAAAACATCTGTCCTCTCGCTCTCTTTCTTCTTCAACTCCCCCATCAGTTGTGTATCCTCTCATTTGGGACACAACCTCGGTCACTGCAAAGCATCTCCCCATTGTCTGTTCTGCTTTTGCCATCATAGCTTTTCCGTGAGAAGGCTTTCTAAATTCATCATCCTCCAAATCTGTGGACCAGACCTCCACACCTCCAAACTCATAACTGTTGTTTGAACCCTGCACAATTAAAGCATTCATGGTAGACTTATTAACAGTAGACTTTCTTTTCTTTATCTCCTCCAATCTTCTCAGGAGGCTCGCTTCCTTATCATCTTTGATGGTCTTCTCTTCTTTCTTTCTCAACATGCAGTCTTTAGCAAAATGATTTTTGCCTCCACAGTAATGACAGTCAAATCCTGAGTCGCCTCCAATTTTAGCTTCCTTCTTTGACTCTTCGGACTTTGACCCCGTCTTCGGTTCCTCTTTGATCCGTTCGGCGCTATAACTTCCCTGCCGGTTTCGGTTCTTATTGGCTGGGAATTTCTTCTTGATGAATTTTCTGGGGTTTGACACCATCATTGCATATTCTTTGCCGGTTAGATCAAAATTTGCAAGATCTAATTCCTCTTCTTCTTCAACCGAACTCTTTCCTTTGGAGACAAGAGCTAAAGAACCCAGACTCGAAACCACGTTCGTTTCCTTCGATAAGGCATTCTCATGGGATTTTAAAATTCCCACAAGTTTTGCCAGAGAGTATGACTTGAACTGTTCATGAGCTTTGACAGTTGATACAACAGCCATCCATTCAGGTCTGAGACCATTCATGAAATTGACCTTTTGTTCAATCACCTTTCTTTCAATTCCATGCTTTATCATCTTACTCAAAAGATGATTGAAACGATCGAAAGTTTGGATAAGTTTTTCTTCAGGCTTTTGTTTAAAATCACCAAACTTTAATAACAGAATAGTTTGAATAGAGTGTTCCAGATCTTCATCTGTGGAATATAATTCCTTCAATCTATCCCAGATCTCCTTAGCTGTAGCACAAGAACTTACCAAACGCAACGTATCCGATTGCAGCGCAAACCTTATCATTCGTAGAGCTTTGATGTTGCACTAAAACTTCTCTTTTTCATCATGAGGAATGTCTTTGATGTCATTGACAAGCTGATTGTATTCTTTCTGTGTTTTTACAATCTTTGATGTGCTTGAGTGAGTGAATGGGCCTGAAGTGATTGCTTCCCAGATTAGATACCCATTGTCCTCCGATCCAATCACGTATTCTTCAAAGTGATGCGTCCAAACTTTATAGTCTTGCATATACAAGATAGGTATTCTTGTTGTAGACCCTATGCTGTTGGAGATATTTATCGGATTGGTTTGAGAATCGTCCATAGACATTGTGAATACTTTTGATCGAAAACCTGTAAAAGATCAGACTTGTAGTCTTTCGTTTAGGGTTAGATTAACAATTAATGAGATACGTCAATAAAGAGTGACGGCTCAATAAATATCAATCCATGCGGAATTAAAACCCTATGAACTTCTTCAACAGAAGAGGTGTGTATGGATTACACAGTCTCCTGCTCTGATACCAATTGATGAATTCAAAAACTCTTAGATTGATTAGATCTTTTACAAGAACGATAAAAGTAATGAAACAGTATATGATTAATACAAGTATGAACACAGAACAGAATCAAACGTATGCTTATGATTCAAAACTAAGTCACGCCTCAGCAGAGCTCGATGAAGAAATTCCGTTGTAGAGGCAAGCTAGGGTTTACAAGCAATGTAAAATGAAAAAAATAAAAGTGATAACATATAAGTCTGCATGCATGCAGCTTATATACTAAACCCTAATACATAATAATGCACGGCTAGACAGGCCCAATACCGGCATTCAAACTAGGCTATGGACCGAGCCCATGATGCAATCCACTAGACTCAACAACCATAATAATGCTCAGGTGGATTCATAACTCTCGTGGAACGCCTCAGAGGTACAGACTATTCTGTCGAATCAACAGGAATTTCCTCCTCACGTTGATTGCTAGGGTTTGAGGTTCCTTCACCACTTGACTCTTGAATTTCTTCAAGGTCAATTTGCCTCCCACTGTTTCCTTGGCTCACGAACTCTCTCTCGCGAAAGACTCATCTCCTTGCTACAAAGACCACATTATCACTAGGTATGTCAAAGAGGTAACCAGAGGATCTCTGTGGGTAGCCGATGAAAATACACCTCTCACTTTGAGGTTCGAGCTTATCGTGAGACTCGCGCCTCACAAAAGCCTTGCAACCCCAAATCTTGATCTATCCAGACTGGGAACTTTTCCGGTCCACATCTCATGAGGTGTTTTAGCAACCTTCTTTGTAGTGACTAGATTAAGGATATTGGAGGCAGTCTCTAAGGCATATCCCCATAATGAGATTAGTAGCGAAGTTCGACTCATCATAGAATGAACCATATCCAGCAAAGTTCGATTGCGCTCTCAGTCACACCATTAAGTTGTGGTGTCCTGGGAGCTGTCAGTTGTGAGATAATCCCACATTCCTTAAGATAGTCAAGGAACTCTATACTATGATACTCACCACCTCGATCGGATCGAAGCATCTTAATGTTCCTGCCCAACTGATTCTCCACTTCCTATTTGAACTCTTTGAATCTTTCAAAGGTCTCTGACTTATGCTTAATTAAGTATACATATCCATATATACTAAAATCATCAGTAAAAGTCACATAGAAGCGGTTAGCATCTCTTGTGGCGGTTCTGAAGGGTCCACACACATCAGTATGTATGAGATCCAACAAACCCTCACCCCTAGCACAAGTACCAGTGAAGGGTAACTTTGTCATTTTCTCAAGAAAACAAGATTCACAACTATCATTTGACTTTAGTTCAAATGACTTCAAGACTCCATCCTTTTGGAGTTGGCCTATGCGTTTCATGGTTACATGTCCAAGACGACAGTGCCATAAAGATGCTTTATCCAAGCTAGTGAAAGAATCGATACACAATACATTATTTCCTAGGTTATCTACAACCGAGACAGTATCATACACACCAACACAAGGTAATTCTTTAAAATAAAGAACAATATTAAAGAAAGCATTAATACCACCACTTTAATTATCAAACGAAAAGGTAAAACCTTGTTTGTACAAACCATGAAAGGAAATAATATTTCTCACCATTTCAGATGAGTAACAACACTTATTCAGATCTAACACTAATCCACTACTTAGCAAGAAATAATAAACTCCAATCTTGGTGACAGGTGAAGCTTTCCTATTCCCCAAGAACAAGTTTATCTTCCCATGCTCCACATTCTCACTTCTTCTTAGTCCTTGCAAATCAGTACATATGTGAATACCACAACCTGTATCAAGGACCCAATAATTAGAATGGGGTGAATTATTAGACAATATAGTGTATATACCTGCATGGCTGGGTTTCAATTTCTCATCCTTCACATCTTGTTGGTACTTTGGGCAGTTTCGCTTCCACTGTGAATTTTCATGGCAATAGAAGCATTCAGCCTCTTTAGGGTTAGCAGAAGGAGTGATAAAACCTTTCTTGGTTCCACTTGAAGAGGAGTCATCAAGGGACTTTCCCATGATACCCTTCAAAGGGCTCTTCATATTCTTTCCTTTGCCTTGCCCGATTGCCAAGACAGGGGTCGCGGTAGGAGTAAGAGTGGTAACAACCGATTTACTCTTAAGACCAGTTTTTGGGGACTTCAAGAGTCCTTGAAGTTTTCTGAGTGTAACTTCCTCCTTGTTCATGTGGTATGTCATACGGAATTGATCATAACATGAAGGTAAGGAGTGCAAAATGATGTCAATTGCCAACTCCTCAGGGAAGTTCACATTTAGCTTCAACAAACGGTCTGCATACCTTTGCATTTTCTGCATGTGGCCCATGATGGGTTCGCCATCCTTCGTCCGGGTTATTATCATAGAGGAGATGATTTCATATCGCTCTTGACAAGCACTCTAATGGTAGCGGTCCATCAAATCCTGGTGCATCTCAAAAGGATAGTAGTCCTCATAGGAGTTTTGGAGCTCAGCTGTCATTATGGCCAACATGATACATGCCACTTTGGTAGCATCTCTTTCATGTGCCTGGTATTCAGCGATCTCCTCAGGAGTAGCAGACGACTCAAGTTCCTTAAGCTCCTTTTCAAGGACATATTCCTTGTCCTCATACCGAGTGACCATCCTGATGTTTTTGATCCAATCCAAAAAGTTGAATCCATCAAAGATGACTCTCCCACAAAGGTTCATGAGAGAGAAGGAGCCGGTAGGGTTTCAGCCAGAAGCAGCATTGTTGGAAGACATCTGAAAACAAGAAAGACAAGTTTAGATTAGATAAAGATAGTCCATAATAAGACACCCAATGTACTATTAAGGCTAGGACCCAACACAATATTTTATAACTTAGAAGAAGGATGTCGTAATCCAAGCTATAAAATATTTGAAGGTAGGTGAATGACGATTCACCAATTTCCACCATGAAAAACGAAATAAATTATTATGTTTTAATTGGTTTTCAAACTCCTAGATTCTTTGAGATTCATTGAACTTTTCAATGGCATGTTTCAATCTCGAGTGTTCCCTTCAGGTTTTGTGACTGGGATGTCGAGGATCACAAAACAAGGTGTGAAGTAACCATGAAAATTACTTGGTACCCTTAATGTTTATCACTCAATCGATATGCCGGTTAACCACACGCGCTCCACCGACCTATGATAAACCTTAAGCCACCCTTTTCCTACCTTGTTAAGTCCAGGTTAGTGTGCCAGTTAACCACACACGCTCCACTAACGACTTAATCAAAGTGCAAACTGTAATTTCAAGGGTTAGCACCTTATTCACATTTTCCTAAAGTAACTAAGATTGGGAATTTATAAAAACATTTAGTTACTTTATAATCATCATACTTTTAATGAAGATTTAAAGTCCTTGTCTTACCCGTTCGGCTAACGACCCTCCATCAGTCAAGGAAGCGGTGGGTGAGAGTGGACACACATTCAGCTACCATTTCATAGGCAGCAACCTTATGCCCCCCTTATAGACCGGTTGCGTGAATGAGGCCTTCTAACAGTAAAACGACTTGTTCTTATACATATATATAAATATATATATATATATATATATATATATATATATATATATATATATATATATATATATATATATATATATATAATTATTATTAAACTTATAATATTATAAAGTATAAGGGTTGAATTCTAACTTTTAAAATTCTAGGGGATGGAACTAAAGTTTTTAAAGTGACGTTACATGTACCAAAACTTGAGGGCAAGTTTTGTAACTTTGAAAACATTTCATCTTTCATAACTTATAAGTTAAATGGTTTAATAAAATGAGAGAATTTTCATTTTATGTAACCTATGTGTTTCTTTAATGGACTTTAAAAGTGCGACTTTTGGTAATCCATAACTTGAGGACAAATTATGGATTCCATTAAAACATATAATGATCAAGAATTAAACTAACAAGCAAGTTAGAAATAATTCCTATGATCTTCTAAACTCATAAGTTCATGAACATGCATATCAACAATTTCAAGAATCATAAATAATCATATAAAACTTGAAATTTTGATAATAGCCATTGAAAATGGATTAGCATAACCATTACACCAATTAAAACAAGTTTTATAAGACCAAAACAGTTTAGGGTAATGTTTCTAGTCCATTTCCAGAAGCAAAGCTCCAAAAACTCCTCACTGGAAGACAGACTTGTCGAGTTCGTCAAGGAACTCGTCGAGTTCATGCAATAACACATGAACTATGCGAGTTTTTGGCCAGAACTCATCGAGTTTTCTTGTCTGGGCAGTTTTTGGCTTTTGAAAAACAAGTTTGCAACAAGTATCAAGTAAACAAGCCTAGGCTCTGATACTAGTAAAGGGTTTTGAGCATTCTTGCACTCCTAATGTGTACATGCGACCCTAGAAACCTTGGATCTATATTTAAATAAGATACATTCAAATTTTATTTTCCAAGGTTCTTAACCTATCTAGCATAGCATGTAGAACTTTTAAACATAAATGCTAGAAGAAGAGCATACATTTTGTTGTTTGGATTCCTTGAGAACCATGTGAGCCTAGCACCTCAAATGTCTCACACAACACTATAACACTTGGAATAACCTTGAGAGAAGTTCACTAACACCTCAAAATCGGCTAGCCCTCTTTTACTTGTACAAGTAGTACTAGTTTTGCTAGACTAGGGGTCATTATATAGTTGTGGCACAAGTAGGGTTACACCATGTAAACCCTAATTGTCATGGCTTTCCATATTCCATGATCCATGGGTTTGTAACCTCCATGGATTGTCCATGAAGCACCTTATGGGTTTTAAACTAATCCATACAAACCATGGATCATTATCCCACTATACAAGAATAGATTATTTACATAATCAACCCCATATATTAAATTAGTCTCTTTTTGATAACTTAATTAGTTCCAAATTAATTCTTTGACCAATACTAATTAAATAATATTATTAATATATTAGAACTAATAATATATTAATAATCCTTAAGTGTCCTTTCTCTCATTTAGTCTATCCAAGTGTTGCAATGTCATGTAACCCAAATGGAACATGCTAATCGGGTCAAGTACATTCTAGAAATAGTTATGAACTTAAACACCTAATCACCAATAAGTATAGCAAGCATGTGAGTCAAATTTTATCCATTCCTTTTACCCAATGTGGGATAAAAGCCATATATGTGGGCCCCACGATGATTTAGTGATGACAACCCTAAGCGATTGGCCAAGCATTGACTGATTTGATTCGTTCAATTGGTCGGTCATCATAAATCGGAAATCAGGAAACAACACATGAATAGATAGAATAATTATAATCCATGTCTCAGTTCATATGATATCTTGTAGAATAGAGGAATATATGATCCCTTATCTAATGGACGCGTCAGAGTTCGACAGCGGTTTTCTGAGAGCTACGGTTGCTAATTAGATTTTAATTCACATTTTCAATTATAGTTAGTTGACTTATTCAAGTGGGAGACTATTGGAAAAGGTGTCTAAGCCCATAACTATACTTGGTATGAACTTGACCCGATAATAGCATGGTCCATTTGGGTTGCATTCATCAAAAAATTTTGTTAGGGAGAATATTTAAGAAAGAGGTTATTTGTGATTTATTAATATATTATAAGTATAATAATTGTGAAATTATATTATTTAGTTATTAACGATCAATAATTAATTTGTATTTAATTTAGTGATCAAAAGAGACTAATTAAATTAACGGGGACTGATTGTGTAAATCAGTGATATTTATAGTTTGGGATAATGATCCATATTGATTAGGATTGGACTAAATCTTTGTGAGAGTCCATGATGAGTTAGTCCAAAATGCTAATGAGTTATTAAGTCCAAAATCCCAATTTTACAAGTTTAAACCCTAAGGATTCCAAACTATAAAGATGGTCCTTAGCTTGTTAAAATCACCCCTGAGAGTTCTAAGGAGAGCCTAGCCGATTTGTGTCTCCTAAACCTCTTTCCTGTTCATCCACTTGCTCTTGGTGTTTTGTGAACCATTTGAGGCATCACACTATTGGTGCTAAGCGTTCTTGAGGCCAAGTATTCAAGCTACTAGACAAGGTAATATTCTAACTAGTTTTTATGATTCAAGTATCACCTTGCATGCTAGTTTAGGCTTCATGCTTTCGAATATGTTTATTGCATGTATAATTAGAGAAAACTTAGATCCAAAGAATTAGGGTTGTATGTGCACCATAGGGATGTTAGAGTACATAAAACCCAACAATACCATGCTTTGATATTTCAATTATCCTTCTAAACTAAATTAACCCAATCAGAGCAATCAATTTTAGAAGAAGGTGACACAAAAGCAGAATTTTGAACAAGTAACAACTTATTAATAACATTTAAATGAAGCATTCTATTATTTAAATATCCAAAACCAATAAACATTCCACCTTGAGATAGGATATAGCAACCTGATTCATAAACTTTTTTAAAGCCATCAGAATTTAAACAACTACCACTAACAAGATTGTTTCGAATCAACACACAAAACATCAAAAAGTTTACAATCTCTCCAGAAGTAAATTTAAGGTTAACAACACCGAAACCAAAAATAGTTCTAAAAAATCGCCTCCCATGCACAACACAAATCCATTTGCAAGCAGTGTTAATGTTTCAAACAGTCGTTCATCCATGCATACATGGTTTGTTGCACCAGAGTTGATCCACCAAGCAACATCATCATCCTGCACATAGAATTATTTAGCAAAAAGTGAAACATAGTAAACATAATTATGTTTAGAATTATAAAAGATAGTAAAAAACTAACCTCCTTTAACAGGATCCTTAGATCCACTTCCACTTCCATCTACACCATTATTCATGACAATATTGTTGCCAAGATTCACACGACAATTGCACTTGAAATGACCAACCTTGAAGTACCTCCACAAACTAGTTCCTTTTTATTTTTGTTGGAGTTATTTGGGACATACTCTTGCTTGCATTTCCATGTTATTTTTTGTTCATATTCTTTGATTTTCTTTCAACCACATGAACCAATGGTTGTCCATATTCAACTTTTGATTTGTTTTTTTTCACTCTCTAATTCACGGAGGGATTCCTCAATATGCAAATGACTACCTAGTTAAACCA
The DNA here is from genome assembly GCF_002870075.4 of Lactuca sativa. Taxonomy (NCBI): domain Eukaryota; kingdom Viridiplantae; phylum Streptophyta; class Magnoliopsida; order Asterales; family Asteraceae; genus Lactuca; species Lactuca sativa. Next base: position 115,492,755 of record NC_056631.2, read on the forward strand.
TAGACAATTCCTCCTTGTGATGTTTCAAGTTATGTTTGAAGTCTTTCCATAATGGTGGATGTTTGTCATCACACTTGACATAACAATGGATTTATCTATATTCATTTTCTGAAGTTTAAATTAACACAAAATGCGAAAGAGTTCATTGTATTATTCCATGACAGAGAATCAGCCTTTTTATAGTTATTAAAGTCTCTAACCAGGAACTTCTTGTTAGAATAATCCTCAACGATGTATTTTGATTCAAGAGTGCCCCATAACTTCTTTGCACCTTTAGCATTACTATGGGTGGCAAATAAAGAATCAACCATACCATTCAACATTTAACCTATGCAGATGTATCATCATTGTCCCACTTGCTCCTCTTCTTGGTTTCTTCTAGTTTCCTGTTATCAACCACTAATGGCTTCAAAGTATTCAACGCATACGCAACCTTCAGTGTGGTCAGCATGAAAAACATATTCTTCTGCCAGCACCTGAAAGCATTCCCTTCTTGTTTAATTTTCTAAACTTCATGGTCAACTTTGCAGATTGATTCGAATATCTCCACCAGATGAGAAATATCAGTTCTATTGTTAGGGGTATAACAAGGTGATGGTGGTGAACCGGATTACTAATAGATAGCGTGAGTTTGCTTTTCGAGGTGATCTTATCATATGCCTGGGTTACAAGAAATCCAGTGTAAAATAATCCAAAGGGACACTCGCGAATATAGCCACACAATAGTGATCCAAATTGCTAGTAAATTATAAGATTGTTTTAAAGAGAGATAGCTAAGCAAGGTCTAGTGACGACTCATTAGAGGAGTCGTATTTATACCTTAACAGATTAGGGTTCCGTCTTCTAAATTAGTCAAGATAATCACATGTTTAAGGCTTAATTAATAGTTTCCATAACTTGGAGATTTTTTCAATCTTACCATAATCACATGTTTGATTCGGATTTCCCATAAAGAAACAAGGAGCCTTGGACCCCGCTAGGGTTGCTGCCCCTACGACTCTGCAAGGGGGTGTAGCCCCCTTGACCCCCATCATTTTATCGTACTATCTTATAATTCAATCTTATATATGCATGCACTCTGCATTCACCAAACATATAATATAGAATACAAATAATAAGTCCCTTAGCTCACATATTAATTTCAATTACACCAAATGTCCGGTGACACTAAAACCACCAACATTATACTAAACAAACAACAACAATAAAAGGGGTTTTGATTATAAAAACTCAATTATTTATAAATTGGTGATTACTAACGAGATAAACTTATTAGAAACAAATCACTCCATGTACTTTAGTTCATACTTGATTACATCTCAAAATCATGGTTTATTACTGAAGTGTTATGGTTATTTATTCATTATTCACCGATTACTATTGTAATTAGTTATTTTGGTCTGATTAATTAATTTATATATCTATTAAGAGAAATAACACAAGGATCATGCAATTAGCTATCCAAAAAATTATAATTACGTTTGTATTGTGAGTTCACAATTATATTACCTAACCCTATGTTTTTGTCAAACACTAGTAACAATTATTTTATGGGCATAGAACAATTATGAATCAAGCTAATAAAACTAGATTGATCATCTAAATTCTACTAACATACTAATATGTAATAAAAAATAAAATTTTAACACATAGTGTATTTGATCAAACAAACATAATATACTGAATAATTCTAATCGTGGTCAGTACAACAAAATGAATTATTCCCTTGATGAATCAGCTCTCTAATCATTTAGATCTTCAATCCATATCAGCTTAACAAGCCTCCGACCACCTTGTAGACTCTCAAAACGGCAACTTTAAGGTTTCCTTTCCGACCAAGATTAATTTGGTTCTTTGATATCTCAAAGACTCAAAATTTTGCATCTATTTATAGGCACCAGCGGATTTTATGTCGTGATAAATAAGGATTTGAGTTGTGACATTTTTAAATTCATCATTATCCTTTTCCCGACTCAGCAAGGTCATGTTGTGACACCTTCAAGGCACGGTGCGACCGACGTTTTTCAGCAATCCTTCTAAACTTTTCCAATCTAACTCTGTTTCCAACCTATTGCTTCCTTTCGCTCTAGCAACGTATAAAACCTACAATATCATATTTTAAAGCATTTAAGCACATTTTATTCTAAATAACGGCAAAGTTTTACATAAATTAATAAGATACCACCATATATATATATGTATAAAATAGGCACTATCCGCCGTGAGTCTACAAGTGACGACCAACCAGTGATGGCCATAAGTCTACAGACGATGACAAATCGGTGATAAGTCGTGAATTTGGCAAAATGATGCAAAGTCATAAGACATAAGGTGGTATGCGTTGTATGTGTAATGGAATGTATGATATATTGGAAACTCATTCGGCATTGTGCTTAATTTGCAAAATTATATGGTTTCTAGGTTATTTTAAGTATTGTGCTTAAGTAGTAAATTTAAATGGTTTCTAGGTTATTTAGGTAAGAAAGGAAAGAGGGTGATGTGATGCTATATTCACATCGATGTTGTGATGTTATTTCAAGTCTTCGCGAATTTTTATGATATGACTTAGATTTGACATTATGTTTTATGATTTTGAAAAAAGTTGTTGTTATGTCATTTACTCGAATGATGAGTTTTGGATGTTTAAATTTTAAAATGAATTGGTTGATAATTTGAAAGGTCACAATTATAATGAATCATTAACGGGTATCCACAGTACACGACCACTTAGAAGAGTGGGGTAAAAGTAACCTCATGGAGAGACAGAACCCTGAAGGTTGGTGCCATGTTCACCGGAGGAAAAATTACGAGAGAGACTTTGACATCAACGGGAAAGCTGTTACTTTCTACTTTCAATATTTTCCTACTAATTGGAATGATGTGACATTATGACAGGTGTTCAATAGATACGGGACAGCTTTTGATAAGAAGCTGAATACCTCCAGAAGAACTTTGGATTTGTTAGATTCTTCCATGTCCAAGATGTTCTCTCCTTTTCAGAAACGACTCAATGAGATCTACATTGGAGCTCATAAGATCAAAGTCAATGTAGAATGATTTGATAGGAAAGAGTAAGTGAATCAAAGCAACAATCCACAAGTTACGCGAACTAGCAAGAAACTCCAACAACGCAATCAAGTGCAAACTCCAGAAATTTTTGTCGATGCTGTTAGGGGGACAAAACCAATTGGCGTCGATGGATCGGAAAAAATGAACAAAGAGGATGAAGGGACAAAATATAAATCGAAAATGGTCAAGACGTTATCTTTTACGAGGTCAAAAGAACACATACACAATACTCTGGTGGGGGAATTAGAAAACTTTCACGTCGTTGTGTATGTGAAAGCTTTCCAGGAAGTCGAGGGATGTCCAATGATCCAGTTAAGATATTTGGGGGGTCTAAAAATGTTACTTGAATTTGTAAATTTAAAAGAAAAGGAAGATTTTCTAAATAACGGTAAAGAGATTTGGCAACCATGGTTCAAAAACCTCACAAACTAGTCAGTGGAATGCAATTTGAATAAAAGAATTGCTTCTCTAATTGTCCAGGGAGTACCCAACATGCATGGCGTGAAGAGGATTTCAATATCATTGTGAATACTTGGGGAACGATAGTCATCCTAGATGAATGTAGTATAAATTCTCCTAACTTGGCCTTTGGGAGAGTTGGAATTCTTACATCTCACTCTGGAATCATCAGCTCTACAATTAAAATCCTGGTGGATGGAATGCCATATATGATCAATGTCATGGAGGATATCTTTGATTCACTTAAGCTTAGGCCCTACTTGTTTACCTCATAATTGCAAAATTAATAGGTAATTTCTCAAAAATTAAGATTCAGATTGTTTGGTTGCATCTTATTTTTAACCTCTTAAAGTTATAAATACCTCTTAACTTTTCAGATATTAAACAACATCTGAATTTAAAAAAAAAAAAACACATGTGTTCCTATTATGACCTAAACAATCAACCCTTCACCAACACAGCAACTCCTCTTCTCCTCCCTATGTGCGTTCTTCTTCCCTTCACCACCAGATTCGCCGACGACGCTGCTAGCTGACGACGCCGCCTGCAACGCCGCCAGTGCACCCCAACACCACCATCACCGTATAGAACGACGCTTCTGCCTCAGTCTCCAACAAACCAGGTTCGTTTCTTCCTTTTTCCCTCCAAACTCGATATTTTTTTCTCTTCTTATGAATGGTTTGGTCTGAAATAAACAAAATCAACTTTCTCTTCTTCATCTAAAAACCAATTTCTCTTCAAACTTGAGTTCCAATCGATATTTTATCTCTTTTCATGTTCAAATCATATTTTTTTTCTGATTTTTTCGATTTTTTATGTTCAGATCTGTTATATGTATTTTATGCTTGATTATTATGTGTTCAATGGATATGATATTTGTAAATAATTGATATGATATGATAAAATCATATTTATGTTATTGAAAGGGCAATACAAAAGCATGGTACTGATGGGCTTGGAACTATTGACTATATGGTTGTTGTTGGAGGAATGGTGGTGAAAAATATTGAACCCTATAATTTCCAAAATAGGGTTCATCTGTTTTCTCTAAAGATTCTGCAACCTAGTTTTTGTGAGCCAGTTTAATGTTTCCATCATGTTGAGATCAATTTGAGGCAGGACATCATCGAGGGGCTATCACTCTTGAACATGTTGCAAAGGTTTGCTCTCCTAACCTGTTCTTTGGTTTTCATTCCCAATTAACGTGTTAGTTTCGATTCGTGTTTGCCTAATTGTGTTTAATGTTTTGTGTCCAATTGTTTGAATTGAATTCTAAGTGGGTGGAATTACCCATATGACCTTGACTAGTTACATCAATAATTTGTGCATTTTATGGTGTTTATGAATAAAATGTGGCATACGATGGATCTATGGCTCCAAATAACTATAGAGCCTTTGGATGGTTGCATCCCAATTCAAAGAAGATTGTTTTGCTGAGTGAGTTCTCATATGATCTTTAAAAAAGAAATGTACAAACTTTCAATGTTTAGGAGAAGAGTACATTCTTTGGATTTGTGTTTAATTTTGATTTATGTTAAATTTGGATTTTATATGGTGTTTATATTTTTTTATACTTATTTAAGAAATTGATTAGGTTATTTTATAAATAAACACTTGAATTCAATAAAAAAAATAAAACAAAAGGGTAAAATGGTCATTTTACTAATTTAGCATAACAATTTAGAGGTCCCAAACAAACAGCATGTTAAACATTCAGCTCTTAAAATTTCAGACCCTCTTAGAAATTCAGATCTCTTAAAAATTCAGATCTTAAAAATTCAGATCCTACCAAACAGCCCCATAGCCTGGTTCCTGTAGTTAATGATTTCTACCAAAAGATAACATGGTGGGATAAAGGTAGCATCGGTGAAAATGACGGCCTCAATAGTGATGCACCCGTTCAATCAGAAGATGGCTCTATGTCATCAGAATCATTTCCAGCGGATGTGAACCAAATCCGACACCGAAAAGGGGAAGAGACACAGGTTAGTAACTCCTTCCTAGTAGCCGAGGAGTCGCCACATTTTTTCAAAAGTATCGAACAACAATGAGAAACTGTATCACCACAGCTGAAACAATTAGGTCGTGGATTATATAGGACTCCTAACTCATCGAGTCATAGCAGAAGGTACGCCCTCTCCTGCGATTAAATTATATCGCTCCAAGCCCAATAATTCGTTGGACCTAAACAAAGCACCCTCTCATTCTAGCTCAACTCTTATCTTAGAGCACCCCTTCTTGAAAACCCCCACCACTCTCCCCATCGTCACCTCCCAAACATCTAAGACTCTCCAAATTTCGCAGCCAGTAATCTCTCATACCCAACCTGTTGACTCGAACTCGACATCCTTGGAGGTTGCCAAGACAATCGTTGTAGGATAAAATGTTGGCTTCCAGTTTAGTAATCATTTTGACCAACTCAAGCAGATGATTAAAATTCGTGGAGTGATTATTGTTGACCAATGAATATCTTCTCCAAAAGAATTCAAGGAATTGGGTGTGAAGTTAGAAGGAGTTAGCTTAGAGACTCTCGTATTCAAAGTCGTTCTTTTGTTTGTTGGGTTACAGGAAATTAAATCCATGGAGGTAAAAGATAGTTTAGATAGACAAATTTGGGGATCATCCACTTTTCAATGTGAAGTCATTGATCCTATGGGGCTATCAGTTGGAATTGCTTCCCTATGGGACCCTTCCTTATTTAATGCCACCGACTCCATAAAAGGCGAAGCTTTTCTTGCTATCAGAGGTATGTGGCTCAGGTTAAGGAGAAAATTTTTCTTTGTCAATGTATATGCTCCACAAGAACCATCGAAAAAAGGACTCTTTGGAATAATCTTTTCAACCTTATAAATTCAAATCTTGACTATTGTTGGTTCGTCTTTGGAGACTTCAATGTTGTCCGCCTTCCTAAAGAAAGACTCGGTTCTATCTTTTGCCAGAATAGTGTATGCCATTTCAATAAATTCACATACTCTCTTGGTTTACTGGAAACTAAAGTAGGGGGTCGTAGGTTTACATATATGAGCTCAGTTGGTGATAAACACGATAAACTTGACAGATATCTAGTCTCTCCTAATTTTATCGATGCATGACTCATTTAAATGTCACAGCCATGCCTCGAGTGAATTCAAATCATTATGCTATAATTTTATCTTCCAATCAGCTTGACTTTGGTCCATACCCATTCAGATTCTTTAATTATTGGCTGAAAGACCCTGACCTCTTCCAATCAGTTGTAGCATGTAAGCTAAGAAATTTAAGGGAGCATATCAAATCATTGAGGAAGGAAATTATAGAAAAAACTCAAAAAAGAAATGGTGGAGCTTACAAATAAGATCAACGACATAGACCTCTTGGCTGACAGGTTGACGAAGAACTACAGAGAAGCCGACGGAATGCTTGTCAAAAAATCATGGAAATTGAAACAAGGAGCATTGAAGACTTAAAACAAAAATCTAGAATCAAAATGGGCTCTAGATGGTGACGAGAATAGTGCTTTCTTTCATCGGTTGATTAGGAAGCATCAAACAACACAGAGGATTAACGAAATTAAGGAGAATGGTTTCTAGATAAATGATCTTGATGTAATCAAAGAAGTGGCCATTAAGCATTTTGCTAGAAGATTCGCCGAACCAATTAAATCACGACCTCATTTCATCAGCCCAAATTTTAAGAAACTTCCCACCCATGTGCCCATGTATTTAGATGAACCCTTCACGCTCGAAGAAATAAAATCAACCATCTGGGAATGTTGCTCAGATAGGGTGCCAAGACCCGATGAATTCTCATTTTCCCTTCTAAAACAACATTGAGAGGTAACTGGAAGTGATTTTTACTTTGCAGTTAAACACTTTGAAGCTATCGGACATATTGAAAAAGGGATGCAAATCATCTTTTATCACCCTTGTTCCCAAAATCCAAGACCCGATCACAATCAATGACTTCCGTCCCATCATTCTAATTGGATGTTTGTACAAAACAATCTCAAAGGTTCTAGCAAAGTGGCTAAAGAAGGTGGTACATCTGGTGGTTAGCACAACTCAGACGGCTTTTATTAAAAATAGACACATACTCAATCGGCCTCTTATTCTAAACAAAGTAATCAGTTGGATAAAAAAAGCATAAAAAGAAGCCATTCACATTTAAAGTGGATTTAGAGAAGGCTTTTGATAGTCTTAGCTGGGAGTAGCTTGACTCAAGGATCCAAGGATGCTTATCGTCAGCAAGGATCTCGGTGCTTATAAATGGTTCTTCAACCTCGGAATTTTGTATGGAGAGTGCGGTAAGTGATGGGTTTTAGTATACTAAAACATCCTATGGTGAACATACAACCCTAAATGCTTTGGATCTATGTTTTCTCTAATTATACATGCAACATTCTTTCCAAAGCATTAAGCCTACAACTAGCATATAATTGATATAAACAACATGGAATTGAGTTGTATAGTTACCTCCTTGTTGTAGCTTGTAGAACTTCTTGAGTTTGGCCTTTAAGAACTTAGTGCCCCAAGCGTTGCACCTCAAATGGAATCACAACACACCAGGAATAAAGGAGAATTTTTGAGAGAGTATTTCTTTCACCAAAATCGGCTCATGGAACTCCAAGGATCACTAGTGTGTCATTTTGGATTCTAAGGGGTTTCTTACATAGTGTGGCAAGATTAGGGTTACACCATCTAAACCCTAATGTGCATGACCTTCCATATTCCTTAGGCGCCATGGGTTTAAACCCCCATGGATCATCCATGGGTTGTAACATTGGTTTAGCCCAACCTAAAGAATCGTGGATCATTGGCCCACACCATAAGAATGAATGATTTAACAAATCAATCCTCGTATATTTAATTAGTCTCTTTCGATCACAAAATTAATTCCAAATTAATTTTGGATCAATACTAATTAAATAATATGATTTCATGTTATGAGAACTTATAATATATTAACAAATCATAAATAACCTCTTCTCAAAAGTCCATCCTATCAAATTGTCCTGGTGATATGCAACCCAAATGGACCATGCTACTCTCGACTCAAGTACATACCAGTTATAGTTATGGGCTTAGACAACTAATCCAACAGTCTCCCACTTGGATAATTCTAATAACTATTATTACAAGTATAACCCCACAACCCGACTAACAATTGTAGCTCTTAAAAGTCGTTGTCGAACTCTGACCTAGTCAATAAAGTGTCTATTAGATAATGGATCATATATTCTTCCATTCTAGATATCATATAGACTGAGACATGGATTATAATCATTCTCTTTATCCATCTATTGTTTCCGGATTTCCGATTTATGACGACCGACTAATTGAACAAATCAAATCAGTCCACGCTTGGCGAAGCACTTAGGGGTGTCATCACTAAATCATCGAGGGGCCCATAGATATCGATTTTATCCACATGGGGTAAAAGGTACGGATAAAATTCGAACCAAATGCTTGCTTGTACTTAGTTATCAAGTTACACACAACGATATGTTTTATAACACCAAGTTGTTGGTGCGTTTACATATGTCAATGTGCAACTGACTTGCGACTACAACTCACATGTCTATGTTTCAAGAATATATGATATTATCGTCTCTCAATAACTCTTGATAAAATCCATGAAGTGATTCAGATGAGCATGGGTTGAATCCAGTACTCGAATCTTATTCAAAGAGTACTCATGAACACTGTATCCAACTTTTGCTATGACTAAAACACATCTACAGACCCATTCATGACAATCTTTTTGCTCAACACTTACTTCCAAAGTATGAACGACTGTGGATGGTTTGAATCACCTAGTTATTCAGGAAGTCAAAACATGTAAAGTGAAACACAAGAATAATACTAATCCTATATGGCCCCAAAACTTTTGAGTGTCATATTGATTACTCATCATTAATTGTGTAATGTTTCAATTTATTAACTTAATACTTGAATTAAAACAACATCTATGCAATACTCCAAGCATGCACACTATGTTTGTCTATAGTCCTGACTTTCTAAAATAGATCAATTGAAAAACATTCCAATGATGCTCATTTCACAATTCCAAATCTTTATTACAAGTGTAAGAATTCCAAATTCTTGTCACTGCTAAACTTTCATGTAATACAACCTTTGTAATGTTATCATACCAAAAGTCACAGAGACTTGACCAACGATATTACGAAACTTTCCACTGGAGATTGATAACAAAGCAATTCCAAGGAAGTGAAGTCTCAAATTCAAAGTACATTCCTTTTAACATCTTTCTTGCATTAAGTTTCCTAATCTTGCAAAGATTCAAACAATAACTTCCACTTATGGAAACATTTCCATATTCCCATTTTAACTATCATATATAAACAAGAGTTGCCTCTTTTCAGAATATGTCAATTGATGGGTTTTGAGCATTCTAAGACTTCCTAAGTGTACATGCAACCCTAATAACCTTGGATCTATGTTTGTCTAATTATCATGCAAAGTTGAATTCCAAGGTTATATTCCTATCTAGCATACATGGGGAACAATTTCTAACTTGAATGAAACATAGAATAACTTACCTTGTTGTTGCTTATGTTCCTTGAAACCTTGTGAGCCTAGCACCCCAAGTGTGATGCCTCAAATGCTTCACACAACACCAAATGCTCTTGGAAAGACTTTTAAGAGAATACACACTTCTTGAAATCGGCCTAGCCCTCTAGTTTCTTATGTGTAGCCGATTTTGGTGGAGAATGGGATTCTTATATAGTGTTGACACATCTAGGGTTACACCATGTAAAACCTTATGTGTCATGACTCTTCATTTCCATCACCCATGGGTTTGTAACTCCCATGGAGCATCCTATGGGTAGAACCCAACTTGATAATCCATGGAGCCTCTTAGCCCACTATACAAGATATGAATGATTTATATAATCAACCCATATATTTAATTAGTTATCTTTTGATCACTTAATTAATTCCAAATTAATTCTTTGATCAAACTAATCAAATAATATTATTAATATATTAGAACTTATAATACATTAATAATCTCCAAGTGTTATTCCTCTCATTTAGTCTATCCAATTGCATGGTGCCATGCAACCCAAATGGACCATGCCGGGTCGGGTCAAGTACTGACCAGAAATAGTTATGGACATAGACACCTTATCCAATAGTCTCCCACTTGGATAAGTCTAATAACTATAACTCCAATACTTCAGGAAATAACCGGCAATCGTAGCTCTTTCAAGGTCTCTCGGAACTGAGAAGATGTTGATACGCCATTTAAGATAAGTGATCATATAATCCTCTGTTCTAGATATCAGCCGGACAAATACATGGAACAATGTCTTACTTATTGTCTAGCAGTTTGTTTCTCGATTTCCGATTTGTTTGACAAAGAACTTAATTGAATACATCAACTTAGTTCTGACCGGGCCCGGTACATAGGTCAAAACAAAATCATCGAGGGGCCCAGATATCAGCTTCTAATCCAAGAAGGAACAGATAAACTTCGACTCGTATGTTTGTTCTACCACTCATTGAATTATACACAAAAGCACGTTTTATAACATCGAGTTACCAATGCGTTTTCATGTAATCAATGCATAACCAACTTGTAAGTAACAAATCATATCTCTAGGTTTGAAGACTTATATGATATTACCGTCTCACGATCACTCGAGATAGAATTCCATGAAGTGATTTTAGTGAGCGTGGGTTGTGTCCAATGCTCAGAACTTATGAGCACTCATGATTGTTGTAGCCTTGTCCAACACCTTAGACCTCTGCAACCAATCATGATGGTCTTGATTCATACCTACTTCCGACATATGACCGACTGTGGAGGTTTGAATAATATGTTATACCAAACAAAATTATTCTGGAAGTCAAAACATGCAAAAGAAATATAGTAAATGATCGACAAGAGATAGTAACACTTTACACATAAATAAAACACCTTTTATTCATCATCTAATGTCAATTACAATTTACAAATTTCTGGGTTATCTAACTACCAAATCTAATATCATCCTTCAGCCCCATGCTCTGAGCATGTTGGAGATGCTTAACCCGAGTCAGTCCCTTCGTGAGGGGATCTGCTGGGTTCTCATCCGATGATACCCTCTTTGCCACGAGGAGTCCTTCTTCTATCCGATGTCTGATAAAATGGTATTTTCTGTCGATGTGTCTGGATCTCCCGTGATCCCTTGGTTCCTTGGCTAAGGCAACAGCACTTTCACTATCACAGAAAATTTCCATTGGCTCTTTAATAGCTGGTACAACTCCAAGGTCTCCAATGAAGTTCTTCAGCCATATCGCCTCCTTTGCCGCCTCGCTAGCTGCAATATACTCTGATTCACAAGTTGAATCAGGCACTGTCACTTGCTTGGAACTCTTCCAAGAAATTGCTCCTCCATTTAGGGTAAAGACCTAGCCCGACTGAGAGCAATTATCCCTATCAGTATGGAAGCTAGCATCACTATACCCTACAACTCTCAAGTCATCACTCCCACCGAGGGTAAGGACCCAGTCCTTAGTCCTCTGTAGGTACTTGAGGATATTTTTTACCGTAGTCCAGTGTGCCTTGCCAGGGTTCGCCTGATACCTGCTAACCATGCTCAAGGCAAAGGCTACATCAGGTCAAGTACACGTCATAGCATACATGATCGATCCTACTGCCGAAGCATAAGGTATTCGACTTATTTCTGCTATCTCAGCCTTAGTGCTAGGGCTTTGTGTCTTACTCAATCTGGTGTTACTCTGGATGGGTAACTCTCCTTTCTTGGAGTCCTGCATGCTGAATCTCTTCAGCGCCTTATCCAAGTAGGTACTCTGACTAAGTCCAATTAGTCTTTTACTCCGATCTCTCAAGATCCTTATCCCTAGAATATAGGTAGCTTCTCCTAGGTCCTTCATAGAGAAACACTTCCCAAGCCAGGACTTAACTTCCTGCAGAGTTGGGATGTCATTTCCTATGAGTAGTATGTCATCCACATACAATACCAAAAAGCTAACTATACTCCCACTTGCCTTGACATACACGCAAGACTCATCTTCTCTCCTAGAAAAGCCAAATTCCTTGACCTTTTCATCAAAGCAAAGATTCCATCTGTGAGGTGCTTGCTTCAATCCATAAATGGATTTCTCAAGCTTACACACTCTATTAGGGTACTCGTTGCTGACAAAACCCTCTGGCTGACTCATGTAAACATCTTCAGCCAACTTTTCATTAAGGAAAGCGGTTTTGACATCCATTTGCCATATTTCATAGTCATGAAATGCAGCTATGGCTAACAGAACCCTAATAGACTTAATCTTGGCTACTGGAGAAAAGGTCTCATCATAGTCCACTCCAGGAATTTGAGAGAAGCCCTTTGCAACCAGTCTAGCCTTATAAGTGTGTACTTTACCATCCATGTCGGTCTTCTTCTTGAAGACCCATTTGCACCCTACTGTCTTACGACCTGGTACATTCTCAACCAAGTTCCAAACTTGATTGCCGTACATGGACTGTATTTCGCTATCCATTGCCTCTTTCCACTTGGCTGACTCAGGGCCTGTCATGGCTTCCGTGTAACTGCTAGGTTCATCCAGACCTATCAGTGTCTCATCACTGATAAGTGTATCACCTTCTGCAGTAATGTGGAATCCATAGTAATGCTCAGGAGCATTCCTAACCCTTATGGACCGCCTCAGAGGTACAGACTTGTCAATTGGCTCAACAAGAGTTTCCTCCTCAAGTTGAGTGCTAGGGTTTGAAGTTCCTTCACCTCTTGACTCTTGAATTTCTTCAAGATCAACTTGCCTCCCACTGTTTCCTTGGCTTATGAACTCTTTCTCTCTAAAGAAAGCCATCCTAGCTATAAAGACCACATTTTCACTAGGTCTGTAGAAGAGGTAACCAAAGGATTATTATGGGTAGCCGATGAAAATACACCTCTCGCTTCGGGGTTCGAGCTTATCATGAGTCTCGCGTCTCACGAAAGCTTCGCAACCCCAAATCTTGATGTGGTCTAGTTTGGGTACTTTACCAGTCCACATCTCGTGAGGAGTTTTGGCAACTTTCTTTGTAGGGACTAGATTAAGGATATGGGCGGTAGTCTCTAAGGCATACCCCCAAAATGAGATTGGTAGCGAAGCTCGACTCATCATGGAACGAACCATATCCAACAAGGTTCGATTACGCCTCTCAGCCACACCATTCAACTGTGGTGTCCTGGGAGGTGTCAATTGTGAGACTATCCCACATTCCCTTAGATAGTCGAGGAACTCTGAACTAAGATACTCACCACCACGATCGGATCGAAGCATCTTAATGTTCCTGCCCAATTGATTCTCGACTTCCTGTTTAAATTCCTTAAACCTTTCGAAAGTCTCTGACTTATGCTTGATCAAGTAGACATATCCATATCTACTGTAATCATGGTAAAAGTCAAATAATAACTATTAGCATCCCTTGTGGCATGTTTGAATGGTCCACACACATCCGTGTGTACAAGGTCCAACAAACCTTCACCCCTCTCACACGAGCCTGTGAAGGGTGACTTTGTCATTTTTCCAAGTAAGCATGATTCGCAACTATCATCTGACTTTAGGTCAAATGACTCCAAGACTCCATCCTTTTGGAGTTGGCCTGTGCGTTTCTTGCTTATATGTCCAAGACGACAATGCCATAATGATGCTTTATCCAAGTTATTATTATTAACAGAATCAATACACAATACATTATTTCCTAAGTTATCAACCACAGATACTGTTTCATACACACCATCACAAGGTAATGCTTTAAAATAAAGAACATTATTAAAGAAAGCATTAATCGAACCAACTTCATTATCAAATGAAAAGGTGAAACCTTGTTTATACGATGCATGAAAGGAAATAATATTTCTTGCCATTTCGGGCGAATAACAACACTTATTCAAATCTAAACTAAACCCACTACTCAGCGATAAAGTATAAACTCCAATCTTGGTGACAGGTAAAGCTTTCCTATTCCCCATGATTAAGTTTATTCTTCCTTGCTCCACATTCTCACTTCTTCTTAGTCCCTGCAAGTCACAACAAATATGAATACCACAACCGGTATCAAGGACCCAAGACTTAGAATGCGGTGAGTTATTAGAAATGATAGTGTAAATACCTGCATGGTTGGGTTTAACTTTCCCATCCTTCACATCTTGCTGGTATTTTGGGCAGTTCCACTTCCAATGTGATTTTTCATGGCAATAGAAGCATTCAACCTCTTTTGGGTCAGAAGAAGGAGTGACGAAACCTTTCTTGGTTCCACTTGAAGAAGAGCCATCAAGGGTCCGAGCCTTGGTACCCTTAGAAGAGCTCTTTCTCTTCTTCCCTCGACTTTTACCGATTGCCAAAACCAGAGTAGAATTTGGAGTAGGAGTCTTAACAACCGACTTCCCCTTAAGACCTGTTTCTGCGGTCTTGAGAAGTCCCTAAAGTTTGCTAAGTGTGACCTCTTCCTTATTCATGTGATATGTCATGCGGAATTGATCATAGCACGATGGTAAGGAGTGCAAAATGATATCTATTTCAAGCTCCTCAGGGAAGTTCACATTAAGCTTCAGTAATCGATCCACATACCTTTGCATTTTCTGCATGTGGCTCGTGACGGATTCCCCGTCCTTCATCATGGTTGTTATCATGGAGCAGATGATTTCATACCTCTCTTGTCGTGCACTTTGATGGTATCTTTCCATCAGATCTTGGTGCATTTCCTAAGGGTAGAAATCCTCATAAGACTTTTGGAGTTCCGATGTTATCGTGGAGATCATGATGCATGCCACTTTCGTCGCATCCCTTTCATGTGCCTGAAAGTCAGCGATCTCCTGAGGAGTTGCAGTGGTCTCATCAATCTCCTTAAGCTCCTTGTCAAGGAAATATTCTTCTCCTCGTAGCAGGTAATCATCCTGATGTTTCTGATCCACTCATTGAAGTTGGATCCATCAAAAGTGACTTTCCCACACAATTTCATAAGGGTAAAGGAGCCATTAGGATTAGAGCCAGAAGCAGCATTGTTTGAAGACATCTGAAGGAAGAGGACAAGATTAGTTTAGATATTAAGAGAGTCCTTAATAAAACACCCAAATGTAATATTAAGGCTAGGACCCAATTACAATATATTATAACTTAGAAGAGGTATGTCGTAATCCAAGCTATAACATATTTTAAAGGTAGGTGACCGACGATTCACCAATTTCCACCACGAAAACTGAAATATTAAATATTAGGTTTTGATTGGTTCTTAGAAATTCCTAGATTCTTTGAGATTCAATGAACTTTTCAAAGGCATGTTTCGATCTCGAGTGTGCCCTCCAAGTTTTGTGACTGGGATACCGAGGATCACAAAACGAGGTGTGAAGTAACCATGCAAATCACTTGGTACCCTTAAAGTTTATCACTCAATCGATGTGCCAGTAAACCACACACGCTCCACCGATACTATAATAAACTTTAAGTCACCCTTTACCTACCTTGTTAAGTCCAAGTTAGTGTGCCAGTTAACCACACACGCTCCACCAACGACTTAAACAAAGTGTAAAGTGTAATTTCATGGATTAGCACCCTATTCACATTTTTCCTAAAGTAACTAAGATTGGGAATTTAATAAAACATTTAGTTACTTTATAATATTCATCATACTTTTAATGAGAATTTATAAGTCCTTGTCTTACCCGTTCGACTAACGACCCTCCATCGGTCAAGCAAGCGGTGGGTGAGAGTGGACACCCATTAAGTTGCCATTTTATAGGCAACAACCTTATACCCACCTTATAGACCGGCTTCGTGAATGAGGCGTACTAGTGGTAAGACGACTTTGTTCTTATACATACATATATATATATATATATATATATATATATATATATATATATATATAAAAAAAAAATCAAAAATCATAATAATATAAGTATAAGGGTTGAATTTTAACTTTTAAAATTCTAAGGGTTGGAACTAAAGTTTTTAACATGACTGTACTTGTTCCAAAACTTGAGGGCAAGTTTTGTAAACTTCCAAAACTTTTCATTTCTTGTAACTTATGAGTTTATTAGAGTAATAAAATGAAGACTCTTCATTTTTCTAACTCTTGTGTTCTTTTAATGGTTTTTAACTCAAGTGACTTTTGGTTTTCCATAACTTGAGGACAAGTTATGAACTCCATTAAAACACATTATGATCAAGAATTAAACTACCACATAGGTTACAAATAATTCCTATGATCATCTAAACATCATAAGATCAAGAACATGAACATAAGCACTTTCATGAATCAAAACTACACTTAAAACTTTGTAATTCTGATAACTAGTTGTTGTAAATGGAATAGCAAAGACATTACACCATCTAAATAAAGTTTTCAAGTACCAAAACAGTTTAGGGATTATGTTTCTAGTCCATTTCCAGCAACTAAAGTCGAAAATCTGCACTCTGTGGCTCCTACTCGCCATGAACCTACTCAGCGAGTAGGTAGAAGATACAAGTGAACTCGGCGAGTCTCCCCATGGACTCGGCGAGTTCATCAGGCAGACAGCAAGTTTTTCGACTTTTTTCAACTTTTAAGCACAAATAACAAACAAACAAGCCTAGGCTCTGATACCACTGATGGGTTTTGAGCATCCTAACACTTCCTAAGTGTACATGCAACCCTAATACCCTTGGATCTATGTTTGTCTAATTATCATGCAAAGTTGAATTCCAAGGTTATATTCCTATCTAGCATACATGGTGAACAATTTCTAACTTGAATGAAAGATAGAATAACTTACCTTGTTGTTGCTTATGTTCCTTGAAACCTTGAGAGCCTAGCACCCCAAGTGTTATGCCTCAAATGCTTCACACAACACCAAATGCTCTTGGAAAGACTTTTGAGAGAATACACACTTCTTGAAATCGGCCTAGCCCTCTAGTTTCTTATGTGTAGCCGATTTTGGTGGAGAATGGGATTATTATATAGTGTTGACACAGCTAGGGTTACACCATGTAAACCCTAATGTGTCATGACTCTTCATTTCCATGACCCATGGGTTTGTAACTCCCATGGAGCATCCATGGAGCATCCTATGGGTAGAACCCAACTTGATAATCCATGGAGCCTCTTAGCCCACTATACAAGATATGAATGATTTACATAATCAACCCATATAATTAATTGGTTATCTTTTGATCACTTAATTAATTCCAAATTAATTCTTTGATCAAACTAATCAAATAATATTATTAATATATTAGAACTTATAATACATTAATAATCTCCAAGTGTTATTCCTCTCATTTAGTCTATCCAATTGCATGGTGCCATGCAACCCAAATGGACCATGTCGGGTCGAGTCAAGTACTGACCAGAAATAGTTATGGTCTTAGACACCTAATCCAACATCAATATGGTCCATCCAAAATTTACACTATACTTCCAACTGTCCATGAGCAATCAATCTTTGGTAAACCTCATATTATCCTCGACAATTGCTTAACCATTTTATTCATATCTAGTTCTGGTCCATTCTCCCTCTTAATGCCCTAGGCATTTGGAAAAGTCAGAACATGAGATTATTATAGCATATGTAATCGATCCTATACTCGAAGCATATGGGACGTGATTCATAATGTCTAACATAAAGACATGATACTTGATCAGTCTTTTGCTATAATATTTCTATTTGGCATGTTCTCATAATTTTGGTTATGAAGAGGGGTGTCGTAATCAGAATCAAATTTTGAGAACGCAATAAACATTTCCATATAAAGAATTTCCATATGTTGAACCATTCCTACATAACATTCATATATATTTGAATAAATTTGATTAAAACCTCAATCTAAGCTTTTAGAATTGAAATGAAGTATGAATTCCTCTCCCATAATTATAGCAAAACAACTTTTCAAATCCACAACTTTGTGAATTGAAACCTTTTTTTCTATAATTAACATTGCTAACATACCATAATAATTATGCTCCCACTAGCATAATGATTATTATCTTACTAGCATAACACTTATGTTCCCACTAGCTTTGACATGTACCCAGAAATCAGTTGGACTTCTAGAAATCAATACTTATTGACTTTCATTACCAAAGTTCAGATTTCTGATACGAGATGCTTTGATAAGACTTTATCTAGGCTTCTCAAAATCATACACCTTTCCTTAGATAACTCACATGTGTTTCTTAACAATTTTAGAACGTACAGCAATAAGTCTCAAATCTTTAGACCATTTGCCATTTCTCACAGTTCGAACTATGAAGAGGGATGTCGTAGTCATAATTGAATTTGAGAATGCAAATAACACAATTGCTACCCCCTTAACATCTACTTAGTGAAAGTGTTTCCTCACAATCATTTTCATTAATTGGAGAGAAACCATATGACACTTAGATTTTTATGGTGTATGTGTTCCTATCCATGTGAATCTGTCAAAACCATAATCACAAGACAAACTTAGTGACAAATCCAAACTCATATGGACTGAACTTGTTCAATCTTAATTTCTTGCCACTTGGCAGCACAAGGACCTACCATTGCTTCCAATTTGTTATGAAAACAACTGAGAACTCATAGAACTCATATGTATAGTCAACTTTACTGGAATGGGTATAGAAACAAGAATATGTCAACACGATAGGTTACAAACCTCAAGTATTATGCTAGTGTTCAACAATAAGGTTACTCTTGATTAGTTTTGGAAACTTTCATAATCTTCTAAGACTCCCACTGACCTCTTGACATATAAGATTCACTTTGTCAATGAACATTACTTGACAAACAAATATTCAATAGCTAGTACGGATTCTAATCAAGACTAACACTTCACACCATTGGCTTTACTTGGTCTTTGTTTTATCCAAAACATCACAACTTACCAATTTCAAATGTACAAGAGTAGAAAACATTTTAGTCTACATTTGATAAGTGTGATAAACCTTTCTTAAGATTATGTCACTCAAGGCTCAATCTTGGAGTAAGACTAAATTTGGAACAAAGTATGATTCTCCTTTTTCATTTAACCATTCCAACAATTCACGATTCCTCTTCTTAGCCATCAAAATGCACTAAGATGACCTTAGAGGATCAATTGTGATATGGTTTTCATAATCATTAAGATTATCATAAAACACGATACTAAAGTAATCTCCCATCTTTTCAGATTGGAGAAACTTTTATCTTTCTGCCTAATTTGATTCTTCTCATTCGTTCTGTCATACATTGAAACTTTTCTAATGTTCAGAATTATACTTAAACTTGTAAGCATAACCCTATTTACTAAACTTTAGTAAATCATGACGAATTGTCTTATCGTTCTTTGTGGAAGACCTGACCAGCGCACACCCAGTGTACTCTATCCCCTAGTCCTTCACTTGACTCACATATACATGTGAACAAGGAATTAGTCTTAATTTCCAAAAGACGAAAATTTTCATTCGTCATACAAAACAAGTTGCATGATTCCAAGTTTCTGTCCAAGTGAAACGTGGTTGATGAGAACCTTTCCTTATTTGGCAAATTCTTGACACTGCCAGAAACGAAAGAATTGAATTCATATTGATAACATAGAAACATACAAACAATAATTTTCACAAATTCCATTGAAATGAGATATAATAAAATAAAAAAAATTCTATATTTATAAAACGCGAAAAAACTTTTTCCTTAAAATGCAATTACATATTAAACTATGTTATTACAAATTTCTAAGCAATCTATCATAACTCTTAAGCAGCAGCTCAAAAATCGGATCATCGAACTATGCGATTGAAATCCATCTTCGCAACTAGATTCAACATACTCTTCCTTTAAGCTTCCTTCCATTTTCATGATCCTACAAAACATCAAAATGCAACCTTGTCACATCATGTATTAAGAATCAACAATTAGGAACTTAATAGAGTTAGATAGTGAACTTACCTGAAGTAGAACCATACAAATTGACTAAAGTTCTCAGGTAGTCAGGGCAGCTTTGATTCCAATGTCCCTTTCCTTGGCAATAGAAACAAACAGGTTCATTGGGAATGGCATATGCAACAGTCTCAGGATTGGCCTTTCCCTTATGATCAAAACTTTTGATCATGACCAATTCCTTTCCTTTAGGAGAAGGAATCATGTCTGGGATATCCATTTCATTGCCCATGTCAGCTTGAGAGGCAGATCTTCTAGTCAAATTTGCTTGATCATTACGCCAAATCATTGCTGATTCAGTAGCAATCAACAAATAAGTAAGATCAATAAGGGTTATATCGTGATCTGTCACATAGTAGTCTTTAACAAACTTGCTATATGACTCGAGAAGTAACTGATTAACCCAATCTATAGCCAACTTCCTTGGGAACACGACACCCAACATTCTCAGTCTGTCAATGTGTGACTTCATATCCAAGACATGTCCACACACAGACTTTCCATCCTTGTGTTTGCTATCCAATAGGGCTTGAGTGATCTTGAACTTTTCAAGTCTTCGAACTTGTGTGTTAGGGAGAATAGCTGGAGGAGGTGAAGGAAGTGAAGAATGATATTGTGGAACATCATCTTCAAGAGGAAAGTTTTTTCCAAGAGATTTGGGAAGACCATAGTTGTCTGAACTAGACATCTACAATGGGAGAAATTCAAGTTAGTTGATTTAAGTCCTTAATATAACACCCAAATGAAATGTTAAGGCTAGGACCCAACACAATATTTTATAATTTGGAAGAGGGATGTCATAATCCGAATGCAAAATATTTAAAGGTAGGTAAATGACGATTTACCAATTTCCACCACGAAAAACGAAAAAGAATTTTAGGTTTTAAGTGAATTGAAACTCCTAGATCCGTTGAGATTCATTGAACAATTCAATGGCATGTTTAAATCTCAAGTGTGCCCTTCAAGTTTGTGACTGGGATGCCGAGGATCACAAACAAGGTGTGAATAACCATGCAAATTAGCTTAGTACACCCAATGTTACAACCACCTAATTAGTGTGCCAGTTAACCACACACGCTCCATTGACCTATGATTAACATCAAGCTACCCTTTGCCACACACTATCAGTCCTAGATCATTGTGTCGGTTAACCACACACGTTCCACTAACGACTTAACAAGCTGCAAAGTGCAGTTTCATGGGTTAGCACCAAATTCACATTTGCCTAAGTAACTAAGATTGGGAATCTATAAGTGTTTAGTTACTTAGTATTTCATTTAACTTTTAATGAGAATTTAAATGTCCTGTCAAACCCGCTCGACTAACGACCCTCCACTAGTCAATGAAGCAGTGGATGAGAGTGGACACCCATTAAACTGCCATTTTATAGGCAGTAACCTTATACCCTCTTATAGACCGGCTTCGTGAATGAGTCCTACTAAGGGTAAGACTAAATTTACTCTTATACGTATATATAAATATTAAAGCTACAATATTATAATAGTATAAGGGTTGAATTTTAAACTTTTAAAATTCTAGGGTTTGGAACTAAATGTTTCAAAGTGGGACTTCGAATTTACAAATTCCAAAACTTGAGGGCAAGTTTTGAACAATTCAAAAAAATTTGGAATCCATAACTTATGAGTTTAATATAGGTTTTATAAAAAAGGCTCTTGGCATTCCATAACTTGAGGACAAATTATGGAAAACATAAAACCATTTTATGATGACATTTAAAAATGAGACTTTTCACTTTCCATAACTTGAGGACAAGTTATGGATTTCATCAAATACATTTAGATCAAAAACTTGTAACTAGCAAACTCAAACAATTTGTTAATGATCTAATTAAACTCATGAGTTAAGATAATTCATATCAAACAGGTTTCAAGAAATTAGCCTAATCATAACTAATACAAATCATGAAACTTTGACAATTATCTTTTATATGGATGAGAATAATCATTACCATATCAAGAAAAAAATATGAACTAAAACATTTTTTGGTAATGATTCTAATCCAAAACAGACCAAAAAAAAGTCGAAAATCTGCCCACTGGAGCACCAACTCAACGAGTACATGAACTGGACTCATCGAGTTGGACCTTTTCTAAATGGACTCGGCGAGTCACCCAGTGGACTCGGCAAGTCACCCAATGGACTCGGCAAGTTCACTATCCAGAATGTAGAAAATCGATTTTCTTACTTTGAAAATTACATTTGCATCAAATATAATAGAAAACCATACTATGATCTAATACCACTGATGGGTTTTAGTATACTATAACATCCTATGTAGCACATACAACCCTAAATGATTTGAATCTATGTTTTCTCTAATTAGACATGCAATATTGTTTCTGAAGCATTAAGCCTACAACTAGCTTACAATTGATATAAACAACATGGAATTGAGTTGTAGAGTTACCTCTTTGTTGTAGCTTTTAGAACTTCTTGAGTTTGGACTTTAAGAACTTAGTTCCCCAAGTGGTTCACCTCAAATGGAATCACAACACATCTAGAACAAAGGAGACTTTTTGAGAGAGTATTTCTTGTACCAAAATCGGCTCATGGAACTCCAAGGATCACTAGTGTGTCATTATGGATGCTAAGGGGTTTCTTATATAGTGTGGCAAGATTAGTGTTACACCATGTAAACCATAATGTGCATGACCTTCCATATGCCTTAGGCTCCATGGGTTTAAACCTCCATGGATCATCCATGGGTTGCAACATTGGTTTAGCCCAACATAAAGAATCATGAATCATTGGCCCACACCATAAGAATGAATGATTTACCAAATCAATCCCCATATATTTAATTAGTCTCTTTCGATCACAAAATTAATTCTTGATCAATACTAATTAAATAATTTGATTTCATGTTTATATATTAGAACTTATAATATATTAACAAATGATAAATAACCTCTTCTCAAAAGCCAATCCTATCAAATTGTCCTGGTGATATCCAACCCAAATGGACCATACTACTCTCGGGTCAAGTACATACCAATTATAATTATGGGCTTAGACACCTTATCCAACGGTAAGATAGGGTGACCCACTATCCGCATTCTTATTTATCATCTTAGCTAAAGGTCTTCATATTACAGTTGAAACGGCGACGGAAAAGGGTATATTTGAAGGCATCCAACTAACCCAACATCGACTAGTCATATCACTTCTACATTATGCAGATGATATAATTTTCACGGGTACTTGGTCGATTGAAAATGTAAAGAACCTAATCAGAATCTTAAGATTTTTTGAGATGTCATCAGGACTCAAGATAAATATGTCTAAAAGTAAACTATACAGTTTTGGTATTCAAAATGTGAGCCGGAGCTGGTGGCCAGAAGTTTCAATTGTTCAATTGGTTCTGTAATGACCCATTTTTCACGTCCAAAAATTTCATTTTTAAATAAATACTTTGTAAAAACATTTGTAAATAAACAATGTCTGATCAATTCATTTCATAAACATATGTAGTGTCAGAAAACCAAAACATGAAATCAATCAAAAGGTCAGAGTATAAATCCCAGAACAATCTCAAAAATGCGGAAAACACTGTGTGTGTATGATGTGCCGCTACCGCGCCAGCTCCTTCCCCTTCGACAAAGAGGTACCTAAAACCAAAACTGAAAACCGTAAGCATGAAGCTTAGTGAGTTCCCCCATCGTACCACATACTATACAATCACATAACATACATACTGCCAGGCAATTCTGGGGTGCCCGACCTGCCCTGTACGGCCATTCTGGGGTGCCGACCTACCCATGCAGCCATTCTGGGGTGCCTTCCTACCCGTGTCAAGCCATTTTGGGGTGCTGACTACCCATGTCAAGCCATTCTTGGGTGCTAACTACCCATGTCAAGCCATTCTGGGGTGCTGACTACCCTTCGCTCCTAACAATAGAACCTCGGGGACTATTTCACCCCCTACTACTAATACTATCACATAACATATCATAACAGATTGTCAGACCTATCTGGGGTGCCTGAACTATCCTTCGGTCCTAATAACCGAACTCAGGGACTGGTCCCCTCCTACTACCCCTATCGCATATAACATAACAAGCCAGCCTGCAAACATATCATCACATACTGTCAGACGTATCTGGGGTGTCTGACTACCCTTCGGTCCTAACAACCGAACTCTACTACTATCACATACAACATATCATGCTAGCATATAACATATCAGGTAGTAGCAAACCTAGATGATATCACAAAGACAATCATCTATCATACGTCTCCTACTGGTGGGCCGGCATTGTGGTCTTAGACCCATCGCTACTGGAAGATAACTCACCTCGAAGTAGCAGCTAATCTGTACGGGAACTATCTGTCTGTCCAATCGATTTTCCTTACTCCTGTCTCTACTCGTCGAGTTAGCCATTGACTCGACGAGTTCTCTTTCTAAACTAATATTCAATGGTCCTTCATCCGACTCGCCGAGTTGTATGAACAACTCGTCGATTTCATATTCATTCGATGAACACTCTGGTCTATGACTCGCAGAGTTGTATGAACACTCATCGAGTCTGTTCTTGAGGCAAGAAGATTGTCGTGGACTTGCCGAGTCAGGGCAATGACTCGCCGAGTCCCTCCATTTCATATTCTTAGGGCTTGATTAACACGTAAAGTTTCCAACTTTACATGTAAATAAACACCAATGAAGGTTTTAGGGCTCAAAATGCACTAAAAGAGTAGATCTAGGGTTTTCATGCAATATGGCTCCATAAAGGCATTAGATCTGAGCTTTTAGAGCTCATTTATGGGTAGATCCAGTGGCTATTCAACCCATTATGATCCCTACACTACTATCAAGCTTGGAGGTGGATAAAGATGGCTTAAATGGGGTTTCTAATAGAAAATCATCATAGAAACAGAATAGATCCGACTTGTTCCACAATGTACTCTGGATTAGGTCCTAGATCCTTGCTCTTCACCTTCTCCTTTGATCTTTCCTTCCTTATCTTCTTCAAACTTCAAAGAATAAACACAAAAACACTCAAATCACAAGGAGAGGGTTAGGGTTTGGTATAGGATGCTCTGAGGGTGAAGGAGACTAGCATGGGGGCGCATAACATGGTTTAAATAGGGTGAAAACCCTTGAAATTAGGGTTTATTCCAGACTGGCAGACTCGTCGAGTCCAGGATATGGACTCGTCATGTCGCCAACTTAAACGTGCTCGATATCTCAACTCTACTCGGAGAGTTGGGCCTACAACTCGCCGAGTTCCAGCTAAAAATGCCAAAATACTTAGATTAAAATACATACCAGGTGCTACAAATCTCCCCCACTTATTTTAGACTTCGTCCTCGAAGTCTGCCACTCGCTCCTGGAAAAACTCGGGATAGTGCTCCCTCATCTCTTCTACCAGTTCACAAGTCCACTCCGAACCCTTCCGGTGTTGCCATTGCACCTTCACTAGCTCCACCCTCTTGTTCCTCGGATCCTTCGACTTCTGGTCGAGGATCGCTACTGGCCGGTCAATGTAGTTCAGGCTGTCATCAACTTGAATATCCTCTAAAGGCACCACCACTGATTCGTCCACTAGGCATTTCCGCAGCTGCGAGACGTGGAAGTTGTTGTGGATCTGACTGACTTCAGCTGGCAGATCCAGCCGGTACGCCACCTTGCCCACCCGGGCCAAAACCCTAAAGGGTCCAATGTACCTGGGGCCCAACTTGCCCCGCTTCCTGAATCGGATGACACCCTTCCAAGGCGACACCTTCAGGAGAACCATATCTCCGACCTAGAACTCCAGGTCTGATCGGCGCTTGTCAGCATAGCTTTTATGCCGACTCTAAGCAGTCTGAAGCCTACTCCGAACCTGCCGGATCCTCTCGGTCGTCTTGAGCACCACTTCGGTGCTCCCCATGACCCTCTGACCAACATCGCTCCAACATATCAGGGTCCTGCACCTTCTCCCATACAACATCTCAAAAGGAGGACGGTCAATGCTCGCGTGGTAGTTGTTATTGTATGAGAACTCAGCCAAAGGAAGAAAAGTATCCCAGCTACCACCGAAATCTAACACGTACGCCCGCAACATATCTTCCAGAGTCTGGATGGTCCGCTCACTCTGACCATCTGTCTGCGGGTGAAAAGCGGTGCTAAAATGCAGACGAGTACCCAGCTCATCATGGAACTTCTTCCAAAACCTGGAAGTAAACCATACGTGTCTATCTGAAATCACGGAGACTGGCACTCCGTGCCGCGCCACCACCTCTCGGATGTAGATATCGGCCAACTTCTCTGCCAAGATACTCTCCTGGATCGGTATGAAATGGGGGCTCTTGGTCAACCGATCCACGATGACCCATATAGAATCCACTCCCCGCGCGGTCCTAGGAAGTTTGGTGATAAAATCCATTGTGATATCTTCCCATTTCCAAAGCGGGATATCCAACGACTGCATCTTGCCGTGTGGTCTCTGATGCTCGGCCTTGATCTTCATGCAGGTCAAGCATCGCTCTATGTACCATGCCACATCCCGCTTCATGCAAGGCCACCAATAATCCAGACGGAGATCCCTATACATCTTCGTCGCCCCGGGATGAATGGATAATCGGGATGTGTGCACCTCTTCCAGTAGAACTTGGCGCACACCTCCGTGATATGGTACCCACACCCTACGATGTAGTGTCAATAATCCGCGGCTATCATAATCGAAGGAGGAAACCTGACCCACTATACGCTCGCTCTTTTGATGTTCCTCCTTCATAGCCTCCTGCTGAGCCTCCCATATCTGTTCTAACAGTGGGGTTACCACCTTCATCCTCATACGCATATCTCTGATCGGCGCTACCTTGCGGCTTAGTGAATCGGCCATCACGTTGGCCTTCCCTGGGTGATAAAGGATCTCGCAGTCATAATCATTTACCACATCCAACCATCGTCTCTACCTTATGTTTAGATTCGGCTGGTCCATGAGGTATCTCAAACACTTATGGTCCGTGTAAGTGGTACACCGGACTCCATCGAGGTAATGCCGCCAAATCTTGAGGGCGAAGACAACCGCCCTCAACTCTAAATCGTGCGTTGGGTAGTTCTCCTCATGAGGCTTTAGCTGCCTCGATGCGTAGGCAATGACATGCCCTCTCTGCATCAATACTTCGCCCAAACCTGAGATGGACGCATCACAGTATACAAAAAAATCCTCCACGCCCTCTGGCAGGGCTAAGATTGGTGCCTCGCACAATCTCTGTCTAAGAGTCTCGAACGCGGCCTGCTGCTCAGGCCCCCAACGAAAGACCACGGCTTTCTTCATCAGCCGCGTCAGGGGTACGACTATCTTGGAGAAATCCTAAATGAATCTCCGATAGTAGTCCGCTAATCCCAGGAAACTCCGAATCTCATATGGAGACTTCGGAACTTCCCATCTCATCACGGCCTCTACTTTGGCCGGGTCGACCAGAATACCGTTCTGGTTGACAAGGTGCCCAAGGAATTGCACTTCGCGCAACCAAAACTCACACTTGGAGAACTTGGTGTACAAGCTCTCCCTCCTCAAGGTCTCCAAAACCTCTCTCAGATGCTCCTCGAGCTCCTCCTGTGTCTTGGAGTAAACCAAGATGTCATCAATAAACACTATCACCGAATGGTCTAACATCGGTCTACACACGCGGTTCATGAGGTCCATGAACGTGGCAGGAGCATTGGTGAGCCCGAAGGGCATCACCACGAACACATAGTGGCCATATCGCGTCCGAAACGCGGTCTTCTGCACATCCGCCTCCCTGACCCTCATCTGATGATAACCTGAACGCAAATCAATCTTGGAGAACCAATATGCTCCCTATAGCCGGTCAAAGAGGTCATCAATCCTCGGGAGTGGGTAACGGTTCTTCACCGTTACCCTGTTCAGCACCCAGTAGTCTATACACATACGATGCGGCCCATCCTTCTTCTTCACAAATAGAATCGGGGCTCCCCAGGGTGAACTGCTCGGTCTAATGAACCCCTTGTCTAATAGCTCCTGCAGCTGTGTAGACATCTCCTGCATCTCAGGAGGAGCCAACCGATACGGTGCCTTGGCTATCGGAGTCGCACCAGGAATGAGGTCGATCCTGAACTCCACCTGTCGCTCCTAAGGTATCCTAGGAAGCTCCTCTGGGAACACATCTGCATAATCTTGCACTACTGGAACCTCGCTCGCTATCGCCTGACCCGCCTCCCGGGTATCCATCACATATGCGACATATCATGTGCAACCCTACTGAAAGAAGCGCCTAGCCCTTGCTGCTGAACATATTGTGGGTCCACACTTTGGCCTCTCGCTGTGGATCACCAATTCTCCACCACCTGGGGTCCTGACTCGCACTAGCTGTTGTGCGCAATCAATCACCGCCCCATTAGGGCTCAACCAATCCATGCCTATAATCACCTTGTTCTCATGCAATGGAATGGGAACCAAGTCTACCAAGTAGCGCTCCTCAAATAACCTCAGAACGCAATTTATGAACACTGCTGATGCTCGCACTGATCGATCATCAGCAATCTCTACCTCTAAAGGGCAATCCAACATGCCCGAAGACTCGGTTAACTTCTTGCTAAGCGCAAGAGAAACAAAAGATCGGGTGGCATCCGAGTCAAACAACACTTGTACTGGAATATCGTTCACATGGAATGATCCTAAACGCATATACACAGAGCACATTTCAATATCATAGCATCATATAAATAAATCAGAGGGAAAGAATCATACCCGTCACCACATCGGGTGCGGCGCGTGCCTCCTCGGTGGTCAGCTGAAATGCCCGACTCCTCACCACTGGAGCCTCTGCCTTGCCCTGCTGGCCATCAGTAATCCGCAGGGTTGCTGGAGCTGGCGCCTTCACTGGCGTTGCTGCTATCAACTGGGGGCAATTGGCCTTCTTGAGTCCCCACTGGTTGCAGTGGAAACACAGCAACTCAGACGTCTGTATCACAGGTGCAGGGGCGGTATAATCCCTGCTGAAGTGCCCCGTCTTGCTGCACTTATAGCAGCCCGGCGATCCCACTCTGCATGCCCCCTCATGTGGCCTGCCGCATTTCCTGCAACGGCCTGGTCCTGACTGGCCTTTCGGCCTACCATATAATCCCTTGGGCTTCTTCCCCGAATCCCCTCCCGTCTGTCCCACCTCTAACCTCCTCTTCCGGATGTGCTCTAGATCTATCTCCCTCTCTCTCACCCTGGAAATCATCGAGTCCAAGGTAGGGCAAGCTGAAAAACTGACATGCTCCCAAGTGTCGGCTCGCAGCATGTCGTGATAGTGGGTCCTCCACATATCCTCATCCCCCGCATACTGGGGCACCAGCAATGCCCTCTCCCGGAACTTGGCGGTGATCTCCGCCACAGTCTCCGTAGTCTGTCTCATGTCTAAAAACTCCCTGGCTAGCTGCTGAAGCTCCACAGCTGGTGCAAACTCTGCTCTGAACCGGGTCACAAAATTTGGCCATGTCATCGCCTCAACAACCGAGGCTCCCAACGAGTCACCAACAGACTCCCACCAGTCTCTAGCTCTGTCTCTCAAACATCCCGCTACAAACCTCACCTTCGACCCCTGGGGCAGAAGCTAGTTAGCTGTGCAGACTCAATGTCTGCGATCCATCGTCTGGCAGCAATGGGGTCCTTCGCCCCATAAAAATCCAGCGCACCACTGCCCCTGAAGTCCTTAAAGGACAGTGTGCAAGATCCTAACTGGCCAGATGCCAAGTCACTCCAGAACGCCCTGAGGCGGTCCTCCATCAGCTCAACTATCCCTTCCTTGATCGACCCGAAGATGATGGGGGTCGACTCAAGGATACCTCTGGTAATCTCTAACGCGAGGAACTCGCGTAGCCTCTCATCTATTGGCTCGGAACCTGATCACGAACCCGATTCCTCTCCTAAACTGCCCACTGTTGGCCTCGAGCATAGTACCACCATTATACAATACATACGGATAACCATTAGTGATACTGACACCTCTAGACGGATCACATCCACTACAAGTTCCCGGGTCTTGTCTTAGCCTTCCTCAATTCGGGTACGGATCCTCTGCTTTCAGTAGTACGGGCCCATACTACCTTCCACATCTATCCGTACCTTCCTCCAGGACTGCCTTGACTCCACCAGATCCCTTTTACCACCGCTACTCTCTGCTACTCGTATCCTAGGCTTACCCTAGGAAACCTCTAACTCCACCCAACCCAGTCCTTAGTTGCTGAAGGTCACTTTGTAATGCCAATTAGCCATTACCTGAATACAATCACATGCAACGAGGCTCAGATAATCCTTCGAGTAAGGGACTCATCCCTACAACGGTTAGGACTCAAACAAGAGCTACGAAATAGGGTCAAATCTAACACTCTGAGATTATTCAACCCTGATCACATGTGACTTTAACGTATTCACCTAACAGCTAACTCCCATCACTCAAAGCCCGCATAGCACAAAGCAAACAACATTCGGAAAAAAGGGAACAAACTCAAGAAACTTTATCCTCATAACAGGAACTGAACTAGCATACAATGCTAAGCTCATACTATCAGGCATAACCTAAACAGGCTATCCTACTGTTGTCTACTCAGTTCTAGCACGCAACTTTCATAAGCCGAAGCACATAAAGCAGGCACATAAGGCATCACTCCTAGGTCCTTAGTCCTATTCTAGCATTTTGTTCTACTGAAACTGATAAACGTAACATAAACTTGTAGTGTCTGAAAACCAAAACATGAAATCAATCAAAAGGTCAGAGTATAAATTCCAGAACAATCTCATAAATGAGGAAAACATTGTGTGTGTATGATGTGTCGCTACCACGCCAGCTCCTTCCCCTTCGATGAAGAGGTACCTGAAACCAAAACTAAAAACTGTAAGCATGAAGCTTAGTGAGTTCCCCCATCGTACCACATACCATACAATCACATAACATACATACTGCCAGGCAATTCTGGGGTGCCCGACCTGCCCGGTACGGCCATTCTGGGGTGCCGACCTACCCATGCGGCCATTCTGGGGTGCCGTCCTACCCGTGTCAAGCTGTTTTGAGGTGCTGACTACCCATGTCATGCCATTCTGGGGTGCTGACTACCCATGTCAAGCCATTCTGGGGTGTCTGACTACCCTTCGGTCCTAACAACCGAACTCTACTACTATCACATACAACATATCATGCTAGCATATAACATATCAGGTAGTAGCAAACCTAAATGATATCACAAAGACAATCATCTATCATACGTCTCCTACTGGTGGGCCGGCATTGTGGCCTTAGACCCACCGCTACTGGAAGGTAACTCACCTTGAAGTAGTTGCTGATCCGTGCGGAAACTGTCTGTCTGTCTGTCTGTTGCTGCTGTTCCGGAAGTCCTCCGGCTATAATTCTCACAAAACACTCAGTCAAACACTACTAACTGACCTTAGGGTAAACTGACCATTTTACCCCTGACCAAGTCAAAAGTGAAGGTCAATAATCAACTTCCAGTTGACCCGACTCGCCGAGTTGGCTCGCCAACTCGTCGAGTCCCTATCCAATCGATTTTCCTCACTCCTGTCCCTACTCGTCGAGTTAGGTATTGACTCGGCGAGTTCTCTTTCTAAACTGATATTCACTGGTCCTTCATCCGAGTCGCCGAGTTGTATGAACAACTCATCAAGCTCATCTTCATTCGATGAACACTCTGATCTATGACTCGCCGAGTTGTATGAACACTCGTCGAGTCTGTTCTTGAGGCAAGAAGATTGTCGTGGACTCGCCGAGTCAGGGCAATGACTCGCCGAGTCCCTACATTAATGAGTCTGGCTTCCGACTCACTGAGGCCATTTATGGCTCACTATTCCTACTCAACATACTCAAAAACGGGAAAATCGGGGACTCGCGAATCGACTTGTCGAGTCCGAAGAACGACTCGCCGAGTCGCATACGTGTAATCACTATATACTCGATTCTGCTTGAATCCAGTTCATTCCATTCATAGATCTAGGTTCTTAGGGGTTGATTAACACGTAAAGTTTCCAACTTTACGTGTAAATAAACACCAGTGAAGGTTTTAGGGCTCAAAATGCACTAAAAGAGTAGATCTAGGGTTTTCATCCAATATGGCTCCATAAAGGCATTAGATCTAAGCTTCTAGAGCTCATTTATGGGTAGATCCAGTGGCTATTCAACCCATTATGATCCCTACACTACTATCAAGTTTGGAGGTGTATAAAGATGGCTTAAATGGGGTTTCTAATAGAAAATCATCATAGAAACAGAATAGATATGACTTGTACCTCAATGAACTCTAGATTAGGTCCTAGATCCTTGCTCTTCACCTTCTCCTTTAGTCTTTCCTTCCATCTCTTCTTCAAACTGCAAAGAACAAACACACAAACACTCAAATCACAAGGAGAGGGTTTGGGTTTGGTATAGGATGCTCTGAGGGTGAAGGAGACTAGCTTGGGGGCACATAACATGGTTTAAATAAGGTGTAAACCCTTGAAATTAGGATTTCTTCCAGACTGGCGGACTCGCCGAGTCTAGGATATGGACTCGTCGAGTCGCCAACTTAAACGTGCTCGATATCTCGAGTCTACTCGGCGAGTCGGGCCTACAACTCGCCGAGTTCCAGCTAAAAATGCCAAAATACTTAGATTAGAATACATACCAGGAACCAGGTGCTACAAGTTCTCTTCCATTTATCTATTTAGGTCTTCGTGTAGGTGCTTCTAAGGCAAGAACAACACACTGAATCCTATCATTGAAAGATTTCAAGCGAAATTATCAAAGTGGAAAGAAACCACCTTGTCATTTAGGGGGGGGGGTTAACCTTATGCAAAGTAGTACTGAGTAGCCTTGGATCTTTCTACTTCTCTATGTATAAATCTCCTATTAAGGTTATTAAAACTCTTGAAAAGATAAGGATGAGGTTCTTTTGGGGTAGTTGCATGGAATCAAGAAAAATGGCATAGATCTCTTGGGAAAAGATCCTTGCAGCTAAAGACAGGGGTAGACATGGAATTGGAAATTTAAAGGCGCAAAACTTAGCCCTAATGGGAAAATGGTGATGAAGATTTAAGAATTTTCCTAATAGCATATGGGTTGGGATGGTTGAATTTATCTACGGGTCTGATGATGTTTTTCTAGACCATCAACAACAAAATGACAGAATGGATGTTTGGGTACAACTGTTAATATTCCAATAACGTTAGAGAAAGAAAATGTGACTTTTTTGAACTGCTTCCTACTGATAACAAATGCAAATGGAACATCAAAATGGGCTTGGTCACTTGATTCATTTGGGGTCTATATTGTCTCATCGTTGAGAATTCATATCGACAGTCTGACCCTTCCTCATAGTGATGGTATCCAGTCCTGGAACCCACTGCTACCTGGGAAAATAAATGTTCTAGCTTAGCAAACCTGTCATGGTAAATTTCCATCCATGGTTAATCTATTCAAATTTGGCATTAGTTCTTCTAACATGTTCAAGATGTGTAACGGAGCCCCAAAAATAGAAGACCATATCTTTGTGGGATGCCCAGTATCAAGAGAAGTTTGGTTACAAGTGTGCAAATGGTGGCGATTATTGGATTCCCCTCTCAACGCTTCTCGAGATTTGCTAGAACGTAAAACAGGGCTCGGTGGTCATCAAAGGTTGCTAATGATTCATGAAGCTATAATGATGGTCTTTATGTGGGTGATTTGGAGATAACGAAGCGCTAAGGCCCATTCTCCAAGCTCAAAATCACATTCGTTGTTGGCATATGAGGTATAAACCCTTTCGCATTTATGGATCAATGCTCGGAAACAGAAAGGACAATATTTGGGACAATATCTGAGATAGTGTTGTCACAACTAGCATTTTAACTAGGAAATTCTAGTCTCATGTAAACATCATCTACTGTGATACTTGTAACCCTAATTTGATATTGTACACTATGCTTATTCAATGACAACAATATAATCAATATGCTCCAGTAAAGTTCAAAACCTTATACAAAGCATCTCATGTAGTCAACCAAAGGTTGAAAAACCCTAAAAATCTTGGTTCAAGTTTAATATGAACTAGGATTCTCTTATTGGGCTTAATGAATCAATAAATTTTCAATTTGATTATTTTAGGCCTAGGAACCCTAATTAGGCTCTAATTGAACCCACATTCATGAAATTTTAGCGTTTTGGGCCTTGTGGGCCTAAAATAAAACATCTTATCTCTAATGGGCCTTGTTGGGCCATAAATGATTTCATTTGACCAAATGGGTCGTAAACCCTTCTAATTGGGCTTCAATGGGCCGAAAACCTTAATAAGGACCCAATGGGCCGGAAAATATTATTAGGCTTCTTAAAATTCGAGCAAAGCCAATAATGGGCCCAAGTCATTTCATTCTCATCTCTCTTTAGCCCAATTCTCGGTCCATTTATCAAACAAAAAAAAGAGAAATGAAGTAGTATTTTGCTTGTGACACCTCATGTTTGCATGGTGGTTCTCCATGCAAACATCACCTCAATCTTTTCTCCCTCTCTCTTCTTACTACCCTGGGCCGAAACCCCTACCACACCACCTTTATTCATTTTTT
This sequence comes from Lactuca sativa, assembly GCF_002870075.4. NCBI lineage: Eukaryota > Viridiplantae > Streptophyta > Magnoliopsida > Asterales > Asteraceae > Lactuca > Lactuca sativa. The sequence continues at coordinate 115,527,699 of NC_056631.2, forward strand.
CTTTCAAACACCTTCAAAACTCTCTCAATAACTCCTCCTTCCTCCTCTAAATTTTCCAGATTTAGGGTGTGCTTTTAAGAGGGTTTTTCTTCAAGATCGTCATCCTTGTTAAGTTCTTACTTGAATCTATGGTTTAACATCTAGATTTAATCATAAAACTCTTCTTAACTCATATTATTTCATGACCTATACTCTTCAACCTCATAGAGTGCGAAAATTGTCTCAAGGAGCTTGCTAGGGCCGAAATCTCCTCATCTACCTCATCAAAAACCAAAACATCAAAGCAATGTGTGTTCATACCCCTTGATTTTCGGTTTTACTATGCTTTAGGGGAGGATACAAGTTGATATCTGCTAGATCTATGTATTTGTGCATGTTTATATGTGTTCTTTAAGTTATATGTGTGATTTTGTGAAGAACTTCATAGATCTCGACAATATATGTAAACTAAAGCACTTTATACAACTTACCACAAAGATAAAAGTGTTAAACATGTTTAAGTTGTTGAAAACCTAAACAAAATCTTGAAATAGGGTATTTTTTTCGAAATAAACGAAAAGATGGGATTTTTATGGCATACACGGTTTTACAAGGACTAAAGGAGTCATTTTTATATAAAAATGCGTTTTTATGATATTTTTGGTGATAAAGGGGCCAAAAACATAAATTTTTGCATAATGGACATAAAAATGGGCTTTTCGGTTTATTAGGCCTAAATAGTAAAAATTCCGATTTTCATGGATTAAATTGTCATTTTACACAAGTTTGAGTCTAAAATGTAAAACTTACGGTTTTATGGGTTGAAAATGCCACATTATTTGGATTTGGGCAAAAAATGCAAATTTTTCCAAAACTTGGACCCAATATGCCATTTTTATCAATTATGGGCTGAAAATGTAAATCTTTGTAAAAATGGGCCGAAAATAATATTTTATGTATATTTGGGCCAAAAATGCCAATTTCTATAAAAGTGGGCCGAAAATAATATTTTAAATAATATTTGGGCCAAAAATGTCAATTGTAATAAAAATGACAGTATTACAAAAATTAGGCCTTTTATATTATTTTGGTAAACAAATGAGCTAAGACATACAACGAAATGACAAACGAACTAAAAACATCGATTACCCGTTTATTGGGCCTAATTTATTCATTACATGTTTATTTGGGCCTTAATGGTCCATTTACTTGTTTATTGGGCCTAATATAATCATTACATCTTTATGGGGCCTTTGTGGACCATTTACATGTTTCTTGGGCATAATTTATATATCACATGTTTATTAGGCCTCGGTGGCCCTCTTTTACATGCTTATTGGGCATGGATTATACATTTCATGTTTATTGGGCCTTAGTGGCCCATATACATGCTTACTGGACCTAAACTATACATTACATGTTTATTAGGCCTTAATGGCCCTTTTACATGTCTGTTGGGCCTCGTACATTCATATACATACTCGTTGCGTTTTTCAAACATAAAACATACAAGTAAACATTATATAATCTAATACAATATTCGCGTAAACTCGGTCAAGGATGTTGGTGAGACATGTCGGTTGACACCTCTAGAGTGTACGATCGTAGCCTATAGTTATAACCAGAGTCTACTGGCGGGACAGCGAGAGTTTGTGTGTAGATCTATACGGGGTGACTCCCCGTACCTGAGATGTTCGCTACAGCTAGACTAGGCCAGTCTAGGGTGACAAACCTTACCTTAATTCAAGCCGGCGCCGAAAAACGCCACGACAGGCGAATTCGTTATAATCAAGTACGGTTAAAACGAGTCACCTAGAGATCCTCTCCAACATAATTTTATGGAACACCTATAAAATATTGTTGATACGATAACATACATACACTGATATTCGGTCTTAGGGTTTAGACCACAACATTCTTATAAACAGAAAATATAGGATTTTCTGGGGAAATACACAGTTAAGCAATACGTTCTATTTTCAACAGATAATACAGGGTTTTTAACCGGATTACATCTTTATATACATTCCAGAAATCGAAAACACACATGCATTAATACTTGATTTTGGCACATCACGTTCAAATCATTTTTTTTAGAAAATATCGGATTTTGTGGTGTTTTACTTACAATGCAAAAACATTTATTCAAACATGCTTATGAACTCACCAATATTATATATGTTGACGTTTTCAAAATAACTTGTATTTTCAGGGAATCGTTAAGTGGAAAGGTCAGCAGGAAATGTGGAATTTGTTATATTTTGTTATCATCATACACTGAATATTTCGGCTTGTAACTATGATACTATACTTGATGTAAATAATGTTGGTTGTACTTTGATATGTATGATGATGGTGTTGTCTTGTTTCAATTATATACATTGTGATGATATTACAAGATGAAGTCACGCTCAAGCCCCCGGACGTTTCTGCCGCCTGGTTCGGGGGTGTGACAGATCGGTATCAGAGCATTGTTTATAGTGAACTGACATATCTTATCATACTTGATATGCAACTTTAAATTCAATGGGACTAAAACACTTTGAATAAGAAGATATCTAGGTATATATTGAAAACTATAAACACTAAAAGCCTCTAGAGGAAATTGAACATTGTGGTTAAACCTGGACAGTTATGTAGTTATATTAGGGATAAATATAGCCTGATCGACTATATTTATTTAAAATATGACCAACAAGTGTTTGGGAGTAATCATGGGGGAAATGGATCTAGAAGCTTATCTCATATCCAAAACTTCTAAACAACTCAAACATTAATAATAAAAATACTATAGGAGTATTTTGGAGAACTCATTTTCATATACTCCCTTTACGCACTTCTAACTCCCAGTTTCTCGCGCAGTCACCATGGACGAGACACATCAGGGTGTTCTTTTCTATCAGGCCCTAGTGGCTCATAGAGAGATCGCAGAAGGCCCTGCGATGGGTCAGGAGGCAGCCCCTGGTGTTGGGCCCGAGGAGTACATGGAGACAGATTACGAGTTTGGAGAATCCGATGAGACCAAGGAGGAGGATGGGGATGCTAATGAAGTCCTCAGTGAGCCTCCCACTTCAGAGATAGCATTGGATCACTCCATAGCACAACGGAATCTCATAGATAGGACTCGCCACCTTGAGGAGGAGGTTGCCACTATTCGGCAACCAAAATTAGCAACAGAGGCCCGAGCTGTACAGGCAAAGCACGAGAGGGACGAGGTGGTCAGAGAGATGGCCGAGATGCCTGATCTTGTAGCTCGACATTTTGGCATGTGATCTCGTTACCAGACCCACCTAGTCGCAGTTAGTATTTGTCTATGTACTATCATTATGATATTCTTTTTATGTACTACCCTATGTATTTTGACTACATGATTAGGTCACTACACTACTCATGAAGTTGTTACTCGGTCAAATTTTATTTCACTGCATTTACTGCATGCCTTATGTAGGCAAATTTTCATGTACTCAAAAGATATTCATTAATGAAAATGGATATATATTTTATCATGATGTTGTTATCTGCTATGTGTTCTATTATTTTCACTACATGTTTATTGTATGCATTCACTCACTTACACACAACCATATCTATGATGATGTACTATAACCAAGAAATCGTGAATCTAAATACATTGGATACTCAACATATTTCCACTCCATGACAGAAAGATGCCTCAAAGGCCAAACCGCGGAAACAACATGACACCGACGCCACCAGAAATAAACTCAGCCGCATTCCAAGCGGCAGTGTCAGCTGCGGTCACTGCCGCATTGGCCCAAATTCGCAACGGAAACAACAGAGAAAGCAACGGGTAGGGAAACGGAAGCACAAATCATGGAACAAACCAAGGAACCACAAGATCCTCACCTACAAGGACTTAACCAACGCCAAGCCCCACACCTTCAACGGGACGGGAGGCGTAATAACCCTGAAGAGGTGGATAGAGAAGGTGGAATCAGTGTTTAAAATCTGCGGGTGTCCAGATGGGTGCAAGGTTAAGTTTGCGGCATGCACATTCGTTGATCAACCTCTCTCCTGGTGGAATGGTCACGTAGAGGCCATGACACTCCCGGTGGCGAACGCTATGCCTTGGGAGGAGCTTAAGGAAATGTTGTTAGTTGAATATTGTCCAAGAGGAGAAATCCAGAAAATGGAACAAGAGCTGTGGAACCTCACGGTTCAAAACTCTGACATCGATGCATACATATCGAGGTTTAGTGAGTTGTCTCTTTTGTGTCCCGAAATGATCACGTCTGAAGGGAAGAAGATTGAGAGATTTATCTGCGGATTGACCGCGCCAATTCAAGGGAACGTTATAGCCACAAACCTGACCACGTATGATAGTGCAAATAGGCTAGCCAATAAACTATATGATCATGGCAACAAAAAGGGTGCTAAAGCGGGGGAAGTGGAAGTTAAGAGAGAAGGTGATAACAAGAAGGGGAAAAACAACAAGCGAAAGGCAAATCAAAATTCAGAATCATCGAAGAAGCAACAAACAGTGACTGTCCATGCTGCTACTCAAGCTACCACAACACCACATGCTCCAGCCTCATCCACACCAAATGCTCCCAAGAAATACTCAGGGACCTTAGCCAAGTGCAGCAAATGCAATTTCCACCATCATGGGTAATGTATGGAGATGCACTGCACAAGTTGCAATCGAAAGGGTCACACGACGAGATACTGTAGGACTCATCCACAACCGAACCAACAGTCGAACAACAACAACAACAACAACAACAACAATCGCAACAACAGTAACAACAACAACAACAACAATTTCGGAGCCAGTTACACTTGCTATGGGTGTGGAGCAACCAGTCACTTCAAGCGCGAATGCCCCAAAGAAAACAGTCATGGGGCAGGAACATCAGGAAGAATTTTGACCATGGGTCAAGGTGAAGCGGTGCAGGACCCAAAAGTGTTTACTAGTACGTTCCTACTTAACAACACATATGCATGCATCTTATTTGATAGTGGGCTGGAGCGAAGTTTCGTTAGTAATAAATTCAAGCAATTACTAAAACAACAACCTCAGAAGCTCAACGAAGCCTTCACAGTGCAAATCGCTAATAGGAAAACTAAAACAACCAAAGATGTCTATGTATGGTGCACACTAACACTAAACAATCACACTTTCCAAATAGATTTAATGCCAGTAAACATTAGGAGTTTTTATGTGATAATCGGTATAGATTGGTTAATCCCCCACCATGCTGATATTATTGTTGGATTAGTGTCTAAGTCCATAACTATTTTGGTATGTACTTGACCCGATGGTGCATGGTCCTTTTGGGTTGCCTTCACCAAAGCAACTTGATAAGATGAATAATGGAGAGAAAGGATTAAATATGATTTATTAATATATTATGAGAATAATATATTAAAGGAGAAATCATATTGTTTAATTAATATTAGTCAAGAATTAATAAGAATTAAGTTTGTGGCTAAAAGAGATTAATTAAACTTAAGGGACTGGAATTGTAATTATAAGATAATTGCAATTTCGGCTATGGATTTCCTTATATTAAGGAGTGGACAAATTCTATGGGGAAACACATTAGAAATCGTCCAAGGTCTTAAGGAAAGGAGTCCATGGGTTGCTTAGGGCTTAAGCATCCAAATTAGGGTTTCCTTGTTAGATAACCCTAATAGCCTCACTATATATAGAGCCCTTATGCCCTAAAAACGTGGACAAGCTTCCTTCTAGGGTTTCCACACATTTTGGGCAGCCTCCTTCTCTTCTCCTCTTCATCCTCTTGCTCTTGGTGTTTGTGAACCATTAGAGGAGTGACATTTGTGACTCTAAGCTTTCTAAAGTCAATACAAGAAGGATTTGAGATTGTTATTGCTACATAACAATCAAGGTATGATCTAAACCCTAATTTATATGTTATATTGATTATCATATGCTAGATCTAGGGTTTATAGTCTTGGATGAATTGCATGTACAATAGAGAAACCTAGATCCAAGCATTAGGGTTTGTATGAGCACATACGATGTTCTTATAGTTAAAACCCATCAGTGGTATCAAAGACTTGATTGGTTTCAATTGTATTGATGCCTTGTATGTTTGTTCAAGTTGAAAAATTCAATTTTTGTGAAACTGCCTGATGAACTCGGCTAGTCCCATTGTGGACTCGGCGAGTCCATATGGGTACTCGGCGAGTTCGAGCATCAGAAAGAGGGGATTTCGGGATTTCTTGTTGTTTTTCTCATGGATACTTGCCTTATCTGTTTTAGATCATTAAAATCCGATTGTATTCATATTTTTGAGTATATCCTTGATTAAACAAAAGATAGTTACCAATTGATTAGATAATAACTTCCTTATATGATTAAAGTTGATTATTTGTATTAATTGGGTAACTTATTTTGCAAGAAATTGAAATCAAGTAAAATATAGATAATGACAAAATTAATTGTTTGATTTATATTATTTGTTATTTGATCCTTGTGTTATGAAAAGTTTCAAATTTTCCTCTTTAGGTTTTATAGTTTAAATTTGAACTCAAAAGTTTAGTTTTGAAATTTAAATAGTTGAAACCCTAATGTTTTGAAAAAGGTTTCAAAACTTGTCCTCAAGTTATGGAATTTAAATTTTGATTAAAAGTTTAATTTTGATGTATATTTAAATTCTAAACCCTAATGTTTTGAAATGTTTCAAAACTTGTCCTCAAGTATTGGAATTTAAAAGTTGATTAAAAGTTTAATCTAGGAATGTTAAATTCTAAAACCCTAATATTGTTTTGAAAAGTTCAAATCACATCCTTATGGTTTTATTAATTAATAAGGTGTATAATTAAAGGAGGTTTAATAAATCCATAAAAGTTTTGGTTCACAATTTAATTGAATTAAAAGTATAATCGTTAAATTTGACCACCTAGTATTTTAAAAGTGTAAAATACACCCTATACAATATATAACATTAAAAGTCTAACATTATATATATGTATGAGTAAAAGTCAGTCTTACCGTTAGTAGGCCTCATTCACGAAGCTGGTCTATAAGGGGTGTTTAAGGAAGTTGCCTATAAAATGGCGATTGAATGAATATCCACTCTTACCCGCCGCACTCTTGACTAGTGGAGGGTCGTTAGCCGAACGGGTAGGATAGGACAAAACCTTCCATTATAAGTATAATGAAGTACAAAAGTAACTAAATGTTTTACAAATTCCCAATCTTAGTTACTTAGGCAAAAGTGTATTGATTCAGTTCCATGAAATTACACTTTATGGCCATGCGAAGACGTTAGTGGAGCGTGTGTGGTTAACCGGCACACTAAATGGTTCTAAGCAAAGGTAGCAAAGGGTGACTCAATGTTTGTCATAGTTCGGTGGAGCGTGTGTGGTTTACCGGCACATCGAATAGGTGACTGTAACATGTGAGGGCACCATGTAAGTTTGCATGGTTATTCACACCCGCTTTGTGATCCTCGGCATCCCAGTCACAAACTAGAGGGGCATATCGAGATTTAAACATGCCATTGAAATGTTCAATGAATCTCAAAGGATCTAGGAGTTTTCATAAATTTAAAACTTAAAATTTCTTTTTTGTCTTTCATGGTGGAAACTAGTGAATCGTCATTCACTTACCTTCAAATATTCTGCAACTAGATTACGGCATCCCTTTTCTAGGTTGTAGCGTATTGTGTTGGGTCCTAGCCTTAGTATCTCATTTGGGTGATTTACTAAGGACTCGATCAATCAACTAACTTGAATTCATTTTCTCCCGTTTTGTAGATGTCAAAGTTCGACAACTATGGTCTTCCCAAATCCCGTGGAACAAGCATTCCACATGAAGATGATACTCCACGATTCGATCGAGGAACAAGAGATCATGCTTCACTTCCTCCACCTCCTCTAATTGTTCTCCCTAACCCACAAGTTCGAAGGCTTGAAAGGTTCAAGCTCACTAAAGCCCTTTTGGCAAGTAAACATAAAGAAGGAAAGTCGGTGTGTGCACACTTCCTAGGGATGAAGTCACACATTGATAAGTTAAGAATGTTGGGATCCGTTGTCTGTGAGGAGATGGTTGTTGATTGGGTTCTTCAGTCACTTCCTAACTCATATAGTGAGTTCTTAAGAGAGTACTATATGATTAACTGCGACATGACCCTTATAGATCTCACCTATATGCTCATTGCTGCTGAATCAGCAATGGTTTGGCGCAATAGAAAAGCAAAGTTGATTGGTGAATCTTCCTTCAAGACCTCTATGGATATTGACAATGGCAACGAAAGACATGCTATGATCGAAAAGTTTGATCATAAGAGAAAAGCAATGTCTGAAGTAGTTCCATATCCTGTTCCAAAAGAGTAAATTTGCTTTTATTGCCAAGAGAAGGGGCATTGGAGACGAAGTTGCCCTATTTACCTAAGAGATGTAAGAGATGGGAGAGTCAAAACGTATGGCTCTGCTTTAGGTAAAATCCATTGACTAACTCTTTTAAGCTCCTATTCTAGATTCTTAATACATAATGTGATAAGATTACCATTGATGTTTTGTAGGATCGAAGAAAAGAAAGGAAGCTTAAGGGAAGAAGTGAGCAGAATCTAACCGTGAAGAAATGGATTTCGCTCGCATTACTTGAAGATTAGATTCTTGAGCTACTACTTAGAGTTAGAATTAGATTGCTAAGAAATATGTATTAGCATAGTTTTTCAATGAATTGCATTGTAAGGACAAATTTTTCCGCAACAAAATAAATTTTAATTTTATTTATTTATCCTTGCAATGGCGTGTATGAAAAATTGATGTTTGAATGTTTCTAATATGAGCAATAATGGATTTGATTCTTAATTATGTTGTTTGTGGAAATGTCGAGAATTTACCAAATAAGGAGAGTTTCTCATCACCCAAGTTTCAATTGGACAGAAACTTGGAATCATGCAACTTGGTTGCATGATGAATGAGAAATTTCATATTTGGAAATTAGACTAATTCATTGACAAAGTGTCAAGTGAAGGACTAAGAGATCGAGTACACAAAGTGGTGTGCTGATCAAGTCCACCACAAGAATAACAAAGATATTCGTCATGATTTATTAAAGGTTTAGTAAATATGATTATACTTATAAGATTAGGTGTAATTCTGAATTGATTGAAAAAGTTTAAATCAATAGCAGAACGAATAAGAAGAATCAAATAGGCAGAAAGATAAAAATTTCTCAATTATAAGAAGATGGGAGAGTACATTTTATGCTTTATGATAGGTCTTAATGATTAAGAACCATACCTCAATTGATCCTCTAAGTGAGTCTTAGTATAATTGTATGTCTAAGAAGAGGAATCAAGAATTGAAGAAATGGTTAAATCGAGAAGTCAATCATACTTCGTTCCAAAACAAGTCTTAGAGTTAAGATTGTGATATTGAGTGATAAGTATTAAGAAGTTTTATGACATTCATCAAATATGGAAAGTTGTGATGTCTTGGATATGACAAAGACCAACTAGGACCAATTTATGAAGTGTTTTGATCAAAACTACACTAACTCTTGAATATTTGTTAGTCAAGAAATGTTTATTGACAAGAGAATCTTATATGTCAAGGAGTCAGTGGGAGTCCTAATGGTCTTGAAAGGTTTCAAGAACAAATCAAAATAAACCTTATCGATCATCACTAGCACACGAGTTGAGGTTTACAGCCTATCGTGTTGACACTATTTTGTTTATGTGCCATTCCAATTGAGTTAATTATTCATGTGAGTTCTATGAGTTCTCATTTGAACGCATAAAAGGCAGGCACCTTGATCAATGGAAAGTACATTGATAGGAAAGGGTGAGCTGCTTAACTACTTGGAAGACATGGTGGGCAGCTGTGTTACCATAAGGCAAGAAATCAAGATTAAGAAAGTTCAGTCCATATGAGTTTGAATTTGTCGTAAACTTTGGTTTTGACAAATTCACATGGATAGGAACACATACACCATTAAAATCTTAGTGTCATAAGATTCCCTCCTTCATGAAAATGATTGTGAGGAAACGCTTTCACTAAGAGAGATTTAAAAAAAATAGTGATTGTGAAAATTGTATTCTCGAATTCGATTATGGTTACGGTATCCTTTTCCATGATTTGAATTGTGAGGTTTGGCAATTAGTCTGAATTGTTTAGACACACATATGAACTATCTAAAGGAAAGGTGTATAAGCTTAGATAAAGGATTATCAAAGCATTAGGTATTAGAAACATGAACTTAAAAAATTCAATAGGTATTGTTTTTCTGAAAGTTAAGCTGTTTCTAAATACATGTCAAAGCTAGTGGGAGCATAAGTGTTATGTTTTATAATAATAATCATGATAGTGGGAGCATAAATGTTATGATTGTATGATTATTATGGAAAGTATTGCAAGTTAGCAATATTAATTATAGAAAACAATAGTTATAATTTGCAAAGTTGCAATAGTTGAAAAAGTTGTTTTGCTATAATTAAGGGAGAGGATATTATGCTTCATTTCAAATCTAAAGGCTTAGGTTGTGGGATGTTAATAAATTTAGTCAAGGAAACATAGTCTGTTCACAAATTTCGATTATGATTATGGCATTCCTCTTCATAGTTCGAATTTTGAGAACGTAGCACATCAAATATTATGGCAGAAGATTGATAAAGTATCAAATCTTTATGTAAGACATTATGCATTGTGTCCCATACGCTTCGGGTTTAGGATCGATTGCTAATGCTATAATATTTGACCATTCTAAAATTTTCCAAATGTCTAACGCATTTAGGGGAAAAAGGACAAGAATCGGTTTTGACTAAGATAATTAAACAACTATCAAAGGACAATCCAAAGTTCGCCTAGGATTGGTCGCTTGTGAGTAGTTGGAAGTATAGTATTGGATGGACCATATCGACATTATTATGAATAGATAAGATTCTATTGAGAATGAGTTGTCATATGGTAAGTATGGAAAGTTTTCCATATTGGGAATTGAATATTTATGTCTAAATTAGAAACTTTAATGCAAAAGGATGTTCAAAGGAAAGTACTTTGAGTGAGAGACATCATATCTAAGGAATTGTCTTGTAACAATCTCCGATAGAGGACTTTGTAATATCATTGGCGATAGTCATTGTGACTTTAGTGCAGTGACATTACAAAAGGATCGTTGCATAAAATGTTAGAATCTAGTATATTCAATAAGTTGCAAGAATTTGATATTCTTTCACTTATGAAAAAGGATTTGGAGTTGTGAAATGAGTTGATTGGAAATGTGTTCGTTTGATCTATTTCACAAAGTAAGAGCCATAGGTAAACATTGTGTGCATGCTAAGAGCATGGGACAAGTTTTGTAATTCAAGTAAGATGTTGATTACCCGAAACAACAAATAATGAGTAATCGATATGGTGATAAATAAAAGGTGTTTTATTTATACTCAAAGGTTTGAGGCCATATGGGATTAGTATTATTCTTGTGTTTCACTTTGCATGTTTTGACTTCCTGAATAATTTAATTGGTTTTGAACAGTCAAATTATTCGAACGGCCACAGTCGTTCATTTGTTGGAAGTAGGTATGAATAAAGACTGTTGTGAATTGGTGTGTGGATTGTCTAAAGATTATTAGACATAAACAAATGTTTGCTGCCATGTTCATGAGTGCTTATGAATATGATTTGATCATTGGATTAAACCCACTCTCACTTGGATCACTCCATGAATTGTATCACGAGTGATTGGTGAGACGATAACATCTTATATTCTTGAAACCGAGATGTGTGAGTTGTATCTTACAAATCGGTTGCACATTGATAATATGTAAACGCACCAGTAACTTGGTGTCATAAAACATATTGTTGTGTGTGATTCAGTGAGTAAGTGCAAGCGAGCATTGAATCAAAGTTTATCCATTCCTTTTATCCAAAGTAGGATAAAAGCGATCTCTTTGGGCCCCTTGATGATTTAGTGATGACAAACGTAAATGCTCGGCCGGGATAGGGCTAATTTGATTTGTTCAATTAGTCAGTCGTCATAAATCGGAAGTCGAGAAATAGTAAAAAGAGAATGATTAGAAATCATGTCTCATATGATATCTAGAATGGAGGAATATATGATCCCTTATCTAAAGGACACGCGTATCTGATAGGATCAAAGTTGATAGCGGCTTTGGAAAGCTACGATTGCAGATCAGGATCTGAAGTCATACGCATAATAGTTATTAGACTTATCCAAGTGGGAGACTGTTGGATTAGTGTCTAAGTCCATAACTATTTTGGTATGTACTTGACCCGATGGTGCATGGTCCTTTTGGGTTGCCTTCACCAAAGCAACTTGATAGGATGAATAATGGAGATAAAGGATTAAATATGATTTATTAATATATTATGAGAACAATATATTAAAGGAGAAATCATATTGTTTAATTAATATTAGTCAAGAATTAATAAGAATTAATTTTGTGGCTAAAAGAGATTAATTAAACTTAAGGGACTGGAATTGTAATTATAAGATAATTGCAATTTCGGCTATGGATTGCCTTATATTAAGGAGTGGACGAATTCTATGGGGAAACCCATTAGAAATCGTCCAAGGCCTTAAGGAAAGGAGTCCATGGGTTGCTTAGGGCTTAAGCATCAAAATTAGGGTTTCCTTGTTAGATAACCCTAATAGCCTCACTATATATAGAGCCCTTATGCCCCAAAAACGTGGACAAGCTTCCTTCTAGGGTTTCCACACATTTTGGGCAGCCTCCTTCTCTTCTCCTCTTCATCCTCTTGCTCTTGGTGTTTGTGAACCATTAGAGGAGTGACATTTGTGACTCTAAGCTTTCTAAAGTCAATACAAGAAGGATTTGAGATTGTTATTGCTACATAACAATCAAGGTATGATCTAAACCCTAATTTATATGTTATATTGATTATCATATGCTAGATCTAGGGTTTATAGTCTTGGATGAATTGCATGTACAATACAAAAACCTAGATCCAAGCATTAGGGTTTGTATGAGCATATAGGATGTTCTTATAATTAAAACCCATCAATTATGTGTCGCGAGAAGGCCGTTCTCCTTCATCTTCCCAATCACGAAACCCTAATAATCTATGGTGATAAATCTGGTGCCAATCTTCGCCTTATCTCGTGCATCAAGGCACAAAAGTTCCTACACAAGACGAACTACGCCTTCCTCGCTCATGTTGTGGATAAAACCAAAAGAAGAAGTAAACATTCAAGATATTCCAGTGGCATGTGACTACCCGGATGTATTTCCAGAAGACCTTCCGAGAAGACCCCGAGAAAGACAGGTCGAACTCCGAATCGATCTAATACCAGGAGCCACATCAATTACCAAATCACCTTACAGGTTAGCTCCCGCCAAAATGCAGGAGTTATCCAGCCAACTAAGTGAGCTGCTGAGCAAAGGATTCATCCGACCAAACTTCTCACCCTAGGGAGCTCCGGTCTTGTTTATCAAGAAAAAAAACACGAATCCTTCAGCATGTGCATCAATTATAGGGAATTAAACAAGCTCATTGTCAAAAACCGATATTCACTTCCTCAAATTGATGATCTATTTTACGAGCTTCAAGGAGCCTGTTACTTCTCAAAAATAGATCTGAGATCCGGTTATCATCAACTCCGATTTCAGGAAGAGGATATTCCCAAAACTGCTTTTCGAGCACGATACGGTCATTATGAATTTGTTGTGATGCCCTTCGGTCTAATGAATGCCCCCTCTGCATTTATGGACCTCATGAATCGAGTTTGCCGCCCATTCCTTGATAATTTCATGATTGTCTTCATCGATGATATCCTTATTTACTCTCGAAGCAAAGAAGAGCATGGTCAACATCTCCGTCAAATCTTAGAAACCCTAAGAGCTGAAAGACTTTATGCGAAGCTTTCCAAATGCGAATTCTGGATCCGCAATGTGAGAACTAGAAGTTTGATCTGTTGCACAGGGACAAGGTTTGAGAATACAAACCTTGAATGAATGCTTAGGATCAATGTCTGCTTACTAATAAATGTTCAAGTCTATCCTGGAAAGACCAATCTAGTCTTAGATAATGTGTTCAATAAATGATCAAGTCATTAAATGAAGAACTAGAGAAAATGATCAAAGTAAAGCTAATAAATGAAGAACAAGAAGAATGTTTGTAAAACTTAGTAAAGATGCCAAAAGTGTGAAAAAGATCTGTAGCTGACTAGTATTGAATGCTCCTTTATATATGAAAGACTATTACATCGAATTAACCAAAGAACTTACATAGGACCGGACAATAGAATTACTTCTGACATTCTGATTGTCTAATATAACAAAATACTTAGTCCTATGAAACGTTACCTCAATACAAGATATTAAATGATAAAAAACAAAATAGCTAGACTCCGGAATATCTAAAATTCTGGACATGCGTTCCGGAGTGACTTCTGTTCGAAACTTCATCTCATTCTTCAACTCTTCAGCTCCGGACAGGTTCCAGAGCACTCTTCCCTTCAGAACCAACATACTTAGGAATAGGTACTTAGGATTGCTAGAGGTTCACTTTTAGGTTCCAAAACGCAGTGTAAACTTTTTGGGTCATGTAGTCAACAAGGAGGGGATTCATGTAGATCCTTCGAAGATAAAGGCCATTGAAGGCTGGGCTATCCCGAGAACACCAACATAAATCCATCAATTCTTGGGTCTCGCAGGCTACTACCAGAGGTTTATCCAGAACTTTTCTAAGATAGCCAAACCCCTTACCGCCTTGACACAAAAGGGTGTGTCTTCCAACTGGACGGAAAAGCACGAAGCCGCCTTCCAAACCCTGAAGCGATCCCTTTGTAATGCACCAATGCTATCCTTACCAGAGGGAACCGAAGATTTCATAGTCTACTGCGATGCTTCAAATCAAGGATTAGGTTGTGTCCTCATGCAACGTGGAAAGGTGATTGCTTACGCATCTAGTTTGCTCCTTGGTTGAATTCTCATACAACAACAGTTATCACACAAGCATCAAGTTTTCTCCTTTCGAGACTCTTTAGGGTCGTCAATGCAGATCGCCTCTATGCTGGGCTGAGGTGGGTGGCACCCAAATAGAGAAAGGACAATCATCAGACAACACTCTCACAGGGCCAGAAATCATTCGAGAAATGACCGAAAAGATAACCCAAATCAAAGCCCGACTTCAAGCATCGCGAGACCGACAGAAGAGCTATGCTGACAAACGGCGAAAGCCTATAGAATTTCAAGTCGAGGACCGAGTGCTATTGAAAGTCCCTTCCTGGAAAGGAATGATCCGCTTTGGGAAACAGGTAAAACTGAACCCGTCATACATCGGACCGTTTGAGATTCTTGCCTGAATTGGTCTGGTAGCCTATAAGTTGCAGCTACCTTCAGAGCTCAGCAATGTACACCCCGTGTTCCACGTCTCGAATTTGAAAAAGTTCTTATCAGATGAAACTCTTGTCATTCCTTTAAAAGAAATCGAAATAAACGAGAATCTCATGTTCGTTGAAGACACAGTCGAGATAATGGATAGGGAAGTGAAGCATACGAAATAGAGCCGCATTTCAATAGTGAAGGTTCCAATACGCTAAGCGTGGAATGGAATTCACATGGGAACGTGAAGACCGGATAAAGCAGAAGTACCCTCACCTATTCTCTCATTCTTGAGCCCATCTTTCAAAAGAATTTCGGGATGAAATTCCCTCTAACGGGGGGATGATGTCGCAACTAGCATTTTAGCTAGGAAATTCTAGTCTCATGTAAACATCATCTACTGTGATATTAGTAACCCTAATTCGATATTCTACACTATGATTATTCAATGACAACAATTTAATCAATATTCTCTAGTAAAGTTCAAAACCTTATACAAAGCATCTCATATAGTCAACCAAAGGTTGAAATACCCTAAAAATCGTGGTTCAAGTTTAATATGAACTAGGATTCTCTTATTGGGCTTAGTAAATTAATAAACCTTCAACTTGAATATTTTGGGCCTAGGAACCCTAATTGGGCTCTAATTAGACCCACATTCATGAAATTTTAGCATTTTGGGCGTTGTGGGCCTAGAATAATACATCTTATCTCTAATGGGCCTTGTTAGCCCATAAATGATTTCATTTGACCAAATGGGTCGTAAACCCTTCTAATTGGGCTTCAATGGGCCGAAAACCTTAATAAGGACCCAATGGGCCGGAAAATATTATTAGGCTTCTTAAAATTCGAGCAAAGCCAATAATGGGCCCAAGTCATTTCATTCTCATCTCTCTTTAGCCCAATTCTCGGTCCATTTATCAAACAAAAAAAAAGAGAAATGAAGTAGTATTTTGCTTGTGACACCTCATGTTTGCATGGTGGTTCTCCATGCAAACATCACCTCAATCTTTTCTCCCTCTCTCTTCTTACTACCCTGGGCCGAAACCCCTACCACACCACCTTTATTCATTTTTTCTTTCAAACACCTTCAAAACTCTCTCAATAACGCCTCCTTCCTCCTCTAAATTTTCCAGATTTAGGGTGTGTTTTCAAGAGGGTTTTTCTTCAAGATCGTCATCCTTGTTAAGTTCTAACTTGAATCTATGGTTTAACTTCTAGATTTAATCATAAAACTCTTCTTAACTCATATTATTTCATGACCTATACTCTTCAACCTCATAGAGTGCGAAAATTGTCTCAAGGAGCTTGCTAGGGCCGAAATCTCCTCATCTTCCTCATCAAAAACCAAAACATCAAAGCAATGTGTGTTCATACCCCTTTATTTTCGGTTTTACTATGCTTTGGGGGAGGATACAAGTTGATATGTGCTAGATCTATGTATTTGTGCATGTTTATATGTGTTCTTTAAGTTATATGTGTGATTTTGTGAAGAACTTCATAGATCTCGACAATATATGTAAACTAAAGCACTTTATACAACTTACCACAAAGATAAAAGTGTTAAACATGTTTAAGTTGTTGAAAACCTAAACAAAATCTTGAAATAGGGCATTTTTTCGAAATAAACGAAAAGATGGGATTTTTATGGCATACACGGTTTTACAAGGACTAAAGGAGTCATTTTTATATAAAATGCGTTTTTATGATATTTTTGGTGATAAAGGGGCCAAAAACATAAATTTTTGCATAATGGACATAAAAAATGGGCTTTTCGGCTTATTCGGCCTAAATAGTAAAAATTCCGATTTTCATGGATTAAATTGTCATTTTACACAAGTTTGAGTCTAAAATGTAAAACTTACGGTTTTATGGGTTGAAAATGCCACATTATTTGGATTTGGGCTAAAAATGCAAATTTTTCCAAAACTTGGACTCAATATGCCATTTTTATCAATTATGGGCTGAAAATGTAAATCTTTGTAAAAATGGGCCGAAAATAATATTTTATGTATATTTGGGCCAAAAATGTCAATTTCTATAAAAGTGGGCCGAAAATAATATTTTAAATAATATTTGGGCCAAAAATGTCAATTGTAATAAAAATGACAGTATTACAAAAATTAGGCCTTTTATATTATTTTGGTAAACAAATGAGCTAAGACATACAACGAAATGACAAACGAACTAAAAACATCGATTACCCGTTTATTGGGCCTAATTTATTCATTACATGTTTATTTGGGCCTTAATGGTCCATTTACTTGTTTATTGGGCCTAATATAATCATTACATCTTTATGGGGCCTTTGTGGACCATATACATGTTTCTTGGGCCTAATTTATATATCACATGTTTATTAGGCCTCGGTGGCCCTTTTACATGCTTATTGGGCATGGATTATACATTTCATGTTTATTGGGCCTTAGTGGCCCATATACATGCTTACTGGACCTAAGCTATACATTACATGTTTATTGGGCCTTAGTGGCCCTTTTACATGTCTGTTGGGCCTCGTACATTCATATACATACTCGTTGGGTTTTTCAAACATAAAACATACACGTAAACATTATATAATCTAATACAATATTCGCGTAAACTCGGTCAAGGATGTTAGTGACGGTTGACACCTCTAGAGTGTACGATCATAGCCTATAGTTATAACCAAAGTCTCCTGGCGGAAGAGCGAGAGTCTGTGTATAGATCTATACGGGGTGACTCCCCACACCTGAGATGTTCTCTACAGCTAGACTAGGCCAGTCTAGGGTGACAAACCTTACCTTAATACAAGCTGGCTCCTGAAAACGCCACGACTGGCAAATTCATCATAATCAAGTATGGTTAAAACAGTTCACCTAGACATCCTCTCCAACATAATTTTATGGAACACCTATAAAATATTGTTGATACGATAACATACATACACTGATATTCGGTCTTAGGGTTGAGACCACAACATTCTTATAAACAGAAAATATAGGATTTTCTGGGGAAATACACAGTTAAGCAATACGTTCTATTTTCAACAGATAATACAAGGTTTTTAACCGGGTTACATCTTTATATACATTCCAGAAATCGAAAACACACATGCATTAATTCTTGATTTTGGCACATCATGTTCAAATCATTTTTTTAGAAAATATCGGATTTTCTGGTGTTTTACTAACAATGCAAAACTTTTTATTCAAACATGCTTATGAACTCACCAACATTATATATATGTTGACGTTTTCAAAATAACTTGTGTTCTTAGGGGAATCATTAAGCGGAAAGGTCAGCAGGAAATGTGGAATTTATTATATTTTGTTATCATCATACATTGAATATTTTGGCTTGTAACTATGATACTATACTTGATGTAAACAATGTTGGTTGTACTTTGATATGTATGATGATGGTGTTGTCTTGTTTCAATTATATACATTGTGATGATATTACAAGATGAAGTCATGCTCAAGTCCCCAGATGTTTCCGTCGTCTGGTTCGGGGGTGTGACAAGTATGAATGAAGTTGTAATCCAATTTTAGAATGTTATAGCAGGCATTAATTTTCTTAGTTTCTTTTGTATTTGTTTCATCTTTTGTACTTCTCTATTTTATACCTCCTAGCCCATGGCTAGTTTTCTTTTTAATATTATGTATGTCTGCCGTTAAAAAAAACAATTAGAATGAAGTATTTCTCATAGAAAATGATTTCTAGCCTTTGGCTGATGTTATTTTTATTTCTTCAGATTATGTAAATGATATGATAATTATAAAAAATATATATATTTATACTAATTTTACAAAGTATTTTTCTCTAAAAATGCAAAACTTCAATTGTAATAATTATTTTTATTTTTTAAAAGTAATTTTATATTAAAAAAATTATTTTTTATATTACATAGATGGTATTTTTTATTGTTTTTCAAAATAACTTATTTTGGTTGATTTAATATTTTTTAGAAAGTAAGTGACTCAGAAAAAATGATTGTCCATCTCAAAAACAGTTTTAAAATGACTTTTTCCTTCATTTCAAAATATTTCATAGGAGATTTGAAAAACATACAAAACTTAGCTTTTTGAAAGTTATTTTAGCTTTTTAACTACAATAAAAAATAAGATTTTAAGTTGAGTTCTTTTTAAGACTTTTTTATTTTTATAGCACAAAAACTAATCTAAACATTAATATAAATAAATAAATAAATTACTCATTTTACTACCACGTAAGTCGATAAGCCTTTATACACAAAAACATTTTTTAAGTTAAGAAGGTAATCCCAAACGCCCTCGTAGTATTTAACATTTTTATCTTTGCAAACAAGATTTTATAAATGAAAAACATTTTTTAACTAGTTAAAATACATATAGTTTATATAGTAAAATGATATGAAATATATGTGTGTATAAATTTTATAATGGTAAATCTTTATTTGATTAAAAAAATCAGTTCTCTTTTAATTTATTTTTATTAGGCTTCTAATTATACGTAACAAACAGAACGTTTGATTAAATTCACTAGACATCTTATTAACAATATTTGGCTTTTGTTTCGATAAATGTTGTTTAATTGAGCAGTGGGCAACATCACACGTGAAGAAGAAAGAAAAGGTTCCTTCTGTTTTTTGTTAGCATTTTGTTTTTATTGTTTGCTTGTCTTTTCAACCTTAGATTTACATTTGTGGATATAGATAAAATATGTATTTGCCACTCACAATAACCCGTAGGTTATATCTGATATATATAGGTACGATACATACAGAGATAAACCCTAACAGATAAATCTTATCTATACAACATTTGAACATTTGAATAATATGTTCCTATCTAATCTTCTTATGTTTACATTCCTCCTCAATCATAACCGTTTCAAAGTTTAGATTGTATTTTAATCTTTCCAACATGTTTCGAGTGGCTGGCTTAGTAAACCCATCAACTACTTGATCTCCAGAAGAAATGAACCTGACATCCAGTGCACCCATAGTTACCTTCTCTCGGACAAAATGAAAATCAACCTCTATGAGTTTGGTCTGTGTTTGAAATACATGATTGGCTGTCAAATATGTTGCTCCTAAATTATCACACCGTAACACCGGTGCTCTTGGCTGACGAGCTCCCAATTCTTTAAGTAAGGACTGTATCCAAGGTGCCTCAGCTATTTCGTTTGCCAAGGCTTTGTAATCGGCCTCTGTGCTAGATCGTGACACTGTTGGTTGTTTACGAGAGCTCCACGAAATCAAGTTTGGACCTAGAAATATAGCATACCCTCCAGTTAACCAGCGATTATCTAAACATCCTGCCCAGTCTGGATCTATGAACACACTTAATAACGTGGAGTTTGATTGTTTAATTCTTAACCCAGTAGATACAGTCCCTTTAACATATCTCAAAATTCTTTTGACGGCTTCCCAGTGTAAATTGGTAGGTTTTAAAAGATATTGGCATACCTTGTTTACTACAAACGAGATGTCAGGTCGAGTGAGCGTGAGATACTGTAAACCCCCAACCATGCTTCTATATTTGAAAGCATCTTCTTGAGCAAGTGGTCTTCCATAGTTACTAGCTAGTTTTTCCGTTACAGACATACGGGTTGAAACTGTTTTACAATTCTCCATGTGGTCACGATGCAGTAAATCAATGGCATACTTGTGTTGAAGCAATGTGATTCCCCCTGAATTGTGAACTACTTCAATCCCTAGAAAATAATTCAAACGCCCGAGACCTTTAAGTGGAAAGGAAGAAGACAACGCATAGACAAGCTTATTTACCACCTTTTTGAATAAACCAACAATGATTATATCGTCAACATAGACCAAAATGTAAATAAGAACTCCACCATGATTGAAGAGAAATAAGGAAGTATCGGCCTTGGAAGATTGAAACCAAGATGATGCAGTTTTTCACTAAGTCGGGAGAACCAGGCATGGGGCGATTGCTTAAGACCGTAGATTGCTTTTTGAAGCTTGCACACATAATAAGGTATGTTGGAATCTTCAAAACCAGTGGCTGACTCATGTATACGTCTTCATGTAGAAATTCATGAAGAAATGCATTGTTGATGTCGACTTGGCAAAGATGCCACTTGCGAGAAACAGCCAGAGACAGAATTAGTCTTACCGTTACGGGTTTTACAACGGGACTAAACGTTTCTTGACAATCAATACCATACCGTTGAGTGAAGCCACAAGCAACCAAACACGCTTTGTGCTTGTCGATGGAACCATCTGGATGTTGTTTAACCTTAAAAATCCATTTGCAGCCAACTATATTTACACCATGTGGTCTGGGAACAAGAACCAATGTGTTGTTTGCATGGAGAGCATCATATTATGTTTTCATTTCTTCTTACCAAGCTAGATCAGACAGAGCTTGCTTATGAGAAGTGGGGAGTAGTGAAAAATGCCCTTCTGTTTGGATTGTACATAATGGAGCCATCATTATAATGTTTAGGAAACACTTTACCTAGTTGACCACAAGTAACTGCACCTGAGGGAGCAGCTGTTGAGATCGGAATAGTAACTATAGTTACTGGTGATGACTGTGCAGGAGTAACCGGTTCAGGAGAGACCAGTTCAGATGAGGTTGCTGGTGTCTTTCTGGTGGCATTGGGGAATCTTGTGTCACATTTGGCTATGTCGAAACGATGTTTTCATTGGTTTGAAAGCCTTGAATCAACAGTAATGGAGTCGTAGTTGCATTGTAATTATTAGTGGACATCATAGATAAATCATGGTTAGTCATATGATCATTTAAAAGAGTCGGTTCAGACTGAGGAAACGACACAACACTTGAGTTTGGGAGAGAAACAGTTGTATTAGATGAGTCAGCAAATGGAAAAAATGATTCATCAAAAACAACATCACACAAGATATAGACACGACCGGTGCTTCTATCCAAGCATTTGTAGACTTTGTGCATTGAGATGTAACCAAGAAACACACAAAGTTTTGATCTAAATTCGAGTTTTCGCGTGTTATATTTACGTAGACTTGGCCAACATGCACACCCAAAATTCCGAAGAAACGAGTAGTCAGGAGTGATTTTGAGCAATCAGGTAATGGTTGCAAGATTTTTTGTGACACAACTGGGTGAACGATTTATCAAATAACAGGCAGTCAAGAATGCTTCATCCCAAAAACGCAAGGGAAGAAAAGAGTGGGCTAGGGGAGCTAGACATGTTTCGACAAAATGTCGATGTTTTCTCTTGGCTATACCATTTTGCTGAGACGTGTGTGGGCAAGACACATGGTGCGAGATACCTATTCTTTGAAAATATTGATGGAGTTTGTAATATTCACCTCCCCAATCGGATTGTATAGCACGAATTTTAGCATTCAAAAGTCTTTCAACATGATTTTGAAAGTTATAGAAAATTTGCTCAACATCATATGTTCTTTTAATGAGATATATCCAGGCATAATGACTGTAATCATCAACAAAGCTCACATAATATTTAAAACCACCACTAGACACTTGAGTAGGTCCCCAAACATCCGTGTGAACCAACTCAAGTGGAAAAGAAATAACACGAATAGAGTTATTGTATGAGAGTTGATGACTCTTCCCTTTTTGACACGCATCACAAATAGAAAAATTTCTATCAAAAGAACATCCTAAATTATTAGACCTCAAAATAGACTTGACTACTGTTGAAGACGGATGACCAAGCCTTCGGTGCGAGTGAGAAGATGAGACACGAACACTAGATGAAGCAAGGTGAGGTGCTGGAGATTGCTTGAATGACACCGAATAGAAACCACCCTGGCTTTTACCGACTAGAAGGATTTTCTTCGTGAGTTTGTCCTTAACAAAGAAAGCATTGGTGTGAAATTCAATAAAAACATCGTTATCATAAGCAAGCTGGTAAGCAGAAAGAAGATGTTTGTTTATATTTGGGACACATAAAACATTTTTTAGAACAAGGGGTTTTCCTAAACCGAATATTCTAGAATGACCAATATGAGCAATGTTCAAACCTATGCCATTTGCAACCTGCACTTGATCCTTGACAATGTAACGTTCTTGGACAGACAACCGATCTAGATCACTGGTGATATGATCTGTAGCCCTAGTGTCAATGTACCAATTTGGATCTCCATTGTAAGAACCTGTAGTGACACTATTACCCCCACAATAATCATCAGCTTGATAAGCATGATTAAACCTGTTTCGACAGTTGAGTGCACTGTAACCAGGTATGAAACAGACTTGACATCTTGGACCACCATTGCTTCTGCCTCGGCCACGTCCACGACCTCTGTTTGATCCTGCCCCACGGTAATTGGACCGTTTGTTATTGTTGGAGTTATTTGAGTTTCATCGCGATTTATTTGAACGTTGGTGAGTCACGCTATTTGCTGAAGAGGTGAACTCAGTCATGCTATTAGTAGTAGTGGCTTGCGCTTCATGAGCTATTAGATAAGAGTAAAACTCAGGTAAAGTTACCTTATGCTGATCACTGAGGACTGTGATGGCAGTGAACAGATCTTCGTGACCTGGTCCTAGGTCAGCTAGTATATAGCCAATAACCTCCTCATCAGTCATGGGATGCCCAATGTTCGCCATTATGTCAGCAAGTGTCGTCATTTTTTTGATAATATTCAGATGCACTCAAATCTCCTTTCCTGATTGTTAATAGTTGAGTGTATATTTGTATAGAGTTATCTCTATGTTGTGCTGAAAACATAGTGTGGAGAGCAGTCCACAGTTGACTTGAAGTATCTATGCA
This sequence comes from Lactuca sativa, assembly GCF_002870075.4. Classification (NCBI taxonomy): domain Eukaryota; kingdom Viridiplantae; phylum Streptophyta; class Magnoliopsida; order Asterales; family Asteraceae; genus Lactuca; species Lactuca sativa. The sequence goes on from NC_056631.2 coordinate 115,551,695, forward strand.
TCGTGTGACTTGAGCCAACATTTCTTCTGTCATGGAAAACAAAAGGCCACCAATAATTACTTGATCTTGTACCATCCATGAGTTATATGCGGGATTGACAGTTTCCCATGCTTCAGCACCAGCCCTTGTTGTTACTTTGGCAGAAGGAGATTCAATTGAACCATCGAGATAACCAAATAGCTGAACACCCTTAAGAATGGGCATCACTTGGGCTTTCCAAAGCAGGAAGTTTGATCGATTTAGCTTACATGTGATAGCTATGGCGATCTTGGAGGAATTGATGTTTGAAGCAGAAGTAGACATGGTGAGACTGGAAAGGGATACCAACGGCCGAAGATGAAAGGAAGAAAGATAGGAACAAGAGCCCTAGGATAAGCTCTGATACCAAGATAAAATATGTATTTGCCACTTAACTCATAGGTTATATCTGATATATATATATATATATATATATATATATATATATATATATATATATATATAGGTACGATACATACAGAGATAAACCCTAACAGATAAATCTTATCTATACAACATTTGAACATTTGAATAATATGTTCCTATCTAATCTTCTTCTGTTTACAGATATAACTCGCCTTTTCTTTTGTTTTGGGTGTTGCATCTTTGGAGTTGATAGTATGATATTGATACCTTAACTTTTTGAGTTCATCATTATACACATGGTTGATATTGAACATTACAACCATGTTTTCTTATTTCATGGTAACATGTCGTCTTTCCTTATCGGTTCACATAGTATATAACCAATTGTTATGGAATAGTAAACATATTTTACTTAATATCATCCAACTCCTTTATCACACTTTTTTCTAGGCAGTTATCATGGTCAAAAAGAAAATATCGGTCAAGGTCTGATATTCGAAATATATGTTATCGACTTATCACGGTGGTACACCGAAGGTCAAGACTCATGAACCACAACCTCTCATTTGTCACAGAATCAGAGGTGAAACTAAACTTAAAAAAAAACAAACAAACAAACAAACAAAAATTTTCAACTTGGAACTTGGAAGGAAGGAATGGAATGAAATAAATAATGTCTTTGTAATTGAGTGATGACAATTGGTGGATGGATACCAATGTGTGTGTGTGTGTCAGTAGACAAATACAACCCCATCCATTTCATATTTTGGTTTAAAATAGACAATGGGCTAGCCTGGTTATGTATTTTGCTTAAAAATTAACCCAAAATATATAACTAAAAATATCACCTGAAAAACCAAGATAACGATATTTGAATATCGATGATATCTTCATCTATATCGGTGCAATTCTTAGGACTGCTATTTTGGACTGAGATTCTTAACCAATATTGTACAACCTAATTTCACAAATATTTCTTCTTTCCTTTATGCTTGTGCATAAACAAACACATTTTCATTTCTAAACGTTAAAAGCCATCATCCCCTACTCCTATAATTATAAGTCTAAACAATGTTCACAAAATTTCAATATGAAGATCCAAAAACATGCAGTGGAATCTTTTCATGTTTATATTCACCATAAAAATCCCTTACCGCATTTAACAAACACAACATCAAACATGCATTACAACACAAAACACACCCCAGTTGAAACCTCATATGTAGATCAATGTATGTGTAAATTGTAATTAATAGAAGAAATATCATTTCACCTTCAAAATTCTTGTTATAATTATAGTGTATAGATTTCTCCTTGGTATGTTGCTTCCACAGCCTCAGTTTTCTCCATCAACTATAATATGTTTGTGTTCATACACATTTAAAAGAACCCAAAATAACACAATTTTTATTGAAACATGACATCAGCAATGTGTCCCTTAGCCAAGTACATACAACCTACAATATTAATTTAAATTTCATCACTTTCTTGCGACTAAATCTTTAGATTTTGCTACTATTGCTCCACCTATCCCCCTTTGCCAATTTCTCAAAGAGATCATGAGATAGACTCGTACTTGGCTTTAAGAAAAATGCTGAAGTTTTAAGCTACACAATGTGTCTTGTCGTTGACTAAAGACTCAAAAGTCAAAATGGAAAGACGGGCAATGTTGGATCCATAATAATTTTTCTTCCAGCTGTAATATGTCAATGACATGAATTATAGAAATTGGAATATAGTTTTTTTAAATAAAAAGAATGTTCAAGCTTGTTGCATTAAATAGAAAAATGAAAGTTCATTACTTTATTATAAAAATATTCTGAAAGTACAGTTTGTTTAAATTGGTTACGTTAATGGAAAATTATTCAACTGCTACCCTTTTATTTGTTAGTAAGTACACAATCTAATCATTTACTTATCAATAACATTACAAATATTGGACTTCATCATTTCTTCTATAAATTATTAAACATAATTAATTTATCAACCAATGTTTCTTGTAATTCAACAAAATAAAAGGAGTACAAGAAACCATATCTACCCAAAAATACATAATTTAATTTGTATATATTTATTTCCAATTTTACCCAAGATCTTCGCCAGCTGTTAAGAGGTCTAATATTTAACAGCTCATGACTTTTTTTTCTTCCCTTTTTTGGAGGGTAATTCTGACTAAATACTCATCCTACCAAAAATAAATCAAAAATCAAAAATCAAATCCAAGCAATTTATTTATTAACTAAAAATATCATGATTCAACTGCTGAATCTTTAGCTGAATAGCATAAATTAGCAGCCTCCAACACACCTATTGGGCTCTTTGTCATTGATGTCAATGTACCACTCGTTAAGCTCATTGTACAACCACCACTCAACTCTTTCAACAATTCTACACATTCAAGAACCCTTTCCTACAAAAACCCATCTTTATGTCAACACAAGAAAATGTTCAAGCACTACTACTAAAGAAACAGGGCTTTTCTTTCATGGAAATATGACCAAATGTACAACCTTTATTGCACAAGATACAGCTCTACTGATATTTACGAATTATGACACGGGAAAAGGTTCTACTGACTTGTATCTTGTGCAATGAAAGTTGTACATTTAACCGATTTTAAGTATCAATGTACATTACCTTATTAACATGTAGAAACAGTGAACAAAATTGTGTTGATCCCACGACATAAATTGCTACTGCTGCTGCAATCTCAGAAGGTCTAAATTTCAAGAACTCCATCCCTACATTGTAAATTTACGATTTTAACCCTCATTGCTTCATTCAAGGATTATGAGATGAATCGAAAAAGACATCATTTTTACCTTTCATTAAGCATAAGATTAATTGGGTTGATCTCAAAATCGTAGATTTGGAAGTGGGTTGACCATCTTTGACTTTCTCAAGAAAAATATCAATGAAAGAGAATGGAGTCACTGCTTGCATTCTCCATTTCAATGTCGTCAACACAAGCATCTCCATTTTCTGAATGGTTTTTGCTTCAAACACAAATCTTGATCCACCCATCTGCAAATTCAATCGAAAATCCAACTCCATGGTCAAAATTATATTACTCCACAAAGAAAGTCAACAACTTTAGTCAAAATAGGATCTTGACCTGTAAATCTAGAATGAGAGGTACTTCAGTTTCTTCCATTTTTGCTGCTAATGATAAACATGCAACAGCTAGCAACTGCATCATCCAAACTTTGTCCTAATAACAGGAATTGTTTCATTTTAGTCAACAAATTGAATGTAATATAATAAATTAATCATATCTTCTTATAAAAAATATTAAAACTTACAGGCAATTCATAAACAGCAAGGAATCTGTCCAAGTAATTTACTGATAAATACGCACTTAGGGGTCCAAAATTGAAATGAGCATGAACCTGGTCAAAATAAATCAATGAAAGTTAAGCAACATATGATTTTCGTTTCTTTTTTTGGTTTCATACAAGTAGAGATTAATCCCAGATAATTAAAATCGCTAAAAAAAACTCTTTACTTTATAAAAAAGGTTGAAAATGTCAGATCGAAAAGAATTCGATGGAGGATTTAGAAGAAGAAAAACAAACCTTCGTAATCCAATTAACGGCGTCTTGTCTTGCAACCAAATCCATGTTACCATTCTTCAGTTTGTTCAAATAATCAAAAAAATCCACAAATTGTTCACATTCTTTTTCAATTAGCAAATCCAAACACTCATCACTTCGTAAAGGAAAATCAATAACACATTGCTCTGTTTCAGGATTGTTGATAAATCTCTGATTTTGATTAATATTTTGATAATTTCTATGATCCAATAACATATCGAAATCATCGTTGTCGTCGTCGTAACATATACTGTCATTTTCTTCTGCACACAGTAAACTTGATGCCAAGTAATCAAGACTGGGCGCCATTTCAAAATCCCTTAAGACAAGATGAGTTTTATTGATTTAAAGAGCAAATATACAGCAAGGTTGGAAATGGATCAAAAACTGCAGATGCGGGTTTTTAGGGGAGTGTGCTGTAGAAACTTTAAAAGACGGATTGCGGAAGAAAAATGCATGAAGCAACCTCTTTTGCTTTCGGTTTCTCTCTCTAAACAGAAGATGAGTGAAATCATAACCAAAGAACAAGGCTTATGTAGAGGATAATGGTAGCAATTGGGTCAGAGTTTTGGGGTTTTAGGGAATATATACTGTGAGAGAGAGAGAGAGAGAGAGAGAGAGAGAGAGAGAGAGAGATGTAATACTTTGGATTTTTTTTTTTTTTTTTTTTTTTTTTTTTTTTTTTTTGGTTTGGGAGTAGATATAAAATGATAGTAATATTTTGGATAAATTTATAAAATAGTTTCAAACTAATTTTTTTCTTAAGAATCGTTAAATTAATTTGGTGTTATTTATAAACTCACATAAAATATTAAAATTATTATGTAAATTAATCCAAAATATTGAGATTTTTATATAAAAATTATTTTCTGTTTTTATTATTTTATTGAATACACAAATAAATATATATTTTTTTTAAATTTGTTATTATTAACATTATTAAATAACTGCATATATAAATATATTTTAAATAGATATTTATACATATAATAACGTATTTATATGTAAAAAATACATATAAATATTTTTATACTTTAAAAACGTTTTGATTTTTTTTAATTTAAACGTATTTATACGTTGTTGAAAAAAAAAGAACTGAATGATGATAAAACATATCGGTACAACGAACAGACCATATCATGTTTAAGTATGATGGAATAGAAAGATATGATAGACAGACGACCATACTCAGACTAGTTTTTTTTCTCAACGTGTGTGTGTGTGTGTGTGTGTGTGTGTGTGTGTGTGTGTGTGTGTATATATATATATATATATATATGTGTGTGTGTGTGTGTGTGTGTGTGTGTGCGTGCTTATAAAAACAATTTTATAATTCTTTTTTTTTTTATTTAAACGTTTTTATATATGTGAAGATAAGTTTTTGGTGATATGAAGATTATGTGGGCTTATGTGAAGATGATGATAAAGATTGACGTGAAGGCACTCCTGACCTTAAGTATTTTGAAGATTGATCTCTCGTATTCTTTTTACCATAGAGACCTGCTTTTGGTTACTTTATATGATCAAATCTTTGGTATAAATCATGTCAATTAGGCAAGCTAAGTATGGTCGTCTGTCCACAATATTTAAGCATGGCTTGGTGTGAGTATGATCGTCCGTCTACCATACTTAGCATGTTGAGTATTGTCGTATGTCCACCATACATCTCTAGTCCACCACACTTAAGTGTGACATGGTCCACCATATTTAAGTATAGCTTGGTCTGTGCGTTGTACCAAATTATTCTATCATCATCCAGTTCTTTTCTTAACAACGTATAAATACGTTTAAATGAAATAAGAACTTTCAAAATGTTTTTAAGTTATAAAAAAATATAAATACGTTTTTCATAAGGGACGATTAGGTTTAAAAACAAACAGATTTCTTCCAGAATCATCTGATATTGAGAAGGCTGATAACAAGAAAAGCAAACCTTAGTAGAAATAAGAGAGCTTCCAACGTTGAACATAACACAAGTGCAACAACATAAATGTTAGATCATTTGATTTTTTTTGGGCAGACGATAGAATCAATTCTTTTGTAGAGAGAGAATAAGAAGGTGTGTGTGGCAAATAGAGAGGAAGATGTTAGAAATTTGGGTATAGAAAGGTTTGGAAATTCTGAGAATCGTGTTAAACACTTTCAGATTAAAGTATTTGGGTGGTACTCCCAATATTCTTTAATCGGATAATACTCAGAGAGACATGAACAGAGAGTGTTTTGATGATGTTTTGGTATGTACCAGAAATGAGACCAAAACCGACTTTTCCATCTCTGTCTGAAAACTGTAATATGACAGTTTCAAACTGTCATAAAACCATAAAAACTGACATAAAACGGATATTTGGATAAGGGTCAAACCAATGGTCAATTCCCTGAAAAAAACCGATTTTCGACCCCAGCTAAGGGCTCTGTCCCTTGGACGCCGCTAGGGGCTGCCGCCCTGGACCCCCGTTCATTTTGGGGTTTCGCCCCTAAATGACAGTGTACTTTAAAACTTGATCAAACTTAAACAAGTGTGTACTCCACACATTCCTTACTTATTTAATATTTATCAACATCACTTTTTGTCAACAAATTAATCCCATTACACTTAAATAACATTGATGATAACAAATCACCAACAAGTCTCCCCTATTTAAGTGTAATCTTGATTAACTTAAAATGAAACATAACACCAACAAACTGATACATAAATGAAATGTCGTGACGATTGAATTTCACATTAGTATATTATACAATCCACATATTCGAATATCATGGTGTCACTAAGGATTGAACCCTTTCTATCCATAGTGAATACATGAAGATAATACACACAAAAGTTTACATTCTCATAAGCTCTGACTTGACACTATATTTTACTTGCTTGTGTACCATCCTTCAATAAGCATATCAAAGCCAAGTCCTAACTTCTTGAAGCAGCTAAAATTCATGCTTATATAGGTAGTTCTTTTATTCTTGCACCTGCAAATCCAATTTTTCAAAAGAACTATTAAGAATATAAAGTCAACCTCTTTTACTTGCAGTACTGAACACATACCTTGGGATGATGATAATAATGTGTTCCAATCTTCGAATATCAATCTTTCCACATTGAATTCAACATCTAATATTACATTTGATGGGAATTGGGTATCTCAATATAAAAGATTTTAAGTGGACTTTAAACCTATCCCTACAGCCGCCTTGTGCACAAGATCTCTTGCTAACCCTTTGGTTAGATGATCCTCTAAATTCAACTGAGTTCTTACAAACTCCACAGATATCACACCAGTCATGATGAGCTCACGAATCATGTTATGTCTAACACCTAAATGTCTAGACTTTCTATTATACACTTGACTATAAGCCTTAGCCAAGGCTGCAACACTATCACATCTGATAGAAATGGTAGATATCAGTTTGGGCCATAATGGAATTTCATAAATCAAATTTCTTATCCACTCAGCTTCTTTACCAGCAGCATACAATGCAACAAACTCAAATTCCATGGTTGAGTTAGTAATACAAGCCTATTTTTTTGGATGCCCAATAAATGGCACCTCCTCCAAGAAGAAACACCCAACCACTAGTAGAGGGGTGATCCTCTAAGTTGTTAATCCAGCTGGCATCTGAATAACCTTCCAAAATAGAAGGATATCCACTATAAGTTAAACCATAATTCATGATCCCTTTCAAATACTTGAGCACTCTAGTCATACCTTGTCAATGATGTATACAAGGATTACTAGTATATCTACTAAGCCTTCCCACAACATATGTGATATTAGGCCTAGTACTAATCATAGCATACATTAGACAACCAATAGACCTTGAGTATTCAAGTTGAGACACTGGAGATCCTTTATTAGGTAGAAGCTTAAGACTAGGATCTATAGGAGTGCTAACAAAAGAACAATTCTAGAAATTAAACTTTTTCAATATCTTCTCAATGTAATGAGATTGACAAATTGAAATCCCATTATTTCCTTGTTTAATTCTTATACCAAGAATTACCTCAGCCTCCCCCAGGTCTTTCATTTCAAAACTAGATGATAAGAATTTCTTAATTTCATTAACTTCTTCTAAATCACTACCAAAAATCAACATATCATCCGCATATAAACAAATCATGACTCTTTTACCAGAAGTATCAAATTTTCTATATACACACTTGTCAGATGTGATGTATGCTTACCCTCTTTAGGATGTGTATTGGGTTGAGATTTTCCTATAAATAGGAAGTGAGTAGCTCTCATTTATGTAAGAACCCACATGAGAGATTAGTCTAGTGAGATAAATATTACAAGACCCACTTTGTAATTACTTTCTAGACTAATGAGAGTTTAAACTGTTTTATTTACTTCTTGTGTTCTTAATATTGTTTGATTCATATAATCATTACATTTCCACATTTGTTATCATTCAAGGGATCTTACACTTGTTAGATGTAGGTCTTTTTATATATTACATCCGACTTCAGTTTTAATTTTTGAAGTCTTTTTTATTCAACTTTGATGTTAAATATTTTTGTTTATGATATATGTGTTGGATAAGGTGTCTAAGTCCATAACTTTATTTGGTATATACTTGACCCGACCCGGCATGGTCCATTTGGGTTGCACTTCACCCAAACTATTTATGGTTAAACCTATGAGAATTGTATGCTTATGATTAGTTAATATATTATAAGTTATAATATATTAATATGAAATCATATTATTTTAATTAGTATTGATCATAAATTAATTTAGAATTAATTTGGTGATAAAAAAGGTGACTAATTAAACATGGGCTCTTGTATTTATATAAGTGTTGGCTAATACTCATTTGGAACGGGCTTGGCATGCATGGGAGTCCATGGATTGCCCATGGAGCTTTTAACCCATGGATCCTTAGAAAGGAAGAGTCATGGGTATTAGGGTTTACATGGATGTAACCCTAATCCTCCACACTATATAAAGGAGCTTAAGATGCTTGAAATGACACTAGTTGTGTGTGTGCAAAGAGGTGGTCGATTTCTATAAGCAAGCATACACTCTCATAAGGTTTTTCCAAGTTTGTGGTGATTTGTGATCTCCATTTGAGGCATCCACATTATTGGTTCTACGCTCTCAAACCTCAAGAATTAACTCACAAATTGAAAGGTATGTAATTCTTCTAGCCATTATGTTTAATGTTCCCCATGCCGTGCTAGATAGGTTATGAACCTTGGAAAAATCAAAGTTGCATGTATTCATAGTAAAACATAGATCCAAGGTTTTAGGGCTGTATGACCACCTTAGGAGTGTTAGTTTGCTCAAAACCCAACAGTGGTATCAGAGCTTAAGATTGTTTTCTTGAATACTTGATGCAAACTGTTGAAAAGTCACAAAATTGAGATGTCTGGGCAGTGGACTCGCCGAGTCCATGGGGGGACTCGACGAGTCCTAGTACAAACTCATCCTACTCGTCGAGTAGGTTCGTGCACTCGACGAGTAGGAGGCACAACATGCTATTTTTCGACTTTTGCTGCTGGAAACAGACTAGAAACATTACCCTTAACTGTTTTGATGTTTTAAAACCTATTTTTGATGGTGTAATGGTTGTTCTAATCCATTTACAATGGCTACTATCAAAATTCCATGTTTATATGTGTTCATATGTTCTTGAAATTTTGATATGAAGATTCATGTTCTTATGAGTTATTGTTAGATCATAGGAATTACTTGCTAAATTGTTTAATGATTAATTCATGATCAATTATGTGTTTTAATGGAATCCATAATTTATCCTCAAGTTATGGATTTTCAAAAGTCACCTCTTTTAATGAACATTTAAACACATAAGTTACATAAAAATGAAGAGTCTTCACTTTTATGAACCCTTAACTCATAAGTTATGAAATGAAAAGTTTTGAAGAGTTTCAAAACTTGCCCTCAAGTTTTGGTAATTGTAAAGACACCCACACTTTAAATTCCAACCCTTGCGATTTTAAAAATTAAAATTCAACCCTCATAATATTATAAGATTAATGGTTAATATATATATATATATATATATATATATATATATATATATATATATATATATATATATATAAGATCAAGTCGTTTTACCATTAGTAGGCCTCATTCACGAAGCCGGTCTATAAGGGGTATAAGGTTGTTGCCTATAAAATGACACCTTAATGGGTGTCCACTCTCACCCACCGCTTCCTTGATCGGTGGAGGGTCGTTAGCCGAACGGGTAGGGCAATGACTTTAATTCTCATTAAAAGTATAATGATTATTATAAAGTAACTAAATGTTTTAGTAATCCCAATCTTAGTTACTTTAGGAAAATGTGAATATGGTGTTAACCCATGAAATTCACACTTTGTACCTTACCAAGTCGTTCGTGGAGCGTGTGTGGTTAACCGGCACACTAACTTGGACTAGTAAGGATAACAAATGGTGACTTAATGTTTATCATAGATTGGTGGAGCGTGTGTGGTTAACCGGCACATCGATTAGGTGATAATATTAAGGGTACCAAGTGAATTTGCATGGTTATTCACACCTTGTTTTGTGATCCTCGGCATCACAGTCACAAAACTTGAAGGGCACGTTCGAAATTGAAACATGCCTTGAAAAGTTCAATGAATCTCAAAAGAATCTAGGAGTTTCAAACCAATTAAACCTAATAATTCATTTCGTTTTCATGGTGGAAATTGGTGAATCGTCATTCACCTACCTTCAAATATGTTACAGCTTAGATTACAACATCCCTCTTCTAAGTTATAATATATTGTGTTGGGTCGTAGCCTTAATATTACATTTGGGTGTCTTATTAAGGACTCTATATATCTAATCTAAACTTGTCCTTCTTCTTTTTCAGATGTCTTCCAACAATGCTTCGGGTTCTAACCTTACTGGCTCATTCTCTCTCATGAACCTTCGGGTTCTAACAATGCTTCAGGTTCCAACTTTATGGATTAGATCCGGAACATCAGGATGGTCACTCGTTACGAGGACAAGAAATATGTCCTCGACAAGGAGCTTAAAGATCTTGAGCCTGCTGCAACTCCTGAGGAGGTCGCTGCATATGAGGCACATGAAAGAGATGCTACAAAAGTGGCATGCATCATGATGGCCACTATGACAGCTGAGCTCTAAAAGTCCTATGAGAACTACTATCCTTTTGAGATGCACCAGGATTTGATGGACCGCTACCATCAAAGTGCTCGTCAAGAGCGATATGAAATCGTCTCCTCCATCATAACAAACCAAATGAAGGATGGTGAAACCATCACGGGCCACATGCAGAAAATGCAAAGGTATGTGGACCATTTGCAGAAATTGAATGTGAACTTCCCTAAGGAGTTGGCAATTGACATAATTTTGCACTCCTTATCTTCGTGTTATGATCAATTATGCATGACATACCACATAAACAAGGTGGAAGTCACACTCAGCAAGCTTCAAGGACTTCTGAAGATCGTCGAAAGTGGTCTTAAAAGTAAGTCGGTTGTTTCTACTCCTACTCTTACAGCTACCCTAGTTTTGGCTATCGGGTAAGGTAAAGGGAAGAAGAGGAAGACCCGTTCGAAGGGTACCAAGGGAAACTATCTTGATGGCTCCTCATCAAGTGGAACCAAAGGTGGTTCTGCTACTCCTTCTGCCATCCCTAAGGATGTTGAATGCTTCTATTGCTAGAATAAGGGGAAGCGAAACTGCCCAAAGTACTTGCAAGATGTCAAGGATGGGAAAGTGTAACCATCCCAAGTAGGTATTTACACTATATTGTCTAATAACTCACCATATTCTAATTCTTGGGTTCTTGATACAGGTTGCGGTATTCACATTTGTTGTGACTTGCAGGGACTAAGAAGAACTGAGGATGTGGAGCACAGAAAGATAAACTTAATCATGGGGAACAAGAAGGTTACACCTGTTACCAAGATTGGAGTTTATACTTTGTCGCTAGATATTGGGTTAAAGTTAGATTTGAATAAATGTGTTTACTTGTCTGAAATGGCGAGGAATATTATTTGCTTTCATAGTTTGTACAAACAAGGGTTTGCCTTTTCTTTTGATAATGAAATTCGTAGTATTAATGCTTTCTTTAATAATGTTCTTTATTTTAAAGCGTTACCTTGTGATGGTGTGTATGAAACTGTGTCGGTTGTAGGTAACCTAGGAAATAATGTGTTGTGTATTGATTCTTCTAGTAGCATGGATAAAGCATCATTATGGCACTGTCGTCTTGGACGTGTAAACAAGAAATGCATAAGCCAACTCCAAAAGGATGGAGTTTTGGAGTCATTTGACCTAAAGTCAGATGATAGTTGTGAATCCTGTTTGCTTGGAAAAATGAAAAAATCACCCTTCAATGGTTCTTGTGAAAGGGGTGAGGGTTTGTTGGACCTTATACATACCGATGTATGTGGACCCTTCAAAACTGCCATAAGGGATGCTAATCCCTACTACCTGAATTTTACTGATGATTATAGTAGATATGGGTATGTCTACTTAATCAAGCATAAGTCAGAAACTTTTGATAGGTTTAAAGAGTTTATATAGGAAGTAGAAAATCAATTGGGAAGGAACATTAAGATGCTTCGATCCGACCAAGATGGTGAGTATCTTAGCACAGAGTTCCTCGACTATCTTAAGGAGTGTGGGATTGTCTCACAATTGACACCTCCCAGAACACCACAGTTGAATGGTGTGGATGAAAGGCATAATCGGACCTTGTTGGACATGGTTCGCTCTATGATGAGCCGAACTTCGCTACCAAACTCTTTTTGGGGGTATGCCTTAGAGACTGCCACCCATATCCTTAATCTGGTCCCTACAAAGAAGGTTGCAAAAACACCTCATGAGATGTGGACTGGGAAAGCTCCCAACTTGGACCACATCAAGATTTGGGGTTGCGAGGATTTTGTGAGACACGAGACTCACGATAAGCTCTAACCTCGAAGTGAGATGTCTATTTTCATCGGCTACCCACAGAAATCCTTTAGTTACCTCTTCTACAGACTCAGTGAGAATGTGGACTTTATGGCAAGGAGAGGAGTCTTTCGTGAACGAGATTTCATGAGCCAAGGAAACAGTGGGAGGCAAATTGACCTTGAATAACTTCAAGAGTCAAGTGGTGAAGGAACCTCAAATCCTAGCAATCAACCTGAGGAGGAAACTCCAGTTGATCTGACTGATGAGTCTGTACATATGAGGCGTTCCACGAGAGTTAGGAATGCACCTGAGCATTACTATGGTTTCCATATTACTGCAGAAGGTGACACACTTATCAGTGATAGTATACTGGTAAATCTGGATGAGCTTAACAGCTACACGGAAGCCATGGCAGGCCCTAAGGCTGCTAAATGGAAAGAGGCTATAGACAGAGAGATACAATCCATGTACGACAATCAAGTTTGGAACTTGGTTGACAGTGTATCAGGTCGTAAGATAGTTGGGTGCAAGTAGATCTTCAAAAAGAAGACCGACATGGATGGTAATGTACACACTTATAAGGCGCGACTGGTTGCAAAGAGTTTTTCTCAAACTCCAGAAGTTGATTTTGATGAGACCTTTTCACTGGTAGCAAAGATTAAGTCTATTAGGGTTATGTTATCCATTGCTGCATTTCATGACTATGAAATATGGAAAATGGATGTTAAAACCGCTTTCCTTAATGGGAAGTTGGCTGAGGATGTTTACATGAGTCAGCCAGAGGGTTTTGTCAGTACAGAGCACCCGAATAGAGTGTGTAAGCTTGAGAAATCCATCTATGGATTGAAACAAGCACCTCGCAGATGGAATCTTTGTTTCGATGAGAAAGTCAAAGAGTTTGGATTTTCAAGAAGCGAAGATGAGTCTTGTGTTTATGTCGGAGCTAGTGGGAGTATAGTTAGCTTCTTGGTGTTGTATGTGGATGACATACTGCTCATAGGAAACAACATCCCAACTTTGCAGGAAATGAAGTCCTGGCTTGGGAAGTGTTTTTCTATGAAGGGCCTTGGAGAGGCTGCCTATATCCTAGGGATAAGGATATTAAGAGATAGGAGTAAAAGACTAATTGGACTTCGTCAGAGTACCTACTTGGAAAAGCTGTTGAAAAGGTTTAACATGCAAAATTCCAAGAAAGGAGAATTACCGATCCAAAGCAATGCCAAACTGAGCAAGACTTAGAGGCTGAGTACAGAGGCTGAGATACCAGAGATGAGTTGATTGCCATATGCTTTTGTTGTTGGCTCGATCATGTATGTTATGACTCTTACCCGTCCTGATGTGGCCTTTGCTTTGAGCATGGTCAGCAGATATCAAGGGAACCCTGGCAAGGCTCATTGGACTGCGGTAAAGAATATTCTCAAGTACCTTCGAAGGACTAAGGATTGGATTCTTACCCTTGGTGGGAGTGATGACTTGAGAGTAGTAGAGTATAGTGATGCTAGTTTTCAGACTGATAGGGATAACTTACGCTCTCAATCGGGCTGGGTCTTTACCCTAAATGGAGGGGCAATCACTTGGAAGAGTTCCAAAAAGGAGACAGTAGCTGATTCAACTTGTGAATCAGAGTATATTGCAGCGAGTGAAGCGAAAAAGGAGGCGATATGGCTGAAGAACTTCATCGGAGACCTTGGATTTGTACCAGCTATTAAGGAGCCTATGGAGATTTTTTGTGACAGCAATAGTGTGGTTGCGTTAGCTAAGGAACCGAGAGATCATGGCAGATCCAGACACGTTGACAGAAAATATCACTTCATAAGAACAAGATAGAAGAAGGACTCCTCGTGGCAAAGAGGGTATCATCAGAGGATAATCATGCAGATCCCCTCACGAAGGGACTGACGAGGGTTAGGCACTTACAGCATGTGAGGCGCATCGGGATGAAGGATGATATTAGTTTTACAGATTAGATAACTGTTTCTGAAACTTGTAATATGTAATCGACAGTTGACGATGAATAAAAGGTGTATTTATTTATGAGTAAGGTGTTACTGTCTTTGTCAATTATTTACTATTGTTTCATCTTTGCATGTTTTGACTTCCAGAATAAATTACTTTATTCAAACTTCCACAGTCGGTCATACGCTGGAAGTAGGTATGAATTAAGACTGTCATGAATAGGGATTGTAGATGACTAAAGGTGTTTAGCCATAGCAATGGTTGCTACAAGATTCACGAGTGCTCATAAGTTTTGAGTATTGGAATAAACCCACGCTCACTGGCATCACTTCATGGAATTTATCTCGAGTGACCGTGAGACGGTAATATCATATAGGTCTTCAAACCTAGAGATATGACTTGTTGCCTGTGAGTTGGTTATACATTGATTATGCGTAAACGCATTGGTAACTCGATGTTATAAAACGTGTCTTTGTGTATAATTCAACAAGAAGTAGAACAAGCATATGAGTTGAAGTTTATCTGTTCCTTCTTTGATTAGAAGCGATATTTGGGCCCCTAGATGATTTTGTGTTGACCCATGTATCGGGCCCGGTCAGAACTAAGTTGATGTGTTCAATTAAGTTCTATGTCAAACAAATTGGGAAATCGAGAAACAGACTGCTAGACAATACGACATTGTTCCATGTATTTGTCCGACTGATATCTAGAACACAGGATTAGATGATCACTTATCTAAAATGGTGCTTATTAGTTCAACAAAGTTTTTAGAGCTACGATTGATGGTTGGTTCCTGAAGTAATATAGGTAAATATAGTTATTAGACTTATCCAAGTGGGAGACTGTTGGATAAGGTGTCTAAGTCCATAACTTTATTTGGTATATACTTAACCCGACCCGACATGGTCCATTTGGGTTGCACTTCACCCGAACTATTTATGGTTAAACCTATGAGAATTGTATGCTTATGATTTGTTAATATATTAAAAGTTATAATATATTAATATGAAATCATATTATTTTAATTAGTATTGATCATAAATTAATTTAGAATTAATTTGGTGATAAAAAAGGTGACTAATTAAAGATGGGCTCTTGTATTTATATAAGTGTGGGCTAGTACTCATTTGGAACTGGCTTGGAATGCATGGGAGTCCATGGAGCTTTTAACCCATGGATCCTTGGAAAGGAAGAGTCATGGGTATTAGGGTTTACATGGATGTAACCCTAATCCTCCACACTATATAAAGGAGCTTGAGATGCTTGAAATGACATTAGTTGTGTGTGTGCAAAGAGGTGGTTGATTTCTATAAGCAAGCATACACTCTCATAAGGTTTTTCCAAGTTTGTGGTGATTCGTGATTACCATTTGAGGCATCCACATTATTGGTGCTAGGCTCTCAAACTTCAAGGAATCAACTCACAAATTGAAAGGTATGTAATTCTTCTAGCCATTATGTTTAATGTTCCCAGTGCCATGCTAGATAGGTTATGAACCTTGGAAAAATCAAAGTTGAATGTATTCATAGTAAAACTTAGATCCAAGGTTTTAGGGTTGCATGAAAACCTTAGGAGTGTTAGTTTGCTCAAAACCCAACAATATAATATCTAACGCCCATATCCTGGTATGTATTTTAAATAAAATTATTCATTTTTACAAAGTGACTCGACAAGTTAGAGGCCCCAAACTCGTCGAGTAGGAATGGAATTTGGATGCAGGACTTGAAGTCTACTCGACGAGTTGAGAGCCTCAACTCAACGAGTAGGGCTGCCAGAGTGAAACTCTAATTTTCTTAGTTTTTCACCCTATTTAAACACCTTAACCTCCAACGGTCGGCCTCATTTGCAGCCTCCATGTGGCAACCCGAATATTTCGTATATATAATGTCACACCCCAAAACCAGAACGACGGAAACGTTCTGGGGTGGATGACGTCATGTCAAGTATCACAACATATGCATTATAGTAATCAAAGTACAACAACCATTGCATTAATACTAATAGTTTTACATAGTTTACATTACATAGAAACATCAAAGTATAACAAAAACTAGTATAGATGCAGCTTGGTACAAAACCGTCTTCATCAAAAGCTCCAGGGATGTACCTGTCTATTGCTGACCTGAGAATACAAGTTATTTGAAAGCGAGTATCAGCATTTTTACAAATGCTGGTGAGTTCTTAAGTATTTAGTGTCATTTTATTCAAATAACTTTATAAGTAGTAGTAGTTTTAGAGTCTATAGTGTATTAGAGTTCTTTTCAGAAAATCCTATATTTTCTAATTAAAAGAAGTCTTCTACCAAGACTGGACAGAGTTATGTTGTAAAAAGTAGTTTTCCCTTAAACACTATCATTATCAAAATACGGGATTCGATTTTAAAGAAAGTAGGAGAATATCAGGGAAAATAACATATGCCTCTGCAGTGAAGACTGCTGACTAAGGCAAAAGGAGTCATAGACTCCAGGAGAGTATCGAATGAACGACACGCCTGGCCCAGTCTAACAAAAGGAGACACAAACCCCAGATAGTATCAAATGAAAGATACAGCTAGCAAGGTCTAAAACAGTGAATACAGACCCTAGACAGTATCAAATGAAAGATACGGCTAGCATGGTCCAAAATAGTGGAGACAAACCCCAGATAGTATCAAATGAAAGATACAGCTAGCAAGGTCTAAAAACAGTGTAATTCTAGGTGTGTATATTCAAGGTGTGTATTTTCTAGGTGTGTATTCCCAACATATAGTGTTAAGCGTCGTTACCTTAAGGGCATGAATTATAAGGTAACCCCGAGATACTCATTACCATACTGATAGACACTAGAGGACTCGACGCCCTGCAAGCGTCAAAATAAAGATGTGACATTTGTCACCCTTGGTTTGGTAGGCCGTGGACTGTAGCTAGCAGTCAGGGTGTGGGGGTGTCAATCCCGTATAGATCTATACACACAATGTTCGCTCTCCCTACAAGAGACTCTGGTTACCAACTAGACAACGGAGAAGGCTGTGTCCTGAAGATGTATCTCGAATAGTGGATTCTGATGTAAGTGTTGGACTAGCAGTAGAGACTCATAACTGAACAGATCAATGTAAACCCATAAGTCTATACATGTATACATGATATATAATTAATGATCAAACGACCTTCGGATGGATATCCGATCCCACCAGACCACATCTCAACGAAGAAAAGGAAATGGGGCGAACTAGCCTTCCTAAGTCCTTTAATCATTATTTATATAACTATACAGGTATAGACATACTTTTAACTAAGTGGAAGCGTTAACAAGTATAAGTGAAGTAGAAGCGTTAACAAGTATAAGTGAAGTAGAAGCGTTAACTAGAATAAGTGAATTAGAAGCGTTAATAAGTATAAGTGAAGTAGAAGCGTATCGTGAAGTAGGAGCGTTGATAAGTAGAAGTGTATCGTGAAGTAGAAATGTTAATAAGTAAAAGTGTATCGTGAAGTAGAAGTGTTAATAAGTAAAAGTGTATCGTGAAGTAGAAGCGTTAATAAGTAAAAGTGTATCGTGAAGTAGAAGTGTTAATAAGTAGGAGCATATCACTAAGTAGAAGTGTTTCACAAAGTAAGAGCATTAACTAAGTATAAGTGCACCAGGAGTATCTTAACCAAGTAAGAGTATAAAAACATGGAAGAAAACTTTGATGAAAACTTTGGAAAACCTTTATACTTAAGAAAATCACGACTTGGTATTCTTTTGTAAAATAAGTTTGAAAACCTTTAGAAATCCTTTGGAAACCTTTCATAACCAAGTTTTAAATGAAACTTTGATAAAACAAATATAAGTAAGAGTTGAACAAGTAACGACGTTTTAGAAAACCATTTACGATATCATTCTTGGTAAAACAGTTAACAGTGTAATAAATCCTTATGCATGCAGGTTATCAATCACATGTGATTGATATGATAACTGGCATGTTTAACTAGTATTCCCCCCATAAAAACATGTAAATACATTTAAAAGGTTCATTCAGGGGTATGAACTCACCTGTTGTAAGTGGATCGAATGAAGGTGCCGGTTGGGTGCTCGGTGTCAAGTAAAGACTTGAACACACTTAGTGACCTATTAACATATGATAACTTATGTTTACATACAATTAGTACATATAATACTAATTTAACAAGTATCGTATCCTAAAGTGCAGAAAACACTTTGGTTAAGTGCTTAGAGTGTCTCGGGTAACATTTAAGGGTGTGTATGGCTTAGATAGGGAGTTTACTCTTCAAGAGTAAACTCTTTATAGAGTTCACGGCCCTGGGACTAACTCCCCATGAGTTTACAGCCGTAAACTCATGGTGAGGGTGTTCTAGGATGCCAAAAGGTCTTATATCACTTGTGGAATTTTGCTAGGTCCAAATACAAAGTGTATGAATGGATTTTAGGCATCAAATGGACCAAATAAGGAGTTTACGGCCCTAAACAAGGAGTTTACGGCCGTAAGCTCATATGTACATATTCCTTTGGTGTTTTAAGGGCTTAAATGATAGAGAATAAAATCCTAAGCATTTTTCCAAGTCAAATGGGGAGTTTAGGGCATCATTTGGGCACCTTTTAGGAGTTTACGGCCGCCCATGGACCTTTCCTAGGGGGGTTTACAGCCGTAAACTCTTATTTCCTTGGTTTCTTTAATGTTTAAAGCATTTACAACAATGGGATTGCTTCTAGACATTTTTCCAAGGCCATAGGAGGTGTTTGAGGGCATTTCTAACACTTAAACTTGAGTTTACTCCCCATGAAGAGGAGTTTACGGCCCAAGCATGTTCTTGGGCAGTAAACTCAAGTTTACTCCCCAAAAGTTAAGTTCAATGTGTTCTAAGTCCGTTTCCGTAAGTCATTTAGCCATATCTAAGCCTTAGGGGTAATTTAGAGGGGTTTTGGGACTTAAAAACCCCATTTAATGGTGTTCACGATCCAAGAGTGTTCTTGGGTCGTAAACACATGAATTTACCCCTTTTTGATGTTTTAAACGCGAATTTGCATGCTAGCTAAGCTATACAACAAGTTAGGGTAGATTGCTTACTCGTTTGGGGCTCGAAACGGGCTTTTTTGGCTTGAAAATAAGTTATAGAGACGGAGTGTAGAGAGAGAGTAAAAAGGGTGGAAATGAAGTCCACTCCCCCTTATATAGGGGTTTGAGTTGGGGCTCAGTGGAAATCTACCCGATACTGCCATTAAACGGGGCTTTTGGTCGCACCCGATTTAGTGGTCGTATTTTGACTTGGTTGAAACTAAAATTTTCCAAGGGATTAATGAGGGTGTTTCTAATTTGTTTCAACCCTTACTAAGTCATTTATAAAAGTCCCAAATTAATTATTCAGTCCAAAAGTTAATGGACAGTTAAATAAAATGAGGCTCATTAACGGAAAAAGGGGTTAAAACGACGGAATAAATTTCGGGTTGTCACATATAATTTCAGCAGTCTATCACTTTATTTAAAAATCAAATTCATATCCGCCATCTTTTAGCCCAAATTAAAGTGCGTATTAGTATTCCGAGCCGACTACACTTAAGGATCAAGTGTTAGAAAACCACCACTAAAGTCCTAACATCAAAAGTCATGCCATAAACTCCATAAGATGGAGTTTACGGCTGTAAACATGGAGTTGACGGCGGTAAAATCCGGGCGGTAAACTCCGGGTGGTAAACTCATTATGGTCGTGAATTCACACCTATAAAGGTGAGTCTTGACCAATTGTAACTCTTTTCACACCATTAGAAGTCCCTCTCTCTACTATCTCCCTTCAAACTCGGTTTTAGATCAAGAAATCATCAAAGTGTAAGTGTTTACTCCCTAATTTGCTCATTCAACACTTATTCTAGTGATCTTATACCATTCTATCCATGAATTCCTTCCACTTAAATTGCTATTCAAGTGTTCTTGATTCATCAAGAACACACTAGAGTTCTTGGCATAAATAATCCATTTCAAGCTCCTAGATTGTAAATATTCTTATCCTAACTCATTATACACTAGGATTAACATGTTTTGGACTTAGAAAACACCATGAATCAAGGATGAATAAGAGTTTACGACCAAAGAATATTCTTGGGCCGTGAACTCCCTTTAAGGGTGCAAAGTTGCCCTTTCTTCCTTCCTTATGCCTAGAACTCAACATAGAATCAACCACCATCGAAGTAGGGACCTTAAACATCAAATAAACCAAGTCCTCATAGAGTTTACGACCATAAACCCCCAAGGAATTGGTCCTTTGGGCGTAAACTCCCTAAAGGGGTCATATGGTGCCCTAACTTCACCCTATGACTTGTATAAATGACTAGAAATTAGTATGCTTAACCTATAACCACCAAAGCATGAAACGAAGGGTCAAATATGAGTTTATGGCCGTAAACTCATATGTTTACAGCCGTGAACTCCCCCAAAGATCCATTTGGAGCCCTAGTCACTTCCTATGCCCTAGAATGGAGTCTAGCTTATTTCCCTAAGTGATATAAGATCTTTAAGCAACCAAGAACACCACTACCATGAGTTTACGGCCGTAAACTCATGGGGAAGTGGTCTTTGGGCCGTAAACACCCCTAAGGACTACCACTTGAAGAGTAAACTCCATAATGAGGCCATACACTCCTTAGATGCAACCCGTATCATTCCTAACACTTGAAATAAAGTGTTTCCACGCATTAGAGTGTATGTACTTGCTTAATTAGTTATTTAATGACTAATAAGATACAATTATTTATCACTTCATCTTACATAGGATCCTCGCGTGTGTTCAAGTCCTCAATTGACACCTAGCATTCCTATCCGACAATTCTATCTATTCACTGCAGGTGAGTTCATACCCATACGCTTTTCCGAGTTTTTCATATTTTCAGGGAGGAATACAAGCAAAAAAAAGGATTTCGTAATTTAAAAGCTGAGGTAATTATAACGATTTTCTATCAAACTTTTAGATACCTTTATCCCTTTTGTAATATGCGGAGCATAAGGGACACTTTCTAAATATAATTACATAGTTTTCAAAACAGCGTGGGAACTTATCAAACCGTTCAAATTATTATGGGAATAATTTGGGATTTTCATTACTTATTTCACAGATTCGAAGTTCATGCAAAGTCTATATATAGACTATGTCCGATTTAGTTTATCCATAGCTAACCTAGAGTATCTTGCTAAATAATTATTTTATGTATAATTATTTATACTCTGCATCATTTCAATGATTTCGAAACTCGATAACGAGCAATTATCCCGTGAATTAGTTAATACTAGCTTGTGAGACTTATCTTCGTTACGCCCTTCGGGGTACCAAAAAATCATCTACAGTCGTATAACCAGAGTCTCCTGGAGGGAGAGTGTGAAATTTGTGGATAGATCTATTCGGGACTGACAATCCTACACCTAAACTGCTAGCTACAGTTAGGCGGGTACGCCTAGAGTGACAAATTTTGGAAATCGTACGACGCATGAAGAACGTCAAGGAGGTCACGGGTCGAATTAGTATGGTTATACGACTCACAATATGTATGAACTAACTTTGTTCACGGATTCTTTCTTTCTTCCATAGTTTTATTTATGTAATAAAACTACCTACTTACTTACTGGAGGGTATTCCAGGGACACAACTTATGGTTTTATCTTAAGTAGTAAAACTACTCTACATACTGGTGGTAATCAGGGTTTTCAAATAGAACGTGCCTTTCATTCAAAAACCAACAAACATGATAGAAAAATATGGGATTTTCTTGGAAAACATGCATTCGTATTTCTTATCTCAATAACAACGGTTTTAGATACTAACCTCATAAAAACGAAGTATTTTCATAAGTTCAGTGACCAGTTTTCATTACAAAAATCATGCTTTTGAACTCACCAGCTTTATGCTGATATTTCTAAAACTGCTTGTATTCTCAGGTCAACGTTAGACAGGTACTTCGATCACTTTTGGAGAAGATGGAGCATATAGAAGTCTCGTCTTTACTTTTTGATAATACGCTGATGTATATAAACTATATATTAAATGCTTTTAAACAAATGTAAATATTCTTATTGTAATGTAATGGTTGTGTTTACTATGCTTACTATGTACAATGGTTGTGATACTACACATGACGTCCTCCACCTCGGAACGTTTCCGCTGTCGGTTTCGGGGTGTGACAGATTGGTATCAGAGATTTTGTTTATAGTGAACTAAGTATACCGAACCTTACATGGTATACAACTATAAACGCAGAGGGGCCGAAGTGCTTTGAATAAAAGAATATTTTAAAATACAAGTATTTTACAAAAACTATACAATAATTGTAATGCCCCGTTCTAAGAGTAATCATTCATGGATCCTCGGGATCAAGAGTAAGGGTGTTTTGGTCTTTTATGGGCAATGGGTTTTGTTCGAGAAGGTTTCGGACTAGTGTATGTGGATAGAAGCATAGGGCTTCTCGCCACCTTTCCGTGGACATAAAGTTCATCAGAATCGGTTCTAGAATGAAGGAGTTATGATACTTTGAAGATTTGGCAAGAATGGCCCTTATAGAAAAAAATTTGCATGGAAAACTATGCATGCATGTTAAGGCGCGCGTGGGTACGCCCAGCATAAGCTGGGTTACGCCCAACGTAATGGGGCAAGTTGGTCGCGTGTGTGCAAGGCGTACGCCCAGTGTACGCTCAGAGTTTCAAAACCTTAATTTTTGGGCTAAGCACTATAAAAGGAACATAATGGTTCTCACCCTAGCCTCTATAAACACTCTCTCATCCTCAGAAACCCTAGATAGTCGTCCCACCTCCATTGTTGGGTGTGTTTGACCTTGGAGAATCCATTTTGGTGGATCAAAGCTTGGAAGCAAAGAGAAGAACGTTGGCAAGGAGGAACCTTTGAGGCTAGAGCTTGTAGATCTGGGATAAGTGCTTCATTTCGGACCTTTGCAAGGTAAAAAGTCTTGAACTTGATGATTAAACTCATAGATATCCTCTAGTACAAGTTTATGGACCATTTGGTCCCAAGATTGGGTCTTGGTGGGTTAAGCTCATTTCTAAGACTAGGGTTGCTTCCCTTAGAGTCATATGAGTCCCATAAGCAGTAAAGTTCCAACCTTTGGGGTTCTATTAAGCCCATGCATGAGATCTAGTTCTCTTCTTGGATGTAGAAAATCATTTTAGAAGTTTGAGTTGGTTTGAGCCATATTAAGTCACCAAGTCAGTGACTTTATGGTTTAAGTCGTGAAATAAGACCTGGATCTGAGTTTGTAGCCCTTGGAATGGAGTAGTAAGCACTTAATGAGGAAATGACTTAATAGAGCACTACGATGAGCATACGTGCAGGTACGCCTAGCGTACTCGTCATGGAGCTGGTACGCTAAGCGTACGTTGAGTTACGCCCCGCGTAACGCTGCCAGTTGGGCATTGAGTATTTGGGCCTCGGTGTGGGCTGCGTTTTAGACTTTGGGTATTTGGGCCTTAGTGGGCCATCCGGAGTCAGGGAAGATGGTCCAAGTATGGGTGTTTGGCTTAGGGTAAGGCCCAATAAGGAAAATGGGCCCAGTATAGCAAATTAGGACATTAATGGGCCATTAGTGAGCTTGAGAGCTTATCAAGTGATGGGCCTTTCATATTTTGATTGTGGGCCTTAGTCATGGACCGGATTGAGTTAAGGGTAAATTGGTCAATTTACCCTTGGAAGGATATTGTGTTTGGACTAATGATTGTTTTGCTGCTTCGGATAGTTCGGGATTTTCGGTGAGGCGGTGATTCGGGAATCTGCTTCTTCAGTTTAGAGTTTTGGCAGTTGCGAGGTGAGTTATCCTCACTATATCAACAGGGTCTAAGGCACCAAGGCCGGCCCTTTATCGGATGGAAATCCGAGTAGTTGTTGTTATGTTATTGCTTTGTTATGTCTGCATCCTGGTAGTTAGGATGGTATATGTTAGAGACCTGGTTAGGGTCGGTATCCTGGTTTATAGGATGATGCTATACTAGTGACCGGTTAGGTCGGAATATTGGTAGGGATGTGCTATGTATGTGATCGGTTAGATCGGTTGTTTTGTTGTGAATTGTTATATGATTATATGTTTATGTGCACATGGTTGTTTGACTGGGGTTGGGTTGAGGCGGGTCCTGCTTTGTGCTGTAGGCCAACATACCCAGAGCGGACCGGTTATCCCGAAGGCCCAGCGAGTGGTCTGGATAGGTTGTAGGCCCTAAGAGGGCGGACGAGACGTGCCAAGGCTCGGAGAGTGGACCAGGCCGACTGAAGGGCCGGTGCGGGCGGACCACTCATACTGTAGACTTAGAGAGTGGACCAGGTGGATTGAAGGCCCGGTGCGGGCGGACCAATCACACTTTAGAATCGATGTATATGGCTAGACTCGGAGGGTGGACCAGGTGGATTGTAGGCCGGTGCGGCGGACCAGTCACACGGTAGACCCGAAGTGCATGGCTGTCCTGTATTTGGTTATATGACATGGTTATGTTGTATGGCGTTGGTATTTTGGGGGTATCTCACTAAGCTTTCGGGCTTACAGTTGTGGTTTAAATGTTTCAGGTACTTCAGGAAACCGTGGCAAGCCAAAGGCATGATTGTACCGCTCCTCGTGTTTTATGTGTTTATGTTGTGGTTTTGGGAAATACTCTAATAATGAATGTATTAAAAACCTTTTTGTAATAACTTTATGAAATTGGGTTGTTTTTGAAAAGTTTAAACTGGTTGAAATTTTTAGAGCGTTACAAGAATACCTAAATATCAGAAACAGTAACCACGAGTAGAAAAAACAAAAGTAATTGGGTGTTGGGCACTGCGGTTAAACCTGGCCAGTTATGTAGTCGTGTCTTGGGTCAATGTAGCCTGATCAACTATATCCATTCGAGACACGGCCAACATGTGCTTGGGAGTGACTATGGTGTACAGCAGACCTAAAACTTACCAAAATATCCAAACAACCAGTCATCGTCGTAACAAAACATAAAATACTATAGGAGTATTTTAGTCAGAGCCGAATACGTTGTAGAAATTCATTCCAAGTGTTGCCACTCATTCTTCCTTAGCGATAGTTGACTTGCTTTAGTAACTCTTTCCTGCTTTATCGCTTAGTAGAAATCTCTATATGCCATAATGAGATAACTCTTGTTTCATATCTCTTGATTCTATTCAGAGGACTTACCCTCGAATTTGTGTGGATAAGTAGGAATGGATGGTCATTGTCAGTGTCTTCGCCTTGTTGCCTGAGCTTTCCTTTTGGCTAAGGGCATCTACCACCACATTGGCCTTGCCGGGATGGTAGCGGATTTCACACTCATAGTCGCTGAGCAGCTCTACCCATTGTCGTTTTCTCATGTTTAAGTCTTTCTGATCGAAGATGTGTTGAGGATTTTATGGTCAGTGAAAATCATGCACTTAGTCCCGTAAAGGTAATGTCTCCAAATCTTTAGTGCGAAGACCACTGCTCCTAACTCCAGGTCGTGAGTCGTATAGTTGACTTCATGTGCTTTTAGCTGTCTTGAGGCATAAGCAATAACTTTTCCTCGCTGCATGAGCACACAGCCTAAGCCCTGATTGGACGCATCGCAGTAGACAACGAAGTCCTCCATCCCTTCGGGCAGGGATAGGATAGGTGCGCTACACAAGGCTCGCTTCAACGTTTGGAATGCAGCATCTTGCTTTTCACTCCAATAAAAGGGTACACCTTTCTGTGTCAGAGTAGTTAAGGGTTTGGCAATTCTAGGAAAATTCTGGATGAACCTACGATAATAGCCGGCAAGACCCAAGAATTGACGGATTTTCGTGGGTGTCTTCGGTGCCGACCAATTCTCTATCGCCTTGATTTTGGAAGGATGCACGTGTATCTGCTCTCTTACCACGTGACCTAGGAAAGTTACCTTCCGAATCTAGAATTCACACTTGGAGAATTTTGTGTACAACTTCTCCGATGTAAGTGTTTCCAGCACTAATCTCAAGTGTTGTTTGTGATCTCCCTCGCTTTTGGAATAGACAAGTATATCGTCAATGAATACAATAACGAACTTGTCCAGAAAAGGACGACACACCCGGTTCATCAGGTCCATGAACACTGCCGATGCGTTGGTTAGACCAAAGGGCATCACTACAAACTCGTAGTGACCATATTGAGTCCTGAATGCTGTCTTGGAAACAACACTCTCATGAACTCGCAGCTGATGGTACCCTGATCTAAGGTCTATTTCTGAGAAGTAACTGGTTCCTTGAAGTTGATCGAAAAGGCCATCTATTCGAGGAAGAGGATAACGGTTTTTGACGGTCAGCTTGTTCAGTTCCCGGTAGTCTATACACATCCGAAAGGATCCATCTTTCTTCTTCACATATAACACCGGGGCTCCCTAGGGTGAGGAACTCGGTCTGATGAACCCTTTGTTGAGTAGCTCATTAAGCTGACTGGATAACTCCTGCATTTCTGCTGGCGCTAAGCGATATGGAGACTTGGCTACAGGGGTACCTCCGAGAATTAGGTCGATGCGAAACTCGACTTAGCGTTCGGGAGGAATTCCCGAGAGCTTTTCGGGAAAGACATCAGGAGAGTTGCAGACTTCGGGGATGCTCTTGAGGTCTTTAACTTCCTGTTTCTCGTTAATTACATGAGCTTGGAATGCATGGCACTCCTTTCGAAGAAGTTTTTGAGCTTTGATGCATGAAATGATGCGAAGATTGGAACTAAGTTTATCACCGTAGATCATGAGGGTCTGGCCAGAGGGAAGATTGCGACGGATAGCTTTGTCGTAACAAAGAATATCAGCATGATTGGGGCTCAACCAATCTATGCAAATGATCACATCAAAGCTCTTTATAGAGGCTGGAATAAGGTCGATGGGAAAAGAATGGTCGTTTTGGGTAAGGGTGCAGCCTATGAATATATCGTTAGCGTTCTCTTTCTCGCCGTTAGCCATCTCAACGGTCAACGTTTCGGTTAATGGTTGAGGACTATGTTTAAGAATATGCTTGAATTCATGACTAACAAAACTTCTTTCAGCACCAGAATCAAAAAGGATGCATGCATAAGAGTTGTCGAGAAGTAACGTACCCGTGACAATGGTGGGATCGACGACTGCCTCCTCTTGCCCCATCGTTAGAACTCTCCCAGTGTTGCCAGTTGTTGCTTTTGGGTAGTTCCACTTGTAATTCCCGACCTCACCACAACCATAGCCGGCTTGACTGACACCTGCCCCCGGATGCTTAATTGGTTGGTTGGGCTGGTGCTCTGCAGCTTCGAGTAATGTGACCCTTCTTGCCACAGCTATTGCAAAGAATTTCATGACATGGGCCAGGGATACGATGGTGGTCACTACACTTATTGCACCACGGGAGGGTACCAGTATATCCACTGGTAGGTGCTTGAGATGTAGGAGTGGCGACAGGAGTAGTAGCAGCGTGGACTGCCACAGTTTGTTGCTTCTTGGAGGACCCTTGCAAACTCTGACCCTTTCGCTTGTTCTAGAATTTCTATTTATTCTCCCCACTCTCCTTTGCTGGTTCCGAAGTGGTTGTTACTTTATCCAGATCGACCCCGTGATCTATAAGGGTCTGTGCCAGGCACTTAGCACTGTCAAAGGTGTTTGGCCTAGCCGCCAAGACATTTCCTTTAGTCGGCTGGGTCAACCCCCAAATGTATCTTTCAATCTTTTTGCTTTCAGGGGTGACCATCCCCGGGAAAAGGAGCGGTAGGTCTTCAAACCTAGAAGTATAGGCAGCAATTTCGAAACCCTTCATCTTTAGGTTCCAAAGTTCGTGCTCCGACTTCTGCATTTCGCCCCGCGGGCAGTACTCAACAATCATGAGCGCTTTCAAGCTCTCCCAACCCATAGCGTTTGCCACTGGTAGGGTTAGGGATTTGACCCGACCATTCCACCAAATCAGTGCCCTGTTGGCGAAGGTGCAAGCGGCGAATTTTACTTTGTTCGCCTCGGAACAGGAACAAATTTCGAAAATGGACTCAATTTTATCGATCCATTGAGTCAGGGCAATAACACATCCAGTGCTGTCGAAGGATGTGGGTTTTGCATTCATGAAGTCTTTATAGGAACACTCCTTCTGGTGTCCCTGACCACCTTCCTAGTTTGGGGGTTGGGTATCACCTCCTGGCCTGCCAAAACCGCCGGGGTTCATCTGTGACATTGCAGCTGCCACTGCGGCTGTAACAACTGCCTGAAACATGACAGGATCGAATTGAGGAGGAGGTGGTGGTGGAGTCTATTGTTTCATGGATTGAATCTAGACCCCAAACTTCGGAGGTTTCAGGGAGGTTGTCATGAACGAATCTCACAAGACTAGATACTCCATGCACCCAGGTTCGGATAAGATGTACCTGGATCTCAAGAAACTATACTGGTGGCCAAACATGGAAGCCGAAATCGCTACCTTCGTGGGCAAGTGTTTGACTTGCGCCAAGGTGAAGTTCGAATATCAGAAGCCCTCAGGTCTACTCCAGTAGCCCGAAATACTTGAGTGGAAATGAGAGATGATTACTATGGATTTCATTACCAAATTACCCAAATCTCCAAGTGGGTACGATACAATTAGGGTAATTGTCGATCAATTGACAAAATCCGCTCACTTCCTACCGATTAAAGAAACATTCAAGATGGAAAGACGCACGCGAATCTACATTCAAGAAGTAGTCCGACTGCACGGTGTGCCTGTGTCCATTATCTCCGATCAAGATAGCAGGTTTACCTCGAGATTTTGGCAGTCCCTACAAAAGGCTCTTGGAACTAAGCTAGGCATGAACACAGCTTATCATCCTCAGACAGATGGGCAGAGTGAGAGAACTATCCAGACCTTGGAAGACATGTTGAGAGCACGTGTCATCGATTTCGGAAAGTCGTGGGACACCCATTTACCTTTGGTTGAGTTCTCATATAACAACAGTTACCACACCAGTATCAAGGTTGCCCCGTTCGAAGCCCTCTATGGTCGCAAGTGCAGATCCCCTCTGTGTTGGGCTGAGGTAGGGGACATGCAGCTAGCCAGGGTTCGAGTCCTCGACAGTGCTCTCACTGGTCCTGAAATCATCCGTGAAACCACTGAAAAGATCATCCAAATCCGAGATCGAATGAAAGCCTCTAGAGACAGACAAAAGAGCTATGTCGATAAATGACGAAAACCCTTGGAATTCCATGTTGGAGATCGTATCCTGTTGAAGGTCTCGCCCTGGAAAGGCATGATACGATTTGGAAAGCGCGAAAAATTGAACCCAAGGTACATAGGACCTTTCGAGATCCTTGCTAGGATTGGTCCAGTAGCCTATAAACTCCGATTACCCAAAGAACTTAGCAACATCCATCCTGTATTCCACGTCTCTAATCTTAAGAAGTGCCTATCCAATGAAACCCTTGTGATCCCTCTTGATGAGATCGAAATCAACGAGAAACTCAACTTCGTGGAAGAGCCAATCGAAATCATGGATCGGGAGATCAAACGAACAAAGCAAAGCCGCATCCTAATTGTGAAAGTTCGCTGGAACGCCAAACAAGGACCGGAGTTCACTTGGGAGCACGAGGATTAAATGAAACTTAAATACCCTCGACTTTTTGCTTAATTATTGTATTATAACTTAGTTCTTTGAACTCTAATTTCCGGACGAATTTCCCTCTAACGGGGGGATAATGTGACAACCCGAATATTTCGTATATATAATTTCAGCAGTCTATCACTTCATTTAAAAATCAAATTCATTTCCGCCATCTTTTAACCTAAATTAAAGTCCATATTAGTATTCCGAGCCGACTACACTTAAGGATCAAGTGTTAGAAAACCGCCACTAAAGTCCTAACATCAAAAGTCATGCCATAAAGTCCATAAGATGGAGTTTACGGCCGTAAACATGGAGTTTACGGCGGTAAACTCCGGGTGGTAAACTCATTATGGCCATGAATTCACACCTATAAAGGTGAGTCTTGACCAATTGTAAACTCTTTTCACACCATTAGAAGTCCCTCTCTCTACTATCTCCCTTCAAACTCGGTTTTGGATCAAGAAATCATCAAAGTGTAAGTGTTTACTCCCCAATTTGCTCATTCAACATTTATTCTAGTGATCTTATACCATTCTATCCATAAATTCCATCCAGTTAAGTTCCTATTCAAGTGTTCTTGATTCATCAAGAACACACTAGAGTTCTTGGCCTAAATCATCCATTTCAAGCTCCTAGATTGTAAGTATTCCTATCCTAACTCATTGTACACTAGGATTAACATGTTTTGGACTTAGAAAACACCATGAATCAAGGATGAATAAGAGTTTACGGCCAAAGAATGTTCTTGGACCGTGAACTCCCTTTAAGGGTGCAAAGTTGCCCTTTCTTCCTTCCTTATGCCTAGAGCTCAACATAGAATCAACCACCATCAAAGTAGGGACATTAAACATCAAAGAAACCAAGTCCTAATAGAGTTTATGGTTGTAAACCTCCAAGGAATTTGTCCTTTGGCTGTAAACTCCCTAAAGGGGTCATATGGTACACTAACTTCCCCGTATGGCTTGTATAAATGACTAGATAGTATGCTTAACGTAGAACCACCAAAGCATGAAATGAAGGGTCAAATATGAGTTTACGGCCATAAACTCGTATGTTTACAGCCGTGAACTCCCCCAAGGATCCATTTGGACCCTAGTCACTTCGTATGCCCTAGAATGGAGTCTAGCTTATTTCCCTGAGTGACATAAGATCTTTAAGCAACCAAGAACACCACTACCATGAGTTTACGGCCGTAAAATCATGGGGAAGTTGTCTTTGGGCCGTAAACACCCCTAAGGACTACCACTTCAAGAGTAAACTCCATAATGAGGCCATACACTCCTTAGATGCAACCCGTATCATTCCTAACACTTGAAATAAAGTGTTTCCACGCATTAGAGTGTATGTACTTGCTTAATTAGTTATTTAATGACTAATAAGATACAATTATTTATCACTTCATCTTACATAGGATCCTCGCGTGTGTTCAAGTCCTCAATTGACACCTAGCATTCCTATCCGACAATTCCATCTATTCACTGCAGGTGAGTTCATACCCCTACGCTTTTCCGAGTTTTTCATGTTTTCAGGGGGGGATACAAGCAAAACATAAAGGATTTCGTAATTTAAAAGCTGAGGTAATTATAACAATTTTCTATCAAACTTTTAGATACCTTTATCCCTTTTGTAATATGTGGAGCATAAGGGACACTTTCTAAATATAATTACATAGTTTTCAAAACAACATGGGAACTTATCAAACCGTTCAAATGGTTATGGGAATAATTTGGGATTTTCATCTTGTTTCACATATTCGAATTTCATGCAAAGTCAATATATAAACTATGTCCGATTTAGTTTATCCATAGCTAACCTAGAGTATCTTGCTAAATAATTATTTTATGTATAATTATTTATACTCTACATCATTTCAACGATTTTGAAACTCGATAACGACCAATTATCCCGTGAAATAGTTAATACTAGCTTATGAGACTTATCTTCGTTACGCCCTTCGGGTTACCAATAAATCATCTACAGTAGTATAACCAGAGTCTCCTGGAGGGAGAGTGTGAAATTTGTGGATAGATCTATTCGGGACTTACAATCCTACACCTAAACTGCTAGCTACAGTTAGGCGGGCACGCCTGGGGTGACAAATTTTGGAAATCGTACGACGCATGAAGAACGTCAAGGAGGTCACGGGTCGAATTAGTATGGTTATACGACTCACAATATGTATGAACTAACTTTGTTCATGGATTCTTTCTTTCTTCCATAGTTTTATTTATGTAATAAAACTACCTACTTACTTACTAGAGGGTATTCCAGGGACACAGCTTATGGTTTTATCTTAAGTAGTAAAACTACTATACATACTGGTGGTAATTAGGGTTTTCAAATAGAACGTGCCTTTCATTCAGAGACCAACAAACATGATAGAAAAATAAGGGATTTTCTTGGAAAACATGCATTCGTATTTCTTATCTCAGTAACAACGGTTTTAGATACTAACATCATATAAACGAAGTATTTTCATAAGTTCAGTGACCAGTTTTCATTTCAAAAATCATGCTTTTGAACTCACCAGCTTTATGCTGATATTTCTAAAATTGCTTGTATTCTCAGGTCAACGTTAGACAGGTACTTCGATCACTTTTGGAGAAGATGGAGAATATAGAAGTCTCGTCTTTACTTTTTGATTATACGCTGATGTATATAAACTATATTTTAAATGCTTTTAAACAAATGTAAATATTCTTATTGTAATGTAATGGTTGTGTTTACTATGCTTACTATGTACAATGGTTGTGATACTACGCATGACGTCCTCCGCCCCGGAACATTTCCGCTTTCGGTTTCGGGGTGTGACAGATTGGTATCAGAGATTTTGTTTATAGTGAACTAAGTATACCGAACCTTACATGGTATACAACTATAAACACTAAGGGGCTGAAGTGCTCTGAACTAAAAGTATACTTTAAAACACAAGTATTTTACAAAAAGTATACAAGAATACTTAAATATTAGAAACAGTAACCACGAGTAGAACAAAACAAAAGTAATTGGGTGTTCGGATATGCGGTTAAACCTGGGCAGTTATGTAGTCGCGCCTAGGGTCAATATAGCTTGATCAACTATATTCATTCGAGACACGACCAACATGTGCTTGGGAGTGACTGTGGTGTACAGCAGGCATAAAACTTACCAAAATATCCAAACAACCAGTCATCGTCGTAACAAAACATAAAATACTATAGGAGTATTTTAGTCAGAGCTAAATGCGTTGTAGAAATTCATTCCAAGTGTTGCTACTCATTCTTCCTTAGCGATAGTTTACTTTCTTTAGTAACTCTTTCCTGTTTTATCGCTTAGTATAACTCTCTATCTGCCATAATGAGATATCTCTTGTTTTATATCTCTTGATTCTATCCAAAGGACTTACCATCCCCTCTTTCCTAATCATTTTAGAACGAGATGCCTCCAAAGAAAAGACCCAGCTCAAAGAACAACAATCCTCTGCCCCGGAACATTTCCATCGTCTGTTTCGGGGTGTGACACTCCATCACCCTAAACCCTAGCCACGAAACCCTAATCCACCTTTGAGAGTTTTTGAGCCATTGTTGTGTGTTCTTTGTGATTTTGAAGCTTGAGAAGGAAGGAGAAGCTTGGGGATTCAATAGAAATGTAGTAGATCTGGAGTTTGAGCTACATTTCTGACTCATTTGAGGTATATAGTTGATACCTTGGCTTTCTATTACTTAGATCTTCATTTAGGGTTGTATGTTGTCACTTTTGGGCCATATTGAAGTCATTTTCGGGATTT
This sequence comes from Lactuca sativa, assembly GCF_002870075.4. Taxonomy (NCBI): domain Eukaryota; kingdom Viridiplantae; phylum Streptophyta; class Magnoliopsida; order Asterales; family Asteraceae; genus Lactuca; species Lactuca sativa. The sequence goes on from NC_056631.2 coordinate 115,585,807, forward strand.
GAGTGTATCATGAAGTTGTGACTTTAGATCTAGGATCTCATGAGCTTATGAGGCTTCAATTTGCCAGCTTTATCAAGCCTTGGCCCTTCCCCATCCCCTAGATCTCTTATATAGCTTAGTTTTGGTGTTTCTAGCTTCATGACACCATGCATGAACGTAAAGCTAGCAACTTGATGTGGTAACTTAGTCCTAGGGGACCAGATCTATGGTTTGGAAGCATTGAACTTGATTAGAAGTGACTGAATGGATTAAGTCAAAGGGGGACTCGACGAGTTGTTCATCCAACTCAGCAAGTTGGGTCGTGGTCCCCCAACCTTTTCTGCTACTAAGCAAACTCGTCGAGTCTATGAGATAACTCAACGAGTTGACCATGGTTTTTGGGTTTTGAAGATTGAAGAACTCGACGAATTCAAGGAGGAACTCGACGAATTGTGAGTGAAATGTACCGACTCTATTATGAGGAGGAACTCGATGAGTTAGATCGAGATTTTCAGGGTTTTATGGATCATGGAACTCGACGAGTTGACGGACCAACTCGGCGAGTTGAGTCAACCAGGATGTTGACTTTGACCATGATGTTGACTTTGACCAGGATGTTGACCTTTACTTTGACCATTGACCAGAGTTGACTCTTAAAGGGGTTGTGAGTATGAAAGGGTAATTAAAGGAGTTTTTTTATTTGTAGGAGTTTGAGAGGAGTTGATCCCAGAATTGAGGACAGTTCAACTATTACTCGACATCTGAGGTGAGTTACCTTCCAGTAGAAGTGGGTCGAAGGCACCAATGCTGGCCCACTAGTAAGAGTTATAGTAGAGATGATTGTCTTTGTGATAATTATCTGGTATGCCACTATTTGTTATGCTTTATGTGCTAGTATGCTATGATATTATGTGATAATGGTAGGCACTGAAGGGGTATGCCAGCACCTTGATAAGCTAGGCAGTATATGACTTATGTGTTTATGACTAGGATGTTATATGGTAGAAGTAGGGGTGAAATAGTCCTTGGTACCGATTGAAAGGACCGAAAGGGTAGGTCAGCACCCTAATGATATGCTAGGCAAGGTACCGGTCGAAAGGACCGAAAGGGTAGGCCAGCACCCTGATATGCTATGCAAGGTACCGGTCGAAAGGACCGAAGGGGTAGGCCAGCACCCTGATATGTTAGGCAAGTTACCGGTTGAAAGAGACTAAAAGGGTAGGCCAACACCCTGATATGCTAGGTAGTTACTGGTTGAAAGAGACCGAAGGGGTAGTCCAATACTCGGACATGTTAGACAGTATGTTATTGTGTGGTATGTGGTATGATGGGGGAACTCACTAAGCTTTGTGATTACAATTTTCGGTTTTTGTTTCAGGTCCTTCTTCTTCAAAGGGAAAGGAGCCGGCACGATAGTAGCGCATCGCACACATAATTTTCCGCACATGAGATTCTTGGAATTTTTTACTCAGACATTATTTTCCTACCATATGTTTTTGAGATGGTTGGCTTATGGTTTTCATGATATGAGATAACATTGATGGCATTTTCAATAATCTGTTTTATGAATATTTAAATGAAAAATGAAATTTTTGGTCTTGAAATTTGGGATGTTACAAGTTGGTATCAGAGCCTAGGTTTGAGGGATTCGGACACAACTTCGAGGGTGTCTAGACTCAAATCGAGGTTTTGAAAGATTTTTACAAGAAAATAGTTTTTTTTTAAATTAAAATAAAGAGTTTTGAGAAAGAACAAGGTGTGTGATGCGTGCAACTGGCCGAGCTCAAGTAAGTTTTACCCAAGATACCCATACATGTTTGTTATGAAATGTGATATGATTATGAGAACAACATGCTAGATTAGGGCTAAGGATCTAGGAAGGATACCTTATATGCCTGTTGTATGTGTATGAGAACTGCATGCTAGATTAGGGCTAAGGATCTAGGAAGATGCCTTATGTGCCTGCTATATGTGCTTCTTGAATTACATGATAAAACTGATTAGTCAGTGATATAATACCCTGAAAAGCATATGCTTGGTTTGGCTACTCGATGCCTGAATGTTTCTTGCTTTGTGCTTTTAGGAGTTCTAGTTATCTTTAAGTAATTAGTAAACGAATAATTTAAGTTACATATTGCGAGGACTAAAACAAATATGAAGGTTAGGTCTAGCCCTATTTCGCAACTCTTGTTTGAGTTCAACCGCTGTAGGGTAGGACCTCTCATTCGAAGAATTATCTGTTCTTAGTGATATGTAATGGTATTCGCGAGCTAGTTAGGTAAAGGTAGCAGGGATTTCTTATGCAGATGATGGCAGAGAGTAGATTGGAGAGTTACCCTTGGGTAAGCCTAGGATGAGATTAGTACAGCAAGCAGTAGTAGTGAAAGGGACTTAGTAAAGTCAAGGTAATCTTTTAGGAAAGTATGGATAGATTTGGAAGGTAGTATGGGTCTGTACTACTAAAAGCAAAGGATCCGTACTCGAGTCAAGGAGGGCTGAGATAGAACCAGGGAACTTGTAGAGTGTGTGAGACCTTTCGAGGTTATGTATGACCCCGACAATTATGTGTTTTGTTTCAGAATGGTGATGACACGTTACGGAGCAGGAGGTTCAGGTTCAGGTTCGGGTGTAGGTTCTGAGTCGGTTGATGACGAACAATGCGAGTTCATCGCATCTGATATTACGAGAGGCATCCTTAAGGCGACCCTGGTGATTTTCAAGTCGATCAAGGAAGGGATCATTGAGTTGATGGAGGATCGCCTCAGGGAATTTCGGAGTGACATGGCATCTAGCCAGTCAGGGACGTGCACACTCTCCTTCAAGGACTTCAGGGGTGTGGTGCGTCAGACTTTCACGGGTTGAAAGACCCTATTGTGGCCAGGAGATGGATTGCAGACATCAAGTCTACACAGTTGACGAGCTTATGCCCTGAGGGGTTGAAGGTCCGAAATGTTGCAGGATGTTTGAGATTCGGAGCTTGAGACTATGTGGAGGCAGTCAGTGATACGTTGGGAGCCCCAACTATTGATGTTATGACTTGGTCGGACTTTATGACCAAGTTTTGGGTTGAGTTTGCACCAACTGTGGAGATCCGGCAGCTGTCCAGGGAGTTTCTTGATATGATGCAGAAGACTGAGTAAGTGGCAGAGATTACCACCAAGTTCAGGTAGAGGGCCTTACTGGTGGCTTAGTACGGGGTGATGAGGAGACGAGGAATACCCAGTACTACGATATGTTGACAACCGACATCCGGAAACATGTCAGCTACTCGGCATGCCCGACTTTTGAGGAAATGATAGCCAGGGCGAGTGTTACAACCTGAAATTTCTATCTTGTAAACCTATTCAATTCAATCAAAGTCAGACTTGTATCTGTTACCTTTTGGTCGTGCTAAGGGTTATTCTGTTAGTTTTTAAGCCTCGTACACTTAGGACTTGATGTTATGATGTGTGAGTAACGAATCTATAACTTTCAAATTGAGCCAACAACATTCAGCAAGGGTGTTCACGATGCAAACTAGGGTTTATGGCCATAAACCCATGTTGGCCGTGAACCCTTCATCATAAGTATAGATTTCCTTCATTTCTTCAACACTTCTCACATCTTCAATTCAAGAACACTCATTTCTCTCTCAAGTATCATCAAGAACACTTCCTTTTCTCTACAAATTTGTAAGTGATTCTTCCATTGTTTCTTGATATCCTTTTTGATCTTGTGAACCTTTGATTTCATCCATGAATTCATCACTTTTGGTTTAGATCTTTGTGACAACCCGAAATTTCCATTCTGAACAAACCATTTGAAGCCAATAGAAGTAGAACAATTACAGTGAAAACTCAGATTTCGAGTATAAGTTTGGCAGTTTTCAGGATTTTACACTTAAGGAGATATTAGGAGAGTGGATGCACTAGGGTTTTGTGCAACACTGTTATTCCAATACTCTAGCACATTAGAGTTCGTTCCAGGAATAAAAATATTTTCTGCCAAAAATATCTCAGGACTATAAATAGAATTCTGAACCAAATTGGTTCATTTGTTAAATTCCATTTAGAGAAAAGTCAAAATTCTCTCTCTCGGATCTTCGGTTTTTTATCCCAAATTGTGAGTACTTCGATCTAGTAATGTTATATAGCTTAGATTGTGTTTAGAAACACCAATTACATATCAAATCTGTGAGATTCAGGAGTTTACCGCCCAAGAACGTTCTTGGAGAGTAAACTCCGATAAGTGGCTTAAATGCTACCTAGTCCTTTTCCCGTGAATTTTAACTACCTTAGACTTGTATGCTAGAGAGTATATGACTAGAAAACATCAAAATCGGATTAATACCCCAAGATTTGGGAGTTTACCGCCCAAGAACACTTGGGGAGTAAACTCCATTTTAAGGTCCTAAAGGGTTCCAATGACCCTCAAAGCTTTAGAACTCGAACTAGAACCCACCATTGCATTCTTAGGACACCAAAAGCTATTAGAATCAATGATGAAAGTGAGTTCAGAGCCAAGGAGCTTCTTGGGCCGTGAACTCCATGTTTAAGTGCCAAAATGCCCTTAAAACCTTCCTTAAGCCAAGAGACTAATTTGGGCATGTACCTAAATGAGTTTTGGACTAGCTAACACACTTAGAACACCAAGAGTAAGGGGTTCATGGCCCAAAAGGTTCTAGGTCCGTGAACTCCATAAAATGGTGCCAAATGGTGCCATAAACTCTTCTAAAGCCAAGTACAAAAGCCTAGTTTGGTTCCTAGATAATTTAGAGACTTGAAAACACCATAATCACCCTCCCAGGGGAGTTTACAGCCGTAAACTCCATGGGATATGGTCCCATGGCCGTAAACTCCTCAAAGGAGTTAATAGGAAGCCCAAACACTTGTTTAAGCCTTGAAGCAATTCACCACATGAGTTGTATAATTGTTAGACTTCATCTAGGGACTTGGTTGAGAGTTTACGGCCAGGAGTTTACTCCCTTGGGCCGTAAACTCCAAAACATATGGCCATTAGACCATAAACTCCCATTAGGGGCATTGCACTCCTTTGTTGCAACCCATTAGCCTCCTAGCACTTGACCAAAAGTGTTTTCCTCACGTTTAAATGTTTATAATTGTATAATTAGTGTTTTAATCACTAATTATTTATATACATATGTCTTCATATGTAATTAGGATCATTGTGTGTGTCTAAAGTCTCTACTTGACACCAAGCACTTGCCCGATCCTTCCTTACGATAACAGTCCGTTCAATTCTAGTCACTTACTGCAGGTGAGTTCATACCCCTTAATCAATGTTTTAAACTGTTTTAAATGTTTTACGGGGGGGATACAAGTAGAATTATGCTAGTTATTATATCAATCACATGCAATTTATAAGTAGAATTACGCTAGTTATTATATCAATCACATGTGATTAATATGCAGCATCCAAATGATTGGCTACACATTAGCCGTTTTACCAAACAGTTTCCCTCAAATGATTTTTTTAAACATTTTATATGTTTTAAACTCCTTATTACACTGTACATTTTACTCTGTATATTACATTTTAAACTTATTTACAATTGTGTTTCAAACAAATGTTTCCTTATACTTAAACTGTTTTATCAAACCTATGCCTTCAAATTGTTTTATTGGTTGACATCAAGTCGATCTTTTCTGAAAATAATAATTATGTTCAAATGTTTTACAAAACTTATTTATGCTTTTATATTATAAATTGCATGCCTCTATATGTATAGTTATATAAGAAATGTTTAAAAGACTTAGGAAGGCTATCCACCCTATTTCCTTTTCGCGCTTGAGATGTGGTCTGGTGGGATATCGGGTACTCGTCCGAAGGTCGTTTAAATATTAGTTATATATCATGTGTACATATATAGTCATAAAAGATCCTTCCAGTTCATCCCATGCCCTTGGGTAGCAAGGGTATACATCCATGTCCATACGTACCAGTTAGATTACTAGTAAACTACCATATGGGTAGTTTAGGAAGATACTAGAACTATTACTAGAACGCGATATCATACAATGAGTCAGTTCATTCATGAGTCTATACTTGCTAGATAGAGAGCACATACATTACAGCTAGAACATTTCATTACTATGAGTACATATACAACTATACTAGAGAAGAACATATACAACTATACTAGAAAGAGAACATATACAACGATACTAGAACGATTTCATTACTATACTTGCTAGGTAGAGAGCATGTACATTACATCTAGAATAGTTCATTACATTACATATACATGAATACGTTAATAATTGTGATCGACTGGATCGGAGCATGCCTTAAATGTCATGGCCCGAGTTGTAGCCAGAATTCTCTTGGAGGGAGAGCGTGAGTTTGCATATAGATCTATATTGGATTGACTATCCTACACCTTGCTGCTAGCTATAGCCAGACCTGCAGGTCTGCGGGTGCCAAACGTCATTCCGTTATTACGACCATTCGTATGTCGTTGTTACCAGTCGATAGTATGGTGCAATTAATCACATAATGCCTTAATATAAATCCGGTTTAAGGTAGTTAGTACAACAGTAGTTCCTATAATACAACACTACAGTACTACATTTTTTCCCTTTACATATATTTAGTGATCTTTTCACTTAAACCTTTAATGTAAAAACTATATTTTGATAATGATAGTTACACTTGGGAAAATTACACACTTTTACAAGAAACGAACATTTAGAACAATTAAGTCTTGGTAGAAGACTACATTGAGAACAGTTAAGTCTTGGTAGAAGACACCTTTATATAAAGTAGGAATCATAGGGTTCTAGGTTTTTCTAACATTTACAGTAGTTTTACAAACATTTTCATACTTACAGTTCATTTACAAACATTTTCATACTCACAGTTCATTTACAAACATTTTCATACTTACAGTTCATTTACAAACAATTTCTTACATTCAAATTAAGACACTAAAATACTTATGATCTCACCAGCTTCAAAGCTGATACTCGCTTTCAAAATTACTTGTATCCTCAGGTCATCATAGACAGGTACCGATGCAAGGAGAAAGGAAGATGGAGCTTGTTCAAGACTCATCTTTTATTTTGATTTATGCTTTAGTGTTTATCAAAATTTGACAGAACACATGTATAATAATTATATTATTAATGCAATGGATGATGTTGTTGCTTGTTTACTACTTTACATTGTTCTGATACTGTACATGACGTCCTCCGCCCTAGAACGTTTCCGTCGTTCTTGGTTTTGGGGTGTGACAATCTTCAAGATCGTCATCTTTCACCAAGAACATACACTTGTTCTTGGTGGCCGTGAACCCCCAAGGGCTTCCAAATAGTAAGTATCCTTTCCATATACTTATTATCCATTAGGAGCTCTTGAATCCCCATGAAACAAACACCTTTTAAGCATCATTTAAGCATCATCTTCAAGAGTTCACGGCCGTAAACCCTTCATATGGCCGTGAACCCTTCAAGTGATCTTGTTAGGGCCGTAAACCCTTACATGATTAGTTGTTATATACACTAATTGTATGCCTGTATATGTAATTATGTGTCTAATAGGATCCAATTGTGCTTCTGGACTCCTTTTATGATCTCAAGCATCCTACATCTATCTTCCATTCAAATCACTCACTACAGGTGAGTTCATACCCCTAACTTATCTTTTATATGATTTCAAATGCTTTTATGGGGGGAATACAAGTAGAAAACCATATAGTTGTATTATCAATCACATGTGATTTATAACTATCAAAATAAGAGATTTCTTTTACCTCAAAAATGTGTTACCAAACAAACTGTTTCAAATGCTTTTATAAACTGACATTAAGTCATTAATAATCATTCAAATGGTTAAAACTCTTTTTATACGATAAACTCTTTATCGTTTTACAAACTCTTTTAAAACTTATATATTTTCAAAATCATGTCTATATAGATATAGTTATATAAATAAGGTTGAAAGGGCTTAGGACTGATAACTCGCTTTATTTCTTGTTCCTTGTTTGGTTGTGGACTTAGGGTATCGTTTGTTTGTCCGAGTGTCGTTTAAATCTTAGTTATATATTATATGTGTGTGTGTCTGTATATATATATATATATATATATATATATATATATATATATATATATATATATATATATATATATATATATATGTAGATATAAAAGTTCTTCCAATCAGTTCAATACCTTTGGGTAGCAAAGGTGTACAAACATGATCAGTCATTTAACTGCATAGCTTACTAGTAAACTATAATATGTATAGTTTAGGGGATTACTACTTACTATTTCTAGAACAATGAAACTTACAAGAGTCAGTTCATACATGAATAAATTCATACATGAGTCAGTTCAAACATACAATAACTAGAACAGAAAGGAACATACAATAACTAGAACATAAAGGAACATATAATAACAAGAATAGAAAGGAACATACAATAACAAGAACAAAAAGGAACATACATCCTTTTGCAAGAACAAGATAACATTAATGTGAAACTATTTCACGGCTTAGCAATATACTTGTTAGGTCGCGTTTTGTAACCAGAGTCTACTGGAGGGAGAGCGGGCATTGTGTGTATAGATCTATACAGGTCTGAAAAGCCCGCATCCCGACTGTTCGCTACAGTTTGGCCAGCAAGCCAAGGGGTGACAAATGTCACATCAGTTTCGACGCCAGTAGGTCGTCGTGTCAAAAACTTGTCAATCAGTATGGTTATAACCACATCACATTTTAACCTTAGTTAAACAAATTAGTTTTAAGGTAGCTAGTGTTTCAGTAGTTACTTATTACAACATTACTATACACTGTCAATTTTCCCATTACATTCATATAGTGATCTTCTCAAATAAAAGGTAACGTAAACTATTTTCTGGTAATAATAGTCATATATTTGGGAAAACACTCACTTTTACAAAAGAATAAACATACAGAACATTCGGGTCTTGGTAGAAGACTACTCTCCATTTTAGTAGAAAATATAGGATTTTTTAGGAAGTATACAAACTTTACATCAAACATTTACAAACGTTACATCAAACACTTACAAACATTTTAGTCAAACTTATACAAACATTTGACAATAAAATACTTATGAACTCACCAACTTTAATGCTGATCTACTCTTTCAAACTAACTTGTATTCTCAGGCCACCAGTAGATAGGTACACTGGACCAGGTTTTCGAGAAGACGGAGCGTGTTCAAGACTCTTCTTTTATTTTGATATATATTTTTGGCGTCTTACAAATACATTCAGAACACACTTGTATTAACTATATTATTAATGCAATGGATGATGTTGTTGCTTGTTTTACTATTGTGCATTGTTATGATACTGAACATGACGTCCTCCGCCCCCGAATGTTTCCCTCGTTCTGGTTTGGGGGTGTGACAGCGAGAGAGTGGGAGATCGATATAGAGCACATCCAGAAGAGGAAGACGGAGGCTAGGCAGGTGACTGGGGTTTCGGGGAAGAAACCCAAGAGATCTGACTCTAGGTCAAAGGGCCAGCAGGGTCAGAGCCGCTGTGGGGAATGCGGCAAGACGCACGAGGGATTTTGCAGATTAGGATCGTCAGGTTGTTATAAGTGAGGCAAGCTTGGGCACTTTGGCAGGGATTGTATTACCCCTAGCCCTACCTTACAAACATCAGCCTTGATTTGCTTTCATTATAATCAGTAGGGCCATAAAAAGGCCAACTGCCCGAGATTGACATCAGGAGCGCCAGTGGCGGCACTAGCATCAACGACCCTGCGGATAACAGATAGCTAACAAGGAAACTCAAATTCTCCAGTGGGGAGGAGCCGAGCCTTCTAGCTGACCGTCGAAGAGGCGCGTGTCGCACCGGATGTGGTAACGGGTATGTTTTCTTCTCCCTAACTCTTATTATATTTCAGTTATGTTAGTTACGTTCTATGTTTTATGTGTTTTGTTTAGGATCATTCCATGTGAACGGTATCCCAGTTCAGGTGTTATTCGAGAGGTTTTCTGTGTCTTCAGGTATGTTGGATTGTCCCTTAGAGGTCGAGATTGTTGATGACCGATCTGTCCAGGCATCATAGGTTTTTAGAGATTGCGTCTTGAGGTTGTACGACGAATGGTATCTGGTGGATGTGGTTCCCATTCCTTTGAGGGGGAACAAGGTTATCATAGGCATGGATTGGTTGAGCCCTAATGGGGCGGTGATTGACTCTGCACAGCAGTCGGTACATGTCAGGACCCTAAGTGGGATAGAGCTGGTGATTCAGGGCAAGAGGCCGCAACGTGGAACAGCTTTGTGTTCAGCAGCGAGGGCTAGGCGCTACCTTCAACAAGGTTGCGTAGGGTATGTCGCCTACGTTATGGATACCCGACAGGCGGTTAAGGCGACCGTGAGTGATGTGCTAGTGGTGTGAGAGTATCCGGACGTATTTCTAGAGGAGTTTCCTGGGATACCTTAGGAGAGACAGGTAGAGTTCAGGATCGACCTGGTCCCTGGTGCGGCTCCGATAGCCAAAGTACCATATCGGTTGGCTCCTACTAAGATACATGAGTTGTCTACACAGCTGCAAGAGCTGTTAGACAATGGATTCATTAGACCGAACAGTTCACCTTAGGGAGCCCCGATCCTGTTTGTGAAGAAGAAGGACGGGTCGCTTCAGATGTATATAGATTACCCAGAGCTGAACAAGGTAACAGTGAAAAACCGTTACCCACTCCCGATGATTGATGATCTCTTCGACTACCTACATGGGCATCTTGGTTTTACAAGATAGATTTGTATTCAAGCTATCTCCAGATGTGAGTCAGAGATGAGGATATACAGAAGACTGCTTACCGGACTCGCTATGGCCACTACGAGTTCGTGGTGATGCCCTTTGGGCTCACCAATGCCCTTTTCGTGTTCATGTACCTCATGAACCGCGTGTGCAGACCAATGTTGGATCGGTCTGTGATAGTCTTTATTAATGACATCTTGGTTTACTCCAAGACGTAGGAGCAGCACGAGGAGCACTTGCGGGAGGTGTTGGATACCCTGAGGAGGGAGAGCTTGTATGCCAAGTTCTCCAAGTACGAGTTCTGGTTGCCCGAGGTGCAGTTTCTAGGCACCTTGTCAACCAGAATGGTATTTTGGTTTACCCGGCCAAAGTGGAGGCCGTGATGAGATTGGAGGTGCTGAAGTCTCCATCTGATTCTAAGTTTCCTCGGGTTAGTAGGCTATTACCTAAGATTCATACATGACTTCTCCAAAATAGCAGTATCCTTAACCCGACTGACGAAGAAGGTCGTTGTATTTCGTTGGGGGCCTGAGCAGTAGGCAACGTTTGAGACGTTAAAGCAGAGATTATGTGAGGCGCTGATTTTAGACCTGCCAGAGGGCATTGAGGATTTTGTGGTGTACTACGATGCATCTATTTCGGTTTTGGGCACAATGTCGATGCATAGAGGACACGTCATCGCCTACGCCTCGAGGCCGCTGAAACCTCACGAGGCGAACTACCCGAAGAACAATCTAGAGTTGGGAGCGGTTATTTTCGCCCTCAAGATTTGGAGACACTACCTCTATGTATTCCTTTGTACCATTTACACGGACCACAAGAGCTTAAGGTACCTCATACATCAGCTGAATCTGAACATGAGGCAGCGCTGGTGATTAGATGTGGTGAAGCATTATGACTGAGAGATCCTTTACCACCCGTGGAAGGCCAATGTTGTGGCCGATGCCCTTAGCAGCAAGACATTCTCGATCCCGATCAGATACATCTGTCTGAGGATGAAAGTGGTGGGTTTTAAGCAAAACATCAATCCTATGGTGTACATGCAAACCCTAATAGCTTTTGGATCTAGTTTGTCTAATGAACTTGCAATTGAATATCCAAAGCTATAAACCCTAGATCTATCATATAAGAATTGGAATAAGGGTTTAGTAATTACCTTTGATTGTTATATTGTAATAACAATCAATTCCTTGCTTTGATTGGCTTCAGAAAGCTTAGTGCCTCAAGTGCTGCACCTCTAATGGAGTCACAAACACCACTAAGCTACTTGGATGAAGAGGATAAGAGAGGAGGCTGCCGAAAACGTCTAGAAACCCTAGAGGAAGACTTTTCCACGTTTTTGGGGCTTAAGGGTCCATTATATACATGTAGGCTATTAGGTTTTACAACTAGGAAACCCTAATCTGGCTGCTTAAGCCCTAAGCAGCCCATGGACTCCTTTAACATATCCCTTGGACGATTCCTAATGGGCTTACCATAGAATTCGTCCAACCTATATTTTATTAGGTGATCCATACCCCAATTATAATTATCTTATAATTACAACTCGAGTCCCCTAAGTTTAATTAATCTCTTTTAGCCACAAAATTAGTTCTTGACTAATATTAATTAAACAATATGATTTCTCCTTTAATATATTATTCTCATAATATATTAATAAATCATAATTAACCTTTCTCTCCTTAATTCATCCTACATATTGCTATGGTGAACGCAACCCAAAAGGACCATGCTCATAATCGGGTCAAGTACATACCAAAATAGTTATGGACTTAGACACTAATCCAACAGTCTCCCACTTGGATTAGTCTAATAACTATATTCTGTATGACTCTAAACCTGATCAGCAATCGTAGCTTTCAAAAGCCGTTATCAACTCTAATCTTATCAGATATGCATGTCCTTTAGATAAGGGATCATATATTCCTCCATTCTCAAGATATCGTATAGACACAAGACATGAGTTTTAATCATTCTCTCTATACTTTTTCCCGACTTCCAATTTATGACGACTGACAACAGACTACAATTAAACACATCAACTTAGTCTGGGCTTGGCCAAGCACTTAGGTGTCATCACTAAATCATCTATAGGCCCACAGATATCGCTTTTATCCCACTTTGGGTAAAAGGAATGGATAAACTTTGACACATATG